>NC_060273.1:66631407-66950157 GCF_021613505.1 Equus quagga | reverse complement strand
AAGTCTCCCATTACTGCTCTAGGAGAAGGGACTGAACAGGAACAAGGAATTTTCCTTGAAAACTGTCTCTAGGGCTCTGAGCCAGAAGGACCTCTGGGGTCAACAGGCTCTATTTTCCTCTGGGACACAAAAGCTCTGCTCTCCAATGTGTAGTCCAGGTAGACATTCAGCTCATAGTGTAGGCCCCCTATGGAGACGCCCACTTTATCCTCAGACTGGTGCCTCTGTTTTGGAAAATTCCTCCCACTCTGGAAGAGGCCTCAGCCTCAGCCAACCCTTGGGTTCCTCTCCACGACCCACATCATCTCCTTGAGTTCTCTGCTGCAATCTTGTTTTGAGTCAGGATGTTCTGTGGTGCATTGTACAGCAGCTGGTCCCTGAGCACATACTGCTGAGAAGAGCCACCCCCACAAGCCTCACTTTTGCAGCATTTGCCTTGCCAATTATTAGTACAATGGGCCAATTCTCATCCTGTGTTGCTCTTGGGGAAAATATGCAGGCTAGGGAACTGGCCTAGATTAGAAATGGAACAGCAGAAGTTGCCAATTAACATGAGTTCCTTTTTTGTATCCCCTAAAGACGTTAGTCTCTAGGGAGAATTTATAAAAGGCATGATCCCAGGCCCTCTAGGAACTCCTTAGATGCCTCAAATCACTTGGGATTGGCATGAGTGTCAAAAGTCCCTTGGTCCAGCTCTGTGTCCAGTGCTTGAATGCCTTGGCTGACCTTGTCAGCTTCTTCCTAAATACATCCACGTTTGGGTACTCAACACTATCCATGGCAAGGTATTTCACCTTAGGACAGCTCCATAGATTTGAAAAATCTTCCTTCAGTTGAATCAAATCCACCTCTCCATGGCTTCCCCACTTTTGTCCTGGCTAGTGAGTGAGCCTAGCCAACCCCTCAGTCTCCACTCCCTGGAAATGACCAACTGCTCGGGAAAATGATCTGTAGGCCAAAAATCTAGTTTTGGAAAAGCACAAGAGAAAGCCTACTATAGCAGAAAGGCTAATAAGTGGAAGAGGGGTGAGCCTCTTCTCACAGCCTGAAAGGCAAAGTCAGGTTACAGATTCAGCATGTGGAAGGCTTGTAGGCAGCCCCCAAAACTCCAGCTGTACACACATCAGAAAATGTGTGGAATTCCTGTGGAATGTAGAGAAGAGCAGAAGCTACAGCTTTTGCTTTATAGGAGTTCACGCTCTTACCGGGAAGAAATGGAAGCATTTGGAGAAACCTGAAGCTTGGTCCAGATTCAACAGGCCTTGTATGAGGGGCTGAGTCAGTCTCCATGGAGGGGACTGGTCTTATGGCCAGAGGCCTTGGCTTCTCCCTAAAACTTTCTACTTATTGCCATAAAAAAAGCTTCAAGTCTCTTTGCCTCAGGCCTGACTCAAACCTCACAAAGACTCAGCCAGTCCCACATTCTTGGAAGAGATGTTGGCTCAGAAACACAGAGGGAGTCTGGGACAGTCCCCCATTATGTGGGAGGAGCAAGGAGAAATATGAAAAAGAAAACATCTCCCTCCCACACGAGGGAGGTGGCAAATCAAGACAACAGGCTAAGGGGAACAGATGAAGGGGGGGTCTCGTCACCATTACAACAAGCCTATCGATTCTGAAAGATGGAATTTTTGTTTTTCTTTTCACCTGTCACTCTTCTCAGTACTGTCACTCTCTTTGCCTGCTCCTGGCGGGAGCCAAGTTGTGACTTTTTTACTCCCACCAACAAGCTGCCAGCTTTTAGGAGTGTGGCTGCTATGGGAGGGGAGGAGAACGGGGTTTCCAGAGGGGTGCACAGAAGACTCAGACTCTGGGTCACCCTTGCCCTGGGCATAGCTGGGAAGCATGTGGCTTGCTCATGAAGTATGAACACAGCTGTTTGTACACAAGTCCACTAGGAAGCCTCTTCTCACATGGACACTGCAGGCCAGAGGAGGAATCAGAGTTCTGACCCTTAAATAAAAGGGATATTTGTCCCTGCTCGAGAACACCCCATCATATTCCAACAGAGTGAGTCCAAGAAAGTCAGAGGTGGCCACTGAACAGAAGACAGTGGCCTTGGGCCTCCTTTGAAAAAACTAAATTTGCCGCTATCCAAAAGCTAATGACTCACGTAAATTCCTCAAATATGTGGGCTACGAAGACACCAATACCAGCCCTTCATTTCACACCCTGTCAAGTTATGCCAAATTTAGACAGCTGTGTTATATCTGTGTTTGCTTTCTGTGATTGGTGGTGATAGGGCCCAGGTGCCCCCTCTATTCTAGAGGTCCTCCCTGATCCCTGTTAGTACAATTGTGTTGGCATAAAGAAGGCTCAGTGGCACTATGTGTCCTGCAACAGGTGGCAGTCCCCATACCATCTGACTGCCCTCTTTGCTTGTATGGGATGTGTCCCCACACACACATACCCTGCCATCTTCATGGGCCAGAGGCCTCTTTCAGAAGTGAGGGATGCTCTCCATCTCCAGACATAATCCAATGTGCAGTCACTGGGCCCTCTTCCTTCTGCAGTGACATAGACTACGCCTCCTCCCCCCGCTTCTATATGCAGATCCGACCCCACTTCCTTCCCAGATATACCAGAAGTGAACACTCCATCTTGTCCACCTTCTCCAGCCAGGGAGGCAGATGCCCTCTTCGGGTCTTTTGAAGATAGTACCAAAAAAACATGCCTACCACTCCCTTACCCTTGAAGGCAACCCACCAGGTGAACTTGGGAAAGACCATGAGGAAGGAAACACAAACAGCCTTGGTGACCAAGGACACAAAGTGCACTTCAGCTATTGAAAAGCTGATGAGCTTGTGAAGTCAGCGGGACTTGTTCCTTGCCTCTCAGCCTTCCTGTCTACCACCTTCCTCCAGGCCTGTTCCCCACTCTCTCTGAGCATCACTGTCAACCACTCTTTTCTAAGGTGTGAGTTGACAATACGTTAAGATGCCTCCCCACCACACCCCTACCCTGGCCACACAGAAGAGTTTTACAGGAACTTCTGCTAACTTTAGGTCCTCCAAGGACTCTAAAGAATTCCTCTCCAGAGGCAGAGTTACAGACTTCCTGAACAACAAGCAGGGAAACATTTTGAGTGTTCTGGAAAATCACGCCAAGAGGGAATTTACTTGTTCAGCTGATTCTTGAACCAGGCACCCAACTCATTTTTGCACATTTCCCTTATCAGGCCATTATACCAGAGCAGGAGAAATTCTACCCCCTTTGAATAATCATTTCCACTGCTTCCAAAGCCAGAATATGCCTTGCCAAGTGTAACCCATATTCAAGAGCCATCTGCGTTAGCAATACAGGAAGCCACCAAGGGGGTGTGCTTTAGATAATCCTATAGCTCTGCCAGCCGAGGCTGCTTCTGGGGAGGGAAAGCAGGCTGCTATTTGCCAGCTGCAGGCCCCAATCTCAGCCCTGCTGAATCCTGTACAATGCACCAAGTAGAACTAGGGCAGAGGCCACTGACTTGGTCAGTAACAGATCCCTTTCCACACACCCAGATTCTAATAGGCAGATGTCTGAGGAGTCGCTCAGGCAAAAGAGTCCACCCCTTGTGTGGCCTGCCTACATCCCTACCCGAAAAAGAACACATGGAGAGGTGTAAAAACTATAGCCCAGCCAGTGCCACCAGCCAACCAACCATGGCTGTGCCTGTGTCAGCTGAGCGTGCATTTCATTTTAATTCAATGGGAAACTTGCATTTGAGTAAACAATATAAACGAAGGTGGGAGAGCCACTGTGACATTTGGGGATGAGGAGTCTTCCAAGGTTTTAACATGGTCCCTTATCTGGGTCAAGAATGTGACTGAGCCGTTTCCCCTCTTCCTGAGCCATTTCCCCCTACCATGAGAACTAGTTTCATTTGATGGTTCTCACCACCTGGGAAGATGTTGTCACTCACTCCCCAACTTTTGAACCCCAATGGAGGTGACAGAACTCGGGGCTGGTCTCACCAGATGGATGGCCTTTCTCAGGCTTCACAAGCTGATCTCTGTCCTCCTCCTACTGCACGTGGGTCCCTCTCCCCAGGCCCCAAGAAATTAAGCACCTGCTCCATGACCCTGCCCCTCAAAACCCAGCGCAAGATCTTTTACTACAGGCGACAGAGATTTCTAAATTCAGCCACCAGAGCTGCCCGCAGTGTTTCTTAGCGAGCACCTCCAACAGAAAAAATGACACCAATTAAGCATAATTATTAGGACTTGATAGAGCCATTTTTCTATCTCAGTGCCTTTGTACTATTCCTAGCCTCCAGTTTTCTTTTTCCCTAAATGGGGACTCAGAGCAGTAAGTTAAAGGCATCCATTGGTTGGTCTTTATTATACGTACAGTAACTGTCTTATTAAATTGAAATCAAATGCACATCCAGGGGAAAGTTCATTTTAAGTACAACTCTCAGAAAAATACTCAGGAACAAAAACGAGAAGGGAGGCCAATGCGTTGCTGAGCAACAGAGGGGACGGGGGACAGGAACTGAGCTGAAAAGGAAGGGATACGGTTTTCTGAGAGAATGGGGTAAGCTCCAGGGTGCAGATCTTGGTAGAAGCTGCCCTCAATTTCTTGTGGCATCGCCCACCTTAGAACAGGCAATGAGGAGGGAAGAAAATGTCATTATAAATTGAACGTAATCAGGGATGCTTGGAAAATTGTTACGCACACACACACATACACGTTTTTTTCTTGGGGAATGTTTAACACTCTGTCAATAAATACAAAGCCTTTCCAACTATTATGAATGTTAAAGAGGGTGATGGGGCTGAGTGTATGTGTGTAAAAATGCTATTTCTTGGATGGTCTCTAGCCTCCTGGCTCACTTTGCTCTTTCCCCCTCCCCTCCCTCCTCCTCTTCCTAGGACAAGACAAGCGCTCTGAGCCTCAGCAATGTGGCGGGCGTGTTCTACATCCTGATCGGAGGACTGGGCCTAGCCATGCTGGTTGCCTTAATCGAGTTCTGCTACAAATCCCGTAGCGAATCCAAGCGGATGAAGGTGGCCTCGTCTTCCCAGGCCTTTTTCCCAACCTGTTCTGTGACACAGCTGGGTTTCCTGGGAGTCCCTTTACTAGAAAGGGTGGGGAGTGACAGGAGGTTGAGGTCAGCCTGAGGCGGGGGGCAGAAAGCCGTTCTGAGGAAAAGTGGCAGGGAAAGAGGCAGCTGTGAGAAAAGAAGGAAGATGAGACGTGTCAGGTATAACATAAGGCACGAGCAAAGAACTGCATCAGCCAGTGATGGGGTCGTGAGATTAAAAGTTAGGGGTTTAAGTGACAGACAACATAGTGTGAGGCAAGAGTGATTGACACAGAGGCAGATTCTCTCTGAGGTTGCATTAACAGGAGTGTAGCTCCACAAGTAAGGGAGGAGGTGTCTACCTCAGCAAAATAGATGATCTTGCCATGCTTGGTGAATTAAGTCTCTTCTTAGCCAAATATTGTAAGATGGACTTTGATGAAGAGTATCATGCACAGTGAAGGATAAGCAGATTCATTAGACAATCCCAAACCACCCCAAATATAGCTAAGGGCAACTAACTGGAAAAGAGAAAAATTATGGAGGATGTGAGAGCTATCTATAAAAGTATGAAGACTTTTCAGGCAGGAAAGAAAACAGACTAGTTCTGTGGGATCCCAAAGTGTACAATAAGAACTAATGACTAAAGCTATGCAGAACAGATGTTAACACAATAAGTGGATCTACTTTTCTTTCAGAACTACCCAAAAGTGGGAAGGACTATCCCAATAAGTACTAAGCACCCTGTCACTGGAGGTATACAAGTAGAGGCTGAATAACTCTTGGCAGGGATATAGGTTCAAGTATCCAAAGGGAGTTTGGATTAAGTGACCTTCAAGTCCCCTCCCATTTCATCATTTAGCTTCAATAAGGAAATATTTATGGAAGTAGTAATCATGTGAGCGCCCCCGTGAGCAAGACATCCTGAGGAGGCAGAGAGGACTGAGACGCAATCTGTGACCAAGACATCCTGAGGAGGCAGAGAGGACTGAGACGCAATCTATGACCATTGGCACCTTCAACAAAGAATGGCACAGAAAAGTCATTCAGTGAAGCAACCTGTGGTACAGATGGGAAGGCCTATAGGAATATAGAGGAGGGAGAAATTGAGAAGGCTTCCGGGAATAGGCAGACATTAAGAGGAAGAACAAGAAAGTTTCAAACCAATAGCAATGGGGAGAAGGTAGTCACTCTGAGCAATGTACCCTAGGCTGTTGCTGTGGCTTGACTACACTAAGAAGACTCATTGGCAGGATTCGCTCTCCTAGAATGTGCCCTAGAAGCCCATTTTCCAACGTGCGATTGCTCCCAAGCTCATCAGGACCATAGCCTCCTGCCCCGCCCCTCCCTGCCATGGGCCATCAGCCCTACATACACCTCCAGGGTCACTCTTGGAGAAGTCTTTGCTGGACATTTTGCTTCCCCTGTTTGGAAACTCTGTCTTCAGTTGTGTACACAGAGAGTGGGAGTGGGGGGAGGAAGGCCTTCTGTCCTGGCATTCAGCATTTCCACGTCATGGCTCCAGCCTACTTTCCCCTCCCAGGCAATCTGCTCTCCTTACATACTCCCTACTCAGCCTCCCACCTCCTGCTTCCCACCCATGTGCCTTCATGCAGGCCAATCCCTCTCCCCACCTTCCTGTCCCATAGAGTCCATTTAAAAGGCAACTTCCCTAAAATATAATAACAAGGAAAAATTAAGGGATGCAGTGTGATGGTATTTGGCCAGGAGACTCAGGAACACTTCAATCCCACCCTTGACCAGCTCACTCCCCACCAGCTCCACTGAGAAAGGACAAAGTACAGCAAACGCATGAGCCCCAGACCTGAAACCCAGTGTAGACCTCCAAGGAGCTTAACTGGATACAATGAGTTCTCCTAGAACCTAAACAAAGCTTCCTCTGCGTGTTCCATCTAAAACGTAAGCCTAAAGACTCTCCTATCTTACCCTCCAAAGTAAGGAAAGGCCACTCCAGAGGCAAAGAGGGGAATAAGAGAAGAGCTAAGTAAGATGCAACCTTTACTACCTCCCCCAAAACCTTCCCATCGACCAGCACCCAAACCAGGGACCCACCTCAGGAGTGCCCTCTCGCCGCTCCCCTAAGAGACAATGCAGTGTAGTGGTCTACACGGGCTCTGGAGACTCTTTGTAAACTGTGTCATCTTAGACAAGTTTCAACAGCTCTCTGATCCTCATTTTCTTTAAAATGGGGCTAGTGGTAATACATACATCATGAAATTGTTGTGAGGATTATATTTTAAAAATGGATATACAGGGCTTGGCAAAATGCCTTGCCCATAGTAAGCCCTCAATAAATAATAACAATGATAATTAGCATTCCCAATAATATTTCCTCTTATGATTAGTGGCCAGCTAGGACCTTCTTAAGACTTTCCTTTTATTGCCCCCATTTACATGTCCTAGGTTTGTTGAGCTATATAGTTTGAATTCCTTAAGGTAAGAAGCTGTGTCTGATTTCTCTTTGAACATCCTGCAAACATAGGGTATTAGTAAAATTAATGTGGAATTGTAAACATCTCTTAGAGGATAAGGTGAGGCATGGGAGGGAGCTGCTATTAGTTTAAGCAAATACAACCACCGAAACCACCCAGGCTGGAAGCACAAACATCATCCAACATGGTTTTGGTCCCATCTATTTTTGCTCATACAATCTAATGAGACCAGGCATCCACCAAGGAGGAACCCTTCTGGACTTCCAGCACTTCCATGACTCCCACTAATCATGGTCAGTGCCAGGTGGTGGTACCAGGGTGGCTAAAGACTGGTATCTTCTTAAAACTGGGAAAGTGTTGACCTTCACCACTGAAGTCACAACATTCAGGTTACGACAAAAATCCTTAGAAAAGGCCACTGAGTCATGCCATAACTTCTTGGAAATATTCTCACCCTTCCCTTTACAAAGAAGATGTTGAATTTCTCAGCAACCAACATCAGGATCTCTTGGAATCATTCATTCAAGTTCTTCTACCACAATCTTCTATAATTAATTCCATTGGTTGGCATGACTTCTGCCTAAGTCACCGAGGCTCCTAATAGAATTTTTAATCTTCTAACAGCAGAAAAGATACTTCTACTATCTTTTTAATCAACCTGGCCCTTAATTTTCAAAGCTCCATCAACTTCTCTCTTATCCAAAGGAAATAAGAGGAACACACTCTGCTTGCCTCTCAGACTTTCCAGCTTTGCAGATCTCTTTACTGTTCTGTACTTTGTCTTCTTCAAAGGCAATTAGCTCTTTGCAGAAGTGCAGCCTCCAACCTCACACAGAGCCCACACTGATGGTGACAAGAGCCTTTGGTGAGAACTTCCCTCATTTCTTTCCTTGATTACAGTATTTGGCCAACTCTTAAGGCCTTGAGCCCCTAAACCTAGTTGAGGCCCAGCCTCCTGTTTCTCAACAGTGTTCAAGGAGTCCTTCCCCACTCTGCATGGAATAGAGAAGGAAGAGAGGAGGCGAGGCAGAAAAGGGAAAGAAGGGAAGGAGAGAGAGAGAAGAAAGGAAGGGAAGAAGGAAAGACATCTTTTTAGTAATTTCCACATTTAAAGTGCTTTATATACATTTTCACAAACCCTGTAAGGTGCTATGAGTGCAACCCTACAAATGAAGAAATAGGGGCTCAGAGAAGCTAAGTAGCGTGTCCTAGGAAGGTCACACAAGCTAGGAGCTGGAGGAACAGGAATTAGACTCCTGTTCTACACGACCTCTGCAAAGCCTGAGTTCTTGGTGCTGGCCAAGCCACTTCTAAATTTCTCTCTCACACCCCAACCACATAGCAACAGATAATTCTGAGCACTTTCTCTGTGTCCTCTCAAGCCCCAGCCACAGCTCACAACCAAGTAAGATGCAGCCCTTATTCGTAGGTTTTCCTGATCCGGTTGTTGAGGCCATCCATGGAATGTAATCCTTTGCCTATGCATTGTTGCATCCCTTTCCCCTTCAATGTGTCACATGAGCAGGACACACGGCAAGTGTCACAGGGACAGTGGGAAGACACTCTGCAGGCATTCCACAAAAACACACTGAGCACCGTTGTATGTTAGGCATTGCCCAGCACTGGGGATACAGTCAAAAACAAAGCAGACACAGCTCATGTTCTCAGGAAAGGGAGAGTTTGATGGAGAAGACAGAAAATAAGCAAACACTTACATGTTTGCAAGAGGATTATGAAGAAAAATGCCTGGTGCTGTCAAGTCCTAGTCAGGGAATGGGGGCAGGGGCAGGTCAGAGAGGCTTTGCTGAGACAGTGATGCTTAACAGACTGGAAGTACGAAAGGAATTAACAAGGGGAAGAGAGCTGCCAGCAAAGGATGCACAAGTGTCAGAGACCTAAGACCACAACTCTTGCCCAGAGATGGAAAGCAGGCCAGGGAGGGTAGAGCACAGGAAGACAGAGCGAAGAGGAGAACATGTGAGAGCTGGGGACTCAGAGAGGGACGTCGGACAACTGCAACAGTTGAGCATAATTTAAATTGTCATATAGTAGCAACAATATCCAAACTGAATGAAGTCTCAGATCCTCAGATCTTCCCCTCTGCCTAGGCAAACAGACTGAAACCTGAGTCTTTAGCTGATATTAAGGCAACCAGGATCTTTATTATTCACCACCTTGCTCCCAAAGGAAAATAATCCCCAGCCACGCCCACCGCCAGGAGAGCCACTGACCTTTCATAATTGTATGTGGCTGTGCTAGCATGGGCCGTGTTTAAGCCACAGCAATTGAGGCTTTGCACATTTCCCCAGAATTAATGAGCAGCTGAGGGACTTGGTAATACAGAGGGTGCATCCTCCGCAGCAGGTGGCCACTCTGGCCCTTAGCACGTATGCTAGGATGAGGTCACTAATGAGGTTTGAGCTTTTATTAGGGTGTTCTATGATGTGCAGAGGCTGGGCAGACTTTTCTAGAAAAATAAGTGGCTGAGAAGGTAGGCTGTAATCACTGTTAGAGAAACGAATCTCTGAAGAGCCAACTTAGGGGACTTCGAGGTTGGACTTTCTACTCACCCTTTTCTCCCTGAGTGTTAATTTCAAAACAACTACTCTAAGGAAGAACTTTAAAAATGGCTGGTATGTCAAGGATGGACAAGGGAGAACCACATGTCCCAGAGGCAAGGGTAGGAATGACATCAGCCTATGACAGCTTAGCTACAGGGGATGGGAAGAACTGAAGGTCATCCGCTTTGGCACTAGATCACATAACTGTAACCTTAAGTCAGTCAGTCATAAGTCGTTTCTCTGTAAAGTGGATCAAATCAATTAGATCAGTGTATTTCGATCTTGCTTGCATATTAGAATCACCTGGGATGTTTTTAAAACTCCAGATGTCCAGGCCACACACCACACCTATTAAGCCAACAGCTCAGAGGGTAGATCTCATGCATCAGTGTTTTTTCCCAAAACTGCCCAGGTGATTCCAGCGTGCAGTCAAGTTTGAAAACTAGTGTTATAGTCATTTTTAGCATTGCTTTCTGCTCCAAAGTTTTGACTCTATTCATCTCCTCTCCTGAGAGCCCATAAATGTATTAGAAAGGAAGCCAGTAAGCAGGCAGTACACACTATCCATAGGAGTATGGAGTCATTGACCTCTGGGAAGCCCTCAGCTTCCTTGAAAACAAGTTCTTAATGGCATGACCTTGGAGGGTTTTAGTTACATGCCTGGCTAAGGTACCTCACACTTTGATAGGCATCAATGTCAACTGAGCCACCAATCTTCTCCTTTAAGATAAATTCATCAAGTACCACCAACTTCAATGGAATGTTATAGGAACACGTGAGATCTTTTGAGAAACAAAGACCAAGGTGATCTGTGTGAACTTTAAACATTTTTTTAATTAAAGGGATTTGGCAGAGAAAAATCATAGGAGATAGACATTCCAAGCTAATCTATGGAAGTTTCCACAATTCACACCACACAAATAAAAAGTTGTTTTCTTTTCAACATTCTTTAGGTGAGAATGACCATTAATTCTTCATGTGTTCACTTCACGTTTCCCCCGTAGAGCATCACAGTGATATTTATTTGGCCTTGACTCAGAAGAATGCAATCCAGGTCACACTTCTTCTTCAGAGGAGGACAACCAAGGCAGAGTGTAGAAAGATTAACTCCGGGGGTTTGAGGCAGAGACAGAACGAGTGTGGGTGGAGCATCATATAGGGCAAATCTGTCTGAATCATGGATTTCAACAAGAAAGAACATTTAAAAGCACTGTCAGAATTGCCAATAATAAGAGGAAACTCCCAGCATTGTCTATCAGAAAGCTGCCCTGTTCACGTCTGTCTGGCCACGGCAGGCTGACTGACTTCTCTGATCACTAGAACCATGGTAATACGCAAAGGAGAAAGCCATAGACTTTTTAAGAAGGATCCTATGTGGTTGGTTTTTCTCAGACAAATTCAAGAATATCTACTGTGCATCAAACTACCTGCTGGACACTCTGGGAGATAGCTAAGGATTGAGAAGACATGGCCCTTGCCCTTCTCCAGACAGCTAGCTCTCTGAAAGAAGACAAATCCTACATACCCGAAACAGAGCCATTACAAGAGAATGTAAAACATATGAGTCCTGGGGTGAGGGGGGCCAGCACTTGCTAGTACAGTCTAGGATGGCTTCAAGAAGGAGGTGAGAACAGAATGAGCCTTGAAGGATGAGTAGGGTTTGTCTTAGAGAAAGAAACCTCCAACTCATAGAAAATTCTTCTCCTTTGTTTAACTCCCACCAAGAAACCAAGCCCCACCTCAAAAATTCTATGAGCATCTCTTAATGGGAAGTCAGAAGTGACAGGAAGAGCTAAGGGTTTGGATTTCTTGTCATAAAGTTTCTTTCTCCAAAGGAACTCAGAACAGAACGCTTCCTCTTGTCTAATAGGATATGGTTCTAATCCCAGATTGTGGTCTTGAACATCCCGCCTAATTCATCTGATCCTGGGGTGATTGTTGGAATGCTTGTCATATGTAGAATTCTAACATTCTAGAAATCACAAGCTTAGTAGCACTGATCTGATGTGTCAATGAGATGTGCAGGTTATACATGCTGATGGGAAGCAGTTGACACACAGAAAATAATCTTTGGGATGTATTCTCATTTTCTTCAGCAATGCCCTGTTCCAGTTACATTTTGCCCATTATATTACTCAACAAGTCCTACATTCCCTTAACATGCTGCTAAAGGTAGGACAGCACTTTTCCTGAAGTAAATCATAGACAGTTTTTAATTTTGATCCAACAATAACACACTCTCAATTACTTTTTAACATTTCAAATCATTTTTCATGCAGTAGCACCATTCTTTCTAATAAGTCGGTAGATGCATAGATAATCACATTTCACAAACGTGGCGATTTAAAAGGTCCAGAGAGGTAAGGAGATACATACAGGGTCATACAGGTTGATGTCAGAACCAGAATTGAAATGCAAGTTTCCTAAGCCCCATTCCAGAGCATTTCCATTTGGTCATTTTGCTACATTTATTATCATCAGCGCCACCATGGCAATGTAACACCTTTGGAAATCACAGTATATAAGAATCGGAAAGGATTTTAGAGATAACCCAGTCTGGTACACCTCATTAAACAGAGAGAGCATGAGGTCCAGAGAGGGGATCGGATTTGTCTAGAGCCACACAACAGTTTTGTGAGTTCATGGGAAGTCAAGATTAGCATTATAGATTAGGAAAGGAGTTGGATGGGGAAAAGAGTTGGGGTGGCATTTTAAGTCCAGTGTTGATTCATTCTCCTTGCCAATCATTGCCAAGGACCCGGGGAAGAACCCCCGGTCCTCCTGAAAAGGGTTTCTGTTTGATCCCACAGCAATCCATCAACGAAGCCATACGGACATCGACACTCCCCCGGAACAGTGGGGCAGGAGCCAGCGGTGGCGGTAGTGGAGAGAATGGCCGAGTGGTCAGCCACGACTTCCCCAAGTCCATGCAATCTATTCCCTGCATGAGCCACAGTTCAGGGATGCCCTTGGGAGCCACAGGATTATAACTGGAGCAGTGGAACAGATGGAGACCCCTTGGGGAGCAGGCTCAGGCTCCCCCAGCCCCATCCCAAACCCTTCAGTGCCAAAAACAACAACAAAATGAAATGCAACCACCACCAACCACCATGACCACAAGGAGGATGACTCAACAGATTTTCCTGAAGAATTGAAAAACCATTTTGCTATCCCTTTTCCTTTTTTAATGTTCTTTCACCCTTTTTCATTTCCTAAGTGAGGACGATAACACTGTACTGCAATAAGGGGAGAATAACCCTGTCTAATAGAGCTTGTGTCTCTGAAAATGGAGTCACTGGAACACTAATGAGGAAACTGTACTATTTTCTTTTGATTTGGTTGTTAATGTGTCCAAGTGTGTGCAATATTTTTTTTCTTACTAATATCCATGGTTTGCAGGTTCTGTTAGGCCCCTTCCTTCTCCTTACTTCTAATTCTCAACTCCCTACCCATCCCTCTTCAGTTTCCAAATTGGAGATTCAAGATTCATTCCACCTTACAAGCAAGCAAGAGGAAAAAAAGCAACCTTCAAAGTAATTCTCCACGGGAGCTCTCCAAGTTACCCTCCACTCCTCAGCCCCAAGCCATGGATGGAGATGGATGTTGTTGGAGGAGTGGGTTGCCTTCCCCAGATGGGGCACTGCCTAAACACTGGTTTAGCTGGGAATGTGTGTAAAAAGCAACTCAGACTGAGGGTGGCAGAGAGGGCAAAGGCAGATGTGCAGTCAAAGGAGGACCCATGAAGTTATTGCTGGAGGCTTAGATAAAGCTTCCTTTAACGTGTAAGAGCCATCCCAAAGGCCTGAGGCGGAATGGTGTATTTCTTCACAGAGTCAGCCTCATCCCTGAGAAGTATGTCCTTCTGACTATGCTCAAGCCCAAAGGCACTCTGGTGGCTAAAGGGCAACAGGTCTCCTAAACTGAGTAGGGCCTTGGGAGCAGCTGACAGCTAGGGAGACACGGTTCATGATTCTCATTTTTCATTTGCTTAACATCTGAGCAGGAACCCCATTGTGGAGTAGACTTTCTCTTTGGAGCCTCTCATATGGGGGAAAATGGTATGCAAGCTAAGTGTGAAAGAAAGGTAATGGAAGAATTTTGGAAGAGGAAGACTCATCGAAGCCCACAAGCAATAGATCCTTCTATGGTGTGCCCTGTCCTAAGTTTGAGAGACCAAATATGAAGCTTAGGGTTTTGCTGACCTGCAGAACTTGGGTTTTGTGTCTACATAAAAATGTTGTTCTAGCATGTGGCCAGATAGCATTCTGTCGTCTAGAAAGTAAAATGCCCAAGGCCGTATTATTTGAAGAAGTAAGGGAGATGGATTAAGTTGATAATGACATTGGGGGACCTTAAGATCACTGACCCCAACTTCTAACCCAAGAAGGCTGGCCTTCCCCCTGGCTAAAACAGAATGGGGATGTTGTATTCCAGTGACCAGAATCAATAAGCCCATGATTCTGACTATCAAGCTGAACTAAAGCAAGACTGGAGAAGCGGCAGGGTTCATGGAGAGAAGGCCAGGTTGACTGTAACTTTGGTTAGGAGGGGGAGTTCCCGGCACATAGCTTACTCGGAGATCCCAACTCTCATTCTTGGTGCAATTGGCTTCCAGCTCTCCAGCAGCCACTCTCCTAGGTGCATGATTCAGTGTGTGCCATGTGTCATTAGCTTTTATTGATAACCATATTCTAGCTTGTTTCCTTACCCCCTACTTCTATCCAGTCTTCTCTGCTAGGGGTTATCATTAGCAATTGACAAACTAAAGGTTTTGGAATCTAACTATGAGTAGGTGCAGCACGATTGGCTTCATTTATGGATTCTCTCAGCGGACTCCCGCCATCTCTATGTCTCTCTCATTCTCCTTTTATCAGCCATAGCAAAGAACCATCCCTGAATCAGACTCTTCACCCTTTTAACTCAAGTGTTATTGTTCAGTCTCTCACATGTCAATGTGGACATGGTACATGAAGCAGGATCCTCAAGATGGATTTTCAGTTTCCACTACTGCCAGCTGATGTCCTTACCAGCCCCTGCCCTCACGCCAGATTTTTCTTAGCCCTTAGCCTACCCCTGCAGAATCCGATATGACCCGCCATTAGGGAGTCTGCATTTCGGAGGAGGTGGAAATAACCCTCTACCATTGACATGCTTCAAAGACCTTTTGCCTTTAGCCTGGTAAGAGGCCTCTCCAGCCACTGAGTGCACCCGTAACATGATCTGAGAGGGAGAGACCATCTATGCTAGAAATGAGGGTCTATGCTATGTGGGGGTCCAAGACTCCAGTGGAAGATGCTTTCCATCAACGGAGGAATGACGGGGAAAACAAAAGCAAGAAAAAAAGTTAACTTGTATTATGTATTTTTACTACACTTTTCTTAAAAATAGAGCAATGGGAAAACTCTGAAAGAGATTGACATTTTTCTCAATGGGAATCCATACTTAACAGTTCTGGCTTTCATTAAATTTTGCTCTTTGGTACCTGGGCTTTTTATTTAACATCTACATTTGTTTGAACTCTCTTAGCATATGTGTGAAAGGATTTTTGCTTGATCGAACACTAAATATTTTTTTGGTTCCTGTTTTCCTTTCAAGTAGCCAGGTTTTTTTTTTCTTTTTGCATTTGCATAAAATGAAAATATCACCGAGAATTAAATCACTGTGGATCCATTATCTACTTTTCATATTTGTCCATTCCATTTTTGTGCCATTTCTGAAGCCAGAGCTCTAGAGGTTATGTTACTTCCTTATTGCCGAGCCTAAGTCCAGCACATTTTTAATGGTGACCACCATACCTGACTCAGAAACAGCTCTCAAACAAGTCATTTTAGATGAACTAGATCATTGTGAGTGACTCATCCAAATAGGCTAGCAAAAAAAGACAAAGAGCGGTATTTGGTTTTCAAGGCCGCAGTTTCTATTGTGTAAGGAGCAGGGTTTGGTTTTCCGTGGTCACAGCACCTCTATGGAAGTGGAGGGCTCACAGGGAATGTCTCCCAGACACTCCCAAACTGGAGTCTAGGTGGATCTGTGTCTGCGCAGAGTCACAACCAAAACCAAATCTAGACTGAGCTTATAAATAGATAATCTTGGTCCCCAGATCACAGGACCCTCATTCTTGCCTGAAAGCTTTTCTTTTGCTCAAGCAGGATGGGCTTTCTGTAAAAGATGACACACTGACACTTAGATACTGATGATTAGGAACAGCTTTAAGTGTCTTCTTTACCAAGGGACTTTGCGAATTAACAGCGGTCAGAGGTCTAAAATAAATGAATGCAGCTCTAACAGTGGCATATCAGGCAGCAACTACCATAGAAGAAAAGAGCTAGGGGAAGGGAGAGAAGCTAGCGGACTTGTGTGAAGCTCCAGTCATTGTTTGTACCCACTGGCAGTCACCTTGAGCATCTAGGGTGCCTCTGAATGAAAAGACACTTAACACAAGCTGATGCATGGAGAAAACTGGTCTCTGTCATCTTGCTATCAAATAGTTGGGATAATTATCTTAATGGCTATAAGAGCACAGGTTACCATGTATTGAGCACTTACTATGTTAAGCACACTCTATACCTTCTACATCATGACAATGACCCTCTAATGTAGGGCCTTACAGATGAGGAACACTGATTTAAAGAGATGGCATAACTTGCTTACAGTCCTGTAAGTGGCAGAGCCAGGATTTGAACCGGGTCTGCTTGAATCCAAAGGCTTTATATTCCCCATCTCTCTGTTAAGCAAGCCATGATGCCTGGTGGCCAGGACAATAACAGGTGAGCGGTTGTCTACCTTCCTGTTATGCCAGAGTAACTGAAAACAGAATGAGTAAAGCTATACTTGCCACACCCTTGGGCAAGCCAGCCTACCCTCTTGGGGCATGAGAGATTAGTAATCCAGACAGGACTGCAAAAAGGAGAGAAGAGAAGAAAGAGTCCCTTTTAGCCCCTTTAAAACAGACCCAGGCTAGGGAGAAGCAAGCAGGTTGGGGAGGGGACTGGAAAGCAGGTCCCCTGCAGAACAGTTGATTCAGCCTGGGGAAGGGTCCTCAGGGTTGTCCTGGGGAAATGGAGCTACCTTTCTGTGTGGACAAGACCAGGATTAGTTCTGGGGGTTACAGGGCAATGGACTTAGGTCCAACTAAAGAAAAGAGTCCCTAGTGGTCAAAGCATCCCCAGAGTAGCAGTAGACTACCCCTGGAGTTGGGACAAACCCCTGTCAAGGAGATGCTGCAGCTGTGAAAGTTGAAATACATACCCTCTAATTCCTTGCTTTTCTTGCATTTTTAAAGCCCTATTCAGGTTACCTGACCGGTAACACTCTGCTATGTACTAACAGGGGGTCAGCAAGGCTCTACAGAAATAAGCATGAATATCTTTCACTGAAATAATGTCAAAAATCAACTTAATTTATCCTAATTATGGGACCATCCTAATTAAGAGACTAGATGGCAAGTCCTTCCTTACCAGATGCTAATGTTCTCTCTAGGAAAGAATGTCTATGGAGGTCCGTTATTGTCCCACTTTACAGATAAGAAAACTGAGATTCTTAAGTAAGAAGCTGCTTTCCCAAGTCACAATATGAGTAGAGAAGCAATGTTCTATAGAGGAAAGGCCAGTAGATAAGGGTTCACAGAACCTGACTCCTCCTTTACCTTTCTTATAAACTTGGACAAGAAAATTAACTACCCTGAGCCTCATTTTCCTCATCAAAGAAATAGGATGTTAGGTGTCAAAACAGGCAGTGATTTTCAACCCTAACTGCACATTGAATCACCTAGAAAACTTTAAACAAAATCACCAATGCCCAAGATGCATCTCCAAATATAATTTTTCTGAGAGCAGGCACAGTTGTCGTTTTGTTGTTGTTTTGTTTCGAACTCTCATGTGATCATTACGTGCAGCCAGGATTAAGAACCACTACAATTGGGCCATCCTGGGATCAAAGAAAATGCTCATAAAACCTTCTTCAAAAATCACAAAGCAATATATTAGGGGTATTTGACCAACACCAGAACCCAGGTTACCTGATGGCAAATCTCCATGGTTCCAAGGGAGAAAATGCCGTTATATTCATCTGACCCAAAAGAAGGAAAAGATACAGACCCAACTTGGCCTCTAATGCTCCTTTACGCTCCAGGCATGTTTGTAATAACAACATTTTGCTGAGAGAAGAGAGACACAGGACATTCGAGATAAGATATAATCATCAGAGATATCTCCTCAGGCAAGGGTTGGGGGGGAGGGCAGGGAACAACTTTGTCAAGTGAGTCAGACTTCAACACAGCCACAGCCAGTTATTTTCCAAACTGGAAAACTACTTGGCTGTTTCCATTATAGACACAAAATCCCACCGCCTGCATTCTTAACGTAGTCTACCGGAAAGCATCGCCTATCCGCCTCATCTTCCATGGGCACTCTGAGCCCTACTGGTAACAGCTCCAACTTCTTCTCCATACCATGCTTGCCATTTTTATAGCGCTACAAGGGAGGAGGGAACCAGCATTTGCTCAGCATTAACTGCATACCAGGCAAGATGCTAGGGCTTCACATACATCTCATTTAGTCCTCAAAACAATCCTGCAAGGTGGGGATTTATCACCCCCATTTTACATAAGAGGAAATGGAAGCTCAGAGAGCTTCAGAACCCAAGGTCGTGCAGCCAACCAATGACTTGGCCTAGATTCCTGTCCAAGCCTGTCTCTCTCCAAAGTCATTACCTTTCCACTTTATTTAACCACTTCCTAAGGAGATTTCATCACACTAAGAAAAAGCAGTGGACTAAGATTGAAAGATATGAAGTCTATTGCCTACGTCACTGCCAATTTTCAGTGTGACCTTGTGCAACTCATTTCCTTACTGTGGCCCTTAGTGACCTCATTTGTGAAATGAGAGAAGGGGAATTAATCTAATTGATCTCTAAGTTTCCTCTTCGTTGTAGCCTTCTGTCAATAGTTCTCAACCAGAGGCGATTTTGTGCCTCCCCTGGAGCATTTGGCAATGTCTAGGGATATCTTTTGTTGCCACAACTGAGGGTAGAGGGTGCTACTGGAATTTAGTGGGTAGAGCCCCAGGGATGCTGCTAAACATTCTACAACACACAGGGTAGCCTCCCGCAACAAGGAATGATCCAGCCCCAAATGTCAACAGTGCCGAGGTTGAGAAACCCTGTCTTATATAATTATAGCATCCCAATAGCATGTTGGGACGTGGATGATGGCAAGACAAGGCTGAACAGGAAAAGGGCAAGGATCCAAGTCATGTGAACCATCAGAGAAAATGAAGAATTACATGAATTTAGGCAACAATGAAGCTGAGTTTAGGGAAGTAAGCTGAGGTCAGAAGAGTTTGGCCCACAGTATAAATCTAGACAGGCCGGAGAAGCCAAGGCTGAGGACTCAGTCAGGCACAAGCTGTTGGCCCTGTGGCTCAGGAGATAGCAGGGGGCTCTGCCCGCAGCAGTTGTTTACTCTCTGCCCACTATCTTTCTGCAAGTGGTTCTGCAGCCACAACCAATTGAGAGACAAACAGGTGAGCCCTATCCACCCCCCAAAAGACTGGATAAGCTTCGTTTTATCTCAGAATATACCCTCTTCCTTCTAACAAACATAGGTGATGAGCACCGTGTCCACAGGTAGATGTCATGGGGAATAAGGAGACAAATAAGTGCTAGTCCTGTCTCTCATAGAGTTGAGGGTCAGGAAGGAAAAATAAGACACATAAACAGCACTGAGTATAACACAAGGTCGAAGGTGGATGGAAAAAAGGCAAAGTGCTTGGCCATATGCCCCTCATCACCTTGTGCCCAGCCTCTAAAAAGGGGACTCTGAAGAGATAACATTCCATACCCTTTCCCCATGATCACTGTTTTCCAACTACCCCAGCTTCTCTGGTGTTCCTCAAACATGCCATGCTCACTTCCATCTCAAGGCCCTTGCACCTGCTGCTTCCTTGGCTTGAAACCTTCTTCACCCAGATCCTTGTGAGACTAGCTCCTCATCTTCCACGTCTTAGCTCAAAATGCCATCTCCCCAGAACAGGCGTCCTTCTCTACTCTATTCAGACTAGCTCTGAAGTCACTCACGCTCACATTACTCATCACCACCTAATAATATCTTGTTTCCTTGCTTATTGTCTGCCTGTTCTCATCTAGAATATGCTTTCGAAAACCAGGGACCTTGACTGTCTCAGCACAATGCCTGGTACACAATAGATCCTCAATCAATATTTGTTGACTTGATGAATGACAGAGGTAGAGCTGAAATGCTCTTTGGTGTCTAAAGGAGGCAGAGATCATTTCTGCCTGAGGAAAGAAAGAAAGGAGGTGATGACATTTGTGTGTTGCCTTGAGGCTATGTAGGCATTACACAGCCAGAGACAGAAGGGAAGCCTTCAAAGGAGGGGAAACAGAACAAGCCAGGGCATGAAGGCAGGGCCTGTTTGGGAAAGGGCAAGTACCCAATGTAGTTGGCACCACACTGGCCAAGGAGGGCAGTGAAGAGAAGACTGGACTGGGCTTGGGGAGCTGTTAATCCATCATGAACTAGGGAGTTAAAAATTTGTGGGGGTGGGGCTGAGAAATCCATTTAGATATCGTGTATTGAATTTAGCAAGAAATTGATATATTTTAGGCGTCTGCTATGTGCCAGGCTCTGTGCCAGGTACTTTACACCGTCCTCTCATTTAATCCTCAGGCAATAACCTTGTGAGGCAGAATTATCATCCCAATTTCATACCTGAGCAAACTGAGGCTCAGAGGTAGAAGCAAAACTTTAGCCACCTAGAATTTGTGTATTCCTACAACAGAGGAATTCCCACAGCAGACCACAGGAAGCCAGCTGTCCTCGTGAGAATTTTCAGTAAAAAGCCCCAGAAGGACACCTCCAGAAGGGGAGAGACCTGCCTCCCATGGATGGCACTTGTTTGACTATGCAAGGAAGTCACAAGAGAAGGAGTCAGTGGGCACCAATGGGTGTTGTACCACCAAAGACACTGTGATGAGAAGGATTTGGGCCCAGTCTGTACTCAGTAAAAGGGAGCCGTGATGGAGTCATAGATCAAGTCACAAGCACAGGATGAGGAAGAACAGCTTCTTTGCAACCTATTCATCATCTGTGCTGTGGTAAAACCTTCTCCTCAATTCCTGAAGGAAGGTAGGCTTTTTAGTCCATGGGAAACATTGATAATAGTGTCTTGTATGTAGCACAGAGGATCCTTGGATGTATGTAAGGACTCTCTCTATATACATGTACGTATTTGGACTGTTGCCACAGTAAGGCTGCTATTACCAACCAAGAAAACAACACACCAAATCAGTCCACAAGTACCAAGTTACAAGAATTAGGTGGTACAATAATTAATGATGATAAGTATTACCACTGCCATTTGTTGAACACCTGCTCTGTGCTGGGCATTTTACATACACTGTCTGATTTCATGCTCACATAACCTGGGGAGAGAGAATTGCATTTCCACTGGATGAATGTGTTACATAAATGAATGAGGCTCAGAAAAGTTCATAAGCGTTGGTAGAGACCTTAGAAATCAGCTAATCATCATCTCCAATTATATCTTATACATAAGTGAACTTGAGGCCCTAGAGAGTAAGTGACTTGCCTAGGGTCACTTAAGTTCCTGGTGAAACTAAGACTAGCTGGAAGCTAGCTGTCCTGGCTCAAAGTCCAGGATACTTTGCATGCAGTAAAGAGAACTTCTCACACTCAAACAACCCTGAAACTCAATATCTGGCATTTTTTCTAGCTCTGCAGAGCTAGTTAAGTGTATCTGGATAAACTGGACCACGGTCTGGGGGAGAATTTTGGACTGAAGCAGCTAAAATCTGTAATCAAGACTAGTCTCAAATCTAAATGAGGCAGGCAAATGCTTAGAGGGTGGGATTTCAGGACCATGATTACATTTTCCCCCAACCAAAAGCATTTTGGTGATATTTACTATATCCCCAAAATTCCTTATCCAGGACAAAGACTCTTATTCCAAAAAGTTGTTCCATCTCTTTGTAAAGGCTCTTGATAGGCAAGAATATCTGGCAAGTTCGAACTGGATTTAAATATGTGTTCCAAGGTGTTTTCTTGATGATAGCTTTTGACAGGAAGAGTGAAGAGGCACTTGAAGGCCAGGGTAGGCACACAGGGAGGTAAGCAAAGAATTCAGAATGGAAAAGTAGAGGATATTGAAGGCAAATGTCGTAATCTTACAATTAGGAAGCCCTTGTTTTAATTACCTACCTAAAAAGTAGTCATGAAGAGACAAAAATTGGTTATTCAGCAGAGAGGCCTGAGTTTGGATGTAACTGGAGCTTGAAGTGGAAGATTAAGCAGTTATCTAAATAATTCCAGGGAGAAAAAAATGACTTTTTTTAAAAAACTTTAATTATCTAGATATTTTAAATAAATAAAATAGTTCATTATCATTTTCTTCATCTTGTCTTGAAACTATGATGAGGAAAAATATCATTTCAGTTTTTCTTTTAAAAAATGGGTTGTAACCTAGAGGTCCTGTCTTCACACACACAAACTCATTTAGGAAGGAAAAAAAAAAGACGTTGTTAATTTAATTTGATTGAGTAATCAGCTTAACGAACTACTTAGAAACCATTTAGCAATGAAATAAAAACTAAGTTCTCAGCAATTGGAAAACCATTAGAAAGAAATGAGTGCAGTACTGGTAGGAGACATCTGTGGGTTTTGGCAACCTGGCCAACCTCCCCTTCCTTTGGAAAGCTGCTCCTACTCTCCTGTAGTCTTGTGGTCCTGGTTACACTGCCAATCAGAGTACCCCGCCCTTCCCCACACCACTGGCCCAGGCAATGATAGCCCCTTTTGCCCTGGCCACGATGATTGGGCCAGATGTGATCTTGTGACCTAACTCTGGTCAATTAGAATCCTTCCCTAGGACTTTTTTAACGTGGAGTTCGAATGAGAAGGGGGCCTTACATTCTGAGTCCAAGCAAAAAGTATCTAAGGGCTATCTTCTGGATCCTGTAGAGAAAGTTTCTCTGCAGAAGAGAACAAAGCCAACTCAGCCAAGCCAAAATGCGTGATGGAGGGAGTGTGTCCTAACGTCACTTGAGTCCCTAGAAGCGGTAGTTCCAGAGGCCAGTGCTTACCCAGACTTTCCAGTGGTGAGAGCTAATCAATTGGCTCTTTTGCCTAAGCTACTATGAGGTATATTTCCAACCCTAGCAACCAATAAGTGACCAGCGAGGACCCACAGGATAACTAACTGAGACAAAGAAAGTCAGTAATTAAGCTCTAACCAGTTGTTTCTATGGCTAGCAACTGGTTTCAAACTAGTTTGACTGCATTTAAATTTTTCCTGTCCAAACCCATTTGCAGGTATTGAGGCACCAATGTCACCATCTTGACTTCTGTCAGCCTCCATTCTCTCTTTCCTGTTAACCTGCCTTCTGGGGGGTGCTGTGACTGTTAGACATAAGTGAAAGTTCTCTGAAAAATCTTTGGTGTTAGGAAAGCAATAAGGCCTCAAAGGGGTTCCTTTCTGCCCATAAAATTTTATTTTCTTTATCCTTTGGAAGAGTATATTAAGCAGAGTGTGTCTCTCTACCTCTCTGCCCTGCCCCCTGCCCGGTCTCCCCCTGAATCATTTCAGAGGGAGAGGAGAGAGAGGAGGGGAGCTTTTACTGTTCATGTTTATTTCTGTTCTGCAGCAGAGATTGGACACCTCCAGTTGGCTGTCAACTTTGCATTAAATGCATTGCCTTTGATGGAAAGAAATACACTGAATGCATAAATTGCATGGGAACATGAGGGTGGTTGCACTGATAATGAGAGCATATAAAGAGAAAAGCAATAGAGACAAATTGTACTGACACCCAGGCCAGCCAGGCCAAGCAGCAGTTTAGTGCTTTAAGAAGTCCCCGAAAAATCTATTCCCACCTTGTTGGCTCATACACAAAATTCTACTCACTCTATTTGATTCTTTCACTTAAAGTGATGGTGGCTCTAGAACCATAATCTTTCACATAGCCACAGAATTCTGCAGCCACAAAGCGCTTTCGTAACATAGTCTGCCTTGATCCACAGCAATGTCCTGAACAGTAGACAGAGTAGAGATTAGTATTCCCATTATGTAAGTTCAAACTGAAACTTAGGAAGATCAAGAGACTTGCCCAAATTCACTTAAGCCAAGGTGGGTGAGCTGGGCCTGGAAGATGAACCTCCTGACTCATGGCCTCTGCCCTCTATCAAAAGATGACCCCAGACAGTCATGGCGATGTGACACTCCTTTCATGGAGGGAAAAAGTAAAAGCGTGTATCAGCTAACTTGAGGATGTCTTTGGCCAAGGGCTGGCCCTATAAACAAGAGCGAAAAGAAGGAACAAACATTGTTGCGGGCAGAGCCAAACTAATGGGTGATCTGACAGGACAGACGGTTTTGCCACCATCACTAGAAATTTAAGGAGGTGGTGAAAATTCTGCTCACCAGAAGGCCTCAGGGAGAACCCTCCAGATGGTTGCAAGAACTGCCTTCTAAGGAGTTAACAAGAGCCTTGTGCATTCCTCTATGGGACATGCCAACAGAAATGGTGCTACTATTTCCCTAATGGCATGGACTCTGTCCTCTGTGTAATGATGAAAAACACTTAAAGAACATCGATCAGAAGAGTGTCAGATTACTTGGCTTCTGGGGCACCAAGAGATCACCATCAGGCACAAATGACTTTCTATAAGGCGGCTCTGTCTGATGGCATTACATATGCTCTCTCTTTTAATGCTGCTATAAATGGTCTAAGAGGCATCATGATCTTTGTTTTCACTTGTGACACTCAGAGAGGTTAGACAACTTGCCCAGCGTCACAGAACTGCCAGTTGGAGGAACCAGGTTTGCATTTCAGAGTTGTCTGGCTCCAAAGTTCCCCTTTGCCCCAGACTGGCAGAAAGATAAATGCTGAATCTTCATTAAGAACCCAGAATAGTGACCTTTTTAAACTAGCTCCTGGGTCGTTTTTCAGAGATGTGGATTTACAGTAAAAATCAATTACTCGCCATCCTCTCTTTTCTCCTATACCCACTAAGGGAAAGGTGCGGCAGGGCCAGTTGGCAAATGTTTTCCACACGTATGGCCTCATTCTAGCCTCATAATAACCCTATGAGGGGCACCAGGCAGGCACTAGTACCCTCATTTTACAGATGAGGAAACAGAGGCCCAAAGGGAGTTAATGGGCTGCTCAAGGCCAACCCAGGACTTTTAACTACAGCCCCAGAAATCTTCCTCCTCCACTATCTCGCCAAGCCTAGCACATGTTCAGCACTCAATAAACTAATGAATTAATAACGGATGATTCAATTCAAGAACTGTATCTCAGAAGGATCGTGCTTTCAAATTCCCTATATGCAGCTCTGCCTGTCTCCTTGCAACAGAAAACCAAGGTTCATTAAATGGTCAAATCTGCAGAAGCTCCTCATCCTGTGGGCCCCCTGAGACAGGTGTCAGAAGCTCCATTTCCTTTCAACCTGGCATTCTCCGCCCCCACAGAGCGCCAGCAGCCCGCCTGCAGGTATGGTGTCATTTGCTCTTTTCTTGTGCGCCCCACCACATGCTGCTTTCCCACTGGCTGGCATTCTGCCGGAGCCCACACTTCCTATCACCCTCTGTCCCTCTCCCAGTGCAGCGCAGCAGGACCAATGGTGACAAGAAGCATGTGTGGAATTCAAGTCAGGAGACTGCAGCAGACCAGACTCGCTTCCCCAACATGGCAGAAATGACCGTCCTGCTGTTCTAATCTTATTATGAAGGTGCAGCCCTGCCTGTGCCAGGGAAGGAAAGGTGAAGAGAAATCGCGGCTGCCCAAGATTCTTCGGATTATCGTTTGCTACCTGTTGAGTTAATCATGGGCAGTTTCACAGAATCCTGGACTCTCACAATTAAGACAGCTAGAGGGCTGGGAGGCATGGTCACTAACACACGCCTCTCACTTGCATACTTCCAGGAACATGGATACTCACCACCTCCAGGTCGCACTTAGTCTGTCTGACTTTAAAAACAC
The DNA here is from genome assembly GCF_021613505.1 of Equus quagga. NCBI lineage: Eukaryota > Metazoa > Chordata > Mammalia > Perissodactyla > Equidae > Equus > Equus quagga. The sequence continues at coordinate 66,924,121 of NC_060273.1, read as the reverse complement.
AGTATATGAATTAAAGACATGTCCCTAGGCACTAGTTCTTGGTTTGCCCTCCCAAGTGTCCACCCCCTTCCCAGAGATCGGAAGGTAATTCTCACCTCCTATCCTGTACCCCTCAAGATAAATATCTCCACGGTCTCAATAATCCATCATATGATATGGTTTCCTCACGCTCCAGGGTCCTGTCAAAGATCAACTAAGGCTATATATGTGCGTATGTGTGCGCATATGTGTGCACTTTGAAAGCTGCAATGTGTTACACTAGTTGTAAGAGAGCATTATTGTTACTATTACTACCATGGTTTGCATTCCTCCTCTGCATTCTAGTGATGCCTGAGCTCATGACTTTACCCCAAAAACAGCCCAGAGGCCTTGATATCACCAACTTCCTCAATTTTAAGATGAGAAAATGGAAGCTCATATTTAATGAGCACAATGTTAAACATTTTGCAGCAATATGCCATTTAATCCTCACAAGGCCCTGTGCTGTAAAGAGACTGTGACTGGCCTATTATAAATGAGGAAACTGAGGCCAAGAGAAAATAAATGACTTGCCCAAGATGGAAAATTATGAAGAGCAGAGTAAAAATTAGGGTCCAAGTCTGTGGGATCCCAGAGCCTAACCATCGAACCATGAGGCTAGAGGGTTTCAAAAGTTATCCAACATCAGCGGCCATGGTTCTGTTCTATTCTTAGGACTTTGAGAAAGGGTTTCCATCCCCAAGTTGAGTAGTCTAGGAAATGAGGCAGGAGAGAAGCAGGTCGTCATGGGATGCCTCTGTCATTGTCACCCTTAGTGGCTGAAGCTCAGCCAGGACATGGAGTACTGAGGAAGTCCCACATCTGCACATGGCCCAGATGTTTTTTTTGAAGGAGTAAGGATTGGTCATCAGTAAAGCTATGAAGCACTGGCCTCTATTCTGCTGAGTCTCGGCTCTCTTCCAAGGCCATTGAAGGAGTTAATTCTGGGGAAGAAGGGTCCCCAAAATTTCAAAAATCACAAAACACAAGCTCTAGACAGGGTCTTCATGTTTGAGGATAGGCTGAATGATAGTCCCTAAGAGTGGAGAATACGGCATCTTCTGTTCAAATCCTAGCAGTTGGATAACATTGGGCAGTCAGCTAAACTCTCTGAGCCTTTGCACTCTCATCTATAAAGTGGGATAACAATGTCCACCACAAAGGGTCAACTAAATGACCTCAAGCATGTAAAGCACTTAGCACCATGCTGGGCCCTCTCTAGACCTCATATGTAACAAATGTTAGCTATGATGACAAAGGAAGAAGGAGTGAAGTGACTTCAGTGTGGCTTTGGTTCTCAAAGAGCTGTTTTCATTTTGGATTGGAGAAAGAAGAAGAAATGTTTCCAAAACGTTTCATAATTTTACTTTTCCTTGATTGGTTCTCATGCGAAAAAAAAAAACTACTTAACTCTTGTTTTATCCAAATCCCTACTTCACAAATAGGGAACTGAGTCCCACAGAAGGAACAGGACTTGTCCGATGTCACAGAACAAATTGGTGGCAGAGAGTCTGGAACTCCCATAGCCTTCCCTGGCATTTGTTTCCAAGGCCCAAAGTCCTTGAGGAGAACTGGGAGAAAAAAGGACAATGGGGAATCTGCCACCCTGTGACAATCGAGGCAGTTTGAGCTGATTATATAGGTTGCTTCTGCACATGACACAGCACCCCGGTAGAGGCCTCTAGGTGTACAGATACTGGGGTTCAGGGTCTGAAACTGTTCTCTCTTCTCCTGGGCCACTCAAGACTGGTGTCAAGGAAGTTAGCATCAAATCCCCAAAAGGTGTAAATAATCCAGGCTTAGAATCAAAATCTAAAATGAGCGATATTGTGAGAAAGCCAGGACTGAAATCTAGGTCTAAATATTTCAGTCAAGGGATTTACCAACCCAGACTGCTGCTCTGTTTTTATTTTTTCAAAGACTTTATTTTTTTAGAGCAGTTTTAGGTTCACAGCAAAACTGAACAGAAGGTGCAAAGATTTCTCAATCACCCCTGTCCCCAGAGAGGCACTGACCCTCCATTAACCACAACCCCCCCACCCCAGAGCAGTGCTTTACAATCCGTGAACCTACATTGACAGGTCATCATCACCTCAAGTCCACAGTATCCATTAGGGCTCACTTTGGTGTTGTACATTCTATGGGTTTGGATAAATGAATGATATGTATCCACCATTATAGTTTCTTTCACAACAGTTTCAGTGCCCTAAAAATCCCCTGTGTTCTGTGCATTCATTCCTCCCTCCTCCCCCACCCCTGGCAACCACTGATCTTTTTACTGTCACCATAGTTTTCTTTTCCAGAATGTCCCATAGTTGGAATCATACCACGTGTAGCCTTTTCAGATTGGCTTTGGCTTTTTCATTGATCTTTATCACTGCATAACAAACTGCACCAAAATTTAGTGACTTAACCAGATTCTGTGGGTCAGGAAATTGAACAGGGCACAGCATGGACAGCACTTCTCTGCTCCATGATGTCTGGGACCTCAGGGGGGAAGACTCAAAGGCTAAGCGTGACTCACAGCCAGGGGCCTGGAATCATCTGGAGGTTCCTTTAGCCTTATACCTGGCACATGCATTGGGATGACTAGGTCTGCCTCTCCACGTGGTCCAGGCTTCCTCAGAGAACGGTGGTTCCAGGGTAGTCGTGGAAGTTCAGGCTTCAAGCATGAATGTTCTGGTGAACAAGGCATTTCCCTCAGAAATCACATGGCACCACTCCCACCATACTCTATCAGTCAAAGTGGTCATAAGCTCACCCAGAGTCATGGGGAGGGGACACAAATGCCACATCTCAATGGGAGGCATGTCAAAGAATGTGTAGGCACTTTTTTTTTTTAAAGATTTTATTTTTCCTTTTTCTCCCAAAGCCCCCTGGTACATAGCTGTGTATTTTTGGTTGTGGGTCCTTCTAGTTGTGGCGTGTGGTATGCCGCCTTAGCATGACCTGATGAGCGGTGCCATGTCCGCACCCAGGATTCGAGCCGGTGAAACCCTGGGCAGCCACAGCGGACCGGGCAAACCTAACCACTCGGCCATGGGGCCAGCCACCTGTGTAGGTATTTTTTTAAAAATAGCACAGTTGCCATTGTGTGTGTGTCTCATCAGCCTGAAAACACCTTTAAGCTTCTTGAGGTCAGGGTCATACCTTACACCGCCCCTCTCCTCAACCCTAAGCATGGAGCAGGGACTCTATACCTATATGAAATTAACATTTTGATCTGAGCCCCCACCCTCAACTGTGGCTCCCTGGCAGGACTCTGGTCAGAGTTGGCACTCAGTTCTATAACATCCTTCCCTCCTCCCTTTTTTGCCTCACTCTCCTCATCTACTCCGTTGCTAAGACCTGCCCCTTCTACTTCAAAATGCATCAGGAGCCCTGCCCCTTCTCCTCATCTCCACTGATGACGGCCGCATCAGAACACATCACTCTCCTGCTGAAAGTCTGTCACTGACATCCACTGTTCTTAGAGTAAAATCTAAGTTTAGGACCCACAAGATCATTACTCCGTCGGACCCGGCCTGGGCCTGTCCCTCTGAGCTCAGCCATCTCATCCCCCTCCTCACGCCCGTGCTCCAGCCTCACCAGCCTCCAATGCACTAAGCCCTTCCCACCTCCGGACCTTTGCACCACCCCCTCCTCCAGGCATTCCCACCACTATTTGCACCCCTGCTCATTCTCATCCTTCAGGTGTCAGCTCAAATGTCTCCTCCCCAGAAAGGCTACCTGAGCACCATCTCTCCATACACCTTTGGTCCCTTCATGCCACTTTCCCAAACCTGTGACAACAGTGATGTTTTTTATCTTCTTGTCTGTTTTCTGTCTTGTTTCTTGCAAGTGCAGCAGCCTCACCACTCTTGTTCAGTGTTCTGCCCTCTGCAATAGAATCCTCTCTGGGCCACAGTACATGCACAATAAGCATCTGTGAAATGAATGAGCTGGATGCAATGCTGCATCACTTCTGGGAGCAGAAGAAAATCGAGCCCGTAACTTTATTTACTCTGCAAAAGCAAATTACAGCAGTCCCCTACCTTTGCCGGCAATCTGTTGGTTGACACAGGCTGCGCCTTATAAGACAGAGTAGAAAGAATTGGAGAACATTAGTGATTTGGCAGGGCCCTCAGAGATCATTTAATTTCTCATTTTGTAAATGAGAAAACTGGAACGTGGAGAGGCCACGGAATTTTACCCAAGACCATATCCATTTCTTCATAATACAATATTTCTTGGTGTTTAATTTCTTTAATTAAACAAGCAATTGTCCATTGAAAAAAATGAAGACTATATAGAAATATCTCTCATAAAGATCGGAGCTCTCCTATTCCTGCTCCTTTCTCCAGGAGAGACCACTTTTTCTACTTTGGAGCAAATCCTTCCAGGCAACTTTGCATGTGCTTATAAATAAAACTATGTGCGTATTTATACATCCTAAAGCTTCACCATAATCCTTGACTATCTCGAAAATTAGCTTAGACTTAGAAATAAAAAGTCTCCTGACAAATGTATTTCTTTAAATACCACCAGCCACAGAGGACTCAAGGAAAGGGAGTCCAATCTATTCTGCCCAGTGACAGAGGGAGACCCTCGGGACAGTTGGCTGGCTAAAAGGGCCCTGGGGGATTAGCCACATGGGATCCAGGGAATGAATAAATTTTGCTCTCTTCAACTACTCAGGACCTGCTGATTTGGGTGGTAAGTGAAATTCTAAACCTTCCTGGTGACCAAGTGCTGACTGATTTATAGAATTGATTCAACAGCTGAGTAACCTCCTATACCTTTGATTCAAGGGGTCAAAACTATCAAAAGGAAAGTAGTGCAGGGGAGCCAGGAAAAGGGAGGGGGGAGAGTTTACCAATTAAGAATGGAAGAGCTGGACTCAGGCTGGGCTCCAACCTTGTGACCTCACCAAGCCTCAGTTTCCCCATCTGCAAGGTGGGGATAACAACAGTACTAGTGACATGGTACCTCATACATATGTACCACCCAAACATGGGAGTTATTTATAAAGTGAACAGGTGGTAATGATTGTGCTGGATGTCTTCTCTGTTGTATTTTATTACCAAGTGCGACAGATAGTGAACCTGGTCATGAATCATAAATATCCAAGATCTTTAAAATACAGAAGTTGTTCATTATACCAGGCTCAAGGAGGTGCTGGGACCAGGAAGTGACATAAGAGACCTGACATTCCTGTTTTGTAGCAAGAAGAGTATGGAGAAACCCCACGCCCAGCCTGCGTTCAAGGCGGCGCATCTGTGAAATGAACATAGCAAATCTCACCCTACCCCTAAGGACCCAGTGGGGTCTGGGGTGCTGTGGTGGAGTGTATCTGACACAGCGTAGGTCTCACTAAACATGGAATATGTGAGTAAATGAACAGATGGATGAATGGAAAAGGCATGGGATATGGAAAGGGTGGTCCAGGCTCTGTCACTTACCTCCCAAATGTCCTTGCAAGTCACTCTCTCACACCCTGTTTTCTCATCTATGCTTTGGAAATATCGTATCTCATCAATTCTGAGACACTCATTTTCCGCTTTTAACATCTCTGATGGGGCAGTGGGGAAGTTCAGCCCACGGTGAACTTATTCATTAGGCACAGCGGATGCAGTGTCCAGGGCCCACTGTACTTTTAGGAGCCCACAAAAATGTTTTTAATTTCTTTTAAAATCAGAAAACAAAAAATTAGTTCAAATAAAATGTTTTACTGCATAGTAATAAATTCATCTGTATACCGATACAGTCATAAAATGTAATTTTTAATATTTTTTATGAAGGAAGGAGTCTATGAAAGTCGTAACATAATCCTGACTCAGCCCTCTTCCCAGCCCAAGGTGATGTCCCCAGAGAACCTTTTATGGGACCCTAGAACCCCATAGCACATTGCCTGAGAGTGACTACACTGTCCCAGGGGTTGTCAGATAAAGGAGGGAGAGGACTTGTTTTGAATGTGCCCAAAGAGTAGAACTTATGAAGCGAAAGCTTCCAATGGTGAAAACTTTGGAGTGAAAGTCAGTTTGCATCCCCTTCCAATGCCAATAGCCTATGATTCTCAATCATTGTTGAATTTGTGTCTTTTTAACTTCCAAATACAAAGCCCAGTGTTTCTCCAACTAGATGTTCCCTCTGCATTGAGGGTGAGAGGACAGAGTCCAATAAGAGATTGAAATATTCTGAGAAAACCTACTTGAGCTCATCTGTAAATTCAAGGCAATGGAATTTTAGGGTCTTTCCACCTCTGAAATTCTTAGATTTAAACAAGAAAGAAAGAAGGGAAATGAGCTATATGAAGGTGTAGAAAATAAGCTTTTGCACTTTAGAATAGCGTTTCTCATATTTTAAAAAACAGTAAATCTTTTATACTGCCTTCTTAATTTCTAGATTTCTTTTTTCAAGAAAATGGTAGAGACCAAAAGCAGCTCACCAAAATCTATTTTCTCTTCTTCCTAGGCACACACCTAGACTACATTTCCCAGCATCCCCTGCATGTGTCCTAGATGTGGCCATATGACTGAGCTTAGCCAGTGAAAGATGAGCAGAAGAGATGTGTGCCACTTCCTGGCCTGACCCATTAAAAAAGCCCCATGTATGGTACTCCACGCCCTTTTTCTCATACAGCTAATGAGTGGATGGCTGCATGAGCAGATACCTCACCACATCCTATGCATCAGAACTTCTCTTGACTGCTATGTGAGCTGGAAATCAACTTTTATTTTGTTGAGCCATTACATGTTTGACTCTGTTTGTTACTAGGCTCTGGCATGCCCTAATTAATACAATCCACAAACTCAAATCTAGCCTTCTTTTAGAGGACACAGTGGAAAATCAGTCATTAATGGAGCATTTTTAAAGAAGTCCCTGAGGTCAAATAGTCTATACAATAATCACAGTTGCCTTTGAAATATATGTGGGACAAATGCAGTTATACAATGACCCAGGTTATCCATCAAAACGTAATCTTCTAATATAAGATAAATAAAACTTTGGACTTAGATGTGGTCCCTATGCATGTATCTGATAACTCATTTTTCCCATCTTCTTTTTGATACTTCCAAGAAGCTTCTTGTTTATGACTCATGAAAATTGTTCCTAAGGAGGGAAAATGAATTAATGACCCCGTCTAGGCCAGAAGTCATCTTTCCCTTTTCTGATACTGCTGAATCACTTTAATGGAATCCTTCTGTTTTACTGTGGACTCTAGTTATTTTGTGCCTATCTTATGTTCTTAATGAATGCTGATCTAGGGATGTCAATACTGTCTGCGCCACTATCACTCTGGTCAGTGAGAATCTGTCCAGCCCACAACCTCTGCTCCCCGAGAAACTGAACTTAACCCAAGTACAACCAATCCCCAGGTTAGCTGGCAACCTCCTGTGGCCTGGCATCAAGAGAGGGACTGGATGAGTCCATGTCTGTCCCTCAGGAATGAGGAAGAGGGAATGTGAGAGAATAGAGAATAGTCTAGCAGAACAAGACCAGGAAAGGAGGCATTGGTGTCGAGTCAGGGCTGTGACAAGCCCACGTCATGTGCAAGCTGAATTTATGGAGGAATTAGAAGAGCAGAGAAGAATGCTTCTCTTCTGCTTGGTAGAGAGAAGAATGAAGCATATGCACAGAAGGCTGCAGAGCTAGACACAAAGTAAGCACAAGAACACAGCTGATTCAGGAGGCCAGGTCCTATATCCTTAAAGATTCCAACTTCAAGCTACCATCCCTATGCCTCCATCCAGTTAAAACCCTCCCAGCATTGAGGCAACTTGAAGGGTTTCTTTGCCACCAAAGTACCTCCCCAGTTTAGCTTCCTGGTTCATCACTATATACCCCAGTGCCTAGCAAAATGGCTAGCCCATGTATAGCAATACCAATGATTTTCAAATGAAAGGTTTCCTTTGGTATTCATTTAAACATTCATTTGTTTATCCATTCATTCAATAAGTAATTGAATTTGTTGAGGACCTACTGTGTACCAGATGAAGATATAGCTGTGAGCAAGATGGCAAATGTCCATACTGGCATGGAACATACGTTCTGATAAGAATAGAACATTTATAAGTAAGCCAATAAACAAACAAAAAATTATAACAGGTGCTCTGAAAGGCAGAACCTGGGTGGTGTGAGAGAATGGGTGGAGAGGGCTGGGGAGGATTTTTAGCAGGATGGTTGGGGAGCCCCTCCCAGATGATATTTGAGCAGGGAACTGACCAATCTGAGGGAGCCAGTTATGAGAAGAGCAGGGGGAGGAGCCATGTGAGCGAGAGGGCAGAGGGAGAACAAGTTCCTGAGGCTGCAGTGAGTCAGAGGGTCTGAGGATGGGAACAGAGGTCTAGAGCATGGTAAGTAAAATGGAGATGAGAGCAGAGGGGGAGTCCCTGGAGGGGAGACTGCCTTGGAACAGGGGGTGCAGTAGACCATTCTGGAGGCAGTATGGTAAAGTGGAAGGGAATTAACAAGCAATCCGTTTAGCATTCATTTAGCCAATTCCACTGGCTATTTCCATTCCCTGTACACACATCAGAGCAGGGTTGGTGTTCCCCATACACACCAGTACAGCCAGAGTCCATTCTCATGGGTTGGTGCACAAGCCATAGCAGTTGTTAAGTATTTCGAATATCATCCTTGCATCAGAGCCAACTACATGATAAGCACAGAATTATACATCAGATTCAGGGAAGGGAGAAGAGGGCACAATAAACATCCCTTATCCTCTCTAGTTCATAATCAATTTAGGTAATAGAGACATAAATGGATAACTCAATTATGACCCATCAAAGCCCTTCCTGTATTAGCGATAGAAATAAAGTGCTTTAAACACAAGGAGAAGGAAATGTGAAGCATTGGGAAAGGAATCTTGGCAGAGGCGAGACCTGAACTGGTACTTGAAGCTGTGACGGGATGATAAAGGGCAGGAGAGAAGAACAGACAAGAGAAAATACAGGGGCTGTGTATCAGGGTGCATGTGAGGAGCAGAGAAGGGACAGGTATTGACGGGCGGTTGGAGGGGACAAGAAATGGAGTATGAGAGAAGAGAGAAGGTTAGAAACACTAAACTGAAACAAGACCGTGAGGGCTATGAACATCTGCCTCAACCTCCATTTTCTTCTATCAGCAGCAGTGAATATATGAGGAGGGACGTGGCATTGTGCATAAGCACAGACTGGCCTCCACCGCTTGCCAGCTGTTTGAGCTGGGAAAACCTTTTCATCAGAGTCATGGTTCCCTCATCAGTAAAACTGACAAAATACCAAACTTCACAGAGCTGCTGAAAATGAGGTGAGATAAAAAATATATAAATGTCTAGCATACAGTAAATAATAAATACAGGTAGCTGTTGCTGTTATGGAAGATGTCTGATGAGGGGAGTGACACAGATCATGTTTTGGAAGTCACTAGTTGGAATGGCATGGAGGATGGAGTGGAGGTGGGGGAGAGATCAGCAGCAAGGAGGCCATATTTAAATAATAACTTCCAAGGCTGAGGAGAATCCTAAATGTCATCAGTTTAACCCTCTCACTTTACAGATGTAGAAAGTAAGGTTCAAAGAGGGGGTGTCACTTGCTAGCACCTAGGTGTCTTGACTACCAGCATAATGCTCAGTGCCTCACACTTTGCTTCCCTGATGTTTTCTTTGCACATTAGCTGGTCAACAACTCAAGTCCAAAATAGAACAAAATTTACAATGTATACTGGTTTCAGTGACATGAGACCTGAAATTTAAGTCAAAAGAAAAGGATGCCATTTTGTTGACTCAAATTAGGATGACTAGACTTACAAGCCATCTTTACCCCCAGGCTAACATTTGCAAACCTTGAAGTCCATGATTCATTTATATCTGAACCTGAGTCTTAACGTGGGGCGAGGGTGCAAGGTGGAGAACAGTCCCTGGACCTGTGACAGCTCATCCCCATTTGATGCTAATCACACGTGAATGCTTGAGTTAAGAAGACATCATTAAAAGTACATTAAGTTTAATTATGCCAGCAGCATCAGGCAGGGAGAGGCAAAGCTTAATGCAGAATGCATAATTAGATAAGACCTAATCTATTAGATTCTTATTTGCTGAGAAAATGTGTCTCATCTATAAGTGTCACTACATGTAGTGGCTGGGAAACCACCTCTCAGGTGAGGGCATTTCCCCCACCCATGAGGCCTTCAGTGATGTATGCTGCCATGAGATACTGACACAACCATGCTGCCAACTTCTACAAGGGAGCCGTCAACGAGGGCAGGCTCCAAGATTCCAGGGAGCATGGGCCCAGCTTCCTTCTGTCCTTTATGTGGTGTAACAAGAGTCCTGGGATAGAATTCAAGAGACTTGGGCTCTATCATCATCTCAACCACTTCCTAACTGTGTGATATTCGAGCAAGCTATTTAATCTCTATGTACCTTGGTTTCTTCATCTATAAAATAAGTTAACAAAGAAGAGAGGAAAAGGAAATACTAGTGCACTGTTGGTGGGGATGTAAATTGGTAAAGCCAGCATGGAAAACAGTATGGAGGTTCCTCAAGAAATTAAAAACAGAAATATAATTTGACCCACTTCTGAGTATATATCCAAAGGAAACAAAACCATTATGTGGAAGAGACATCTGCACTCCCATGTTCGCTGCAGCATTATTCACGATAGCCAAGACATGGAAACAATCTAAGTGTCCATCGACAGATGAATGGGTAAAGAAAATGTATATGTATACACACAAATACACACACACGATGGAATGTTATTCAACATTAGAAAAGGAGATCTTGTCATTTGTGACAAAATGGATGAAACTGGAGGGCATTAAGCTAAGTGAAATAAGTCAGGAAGAGAAAGACAAATACTGCTTGGTGTCACTTATGTGTGGAATCTAAAAAAACCAAAAGGTCAAACTCATAGAAACAGAGTAGAAAAGTGGTTGCCAGAGGCTGAGGGTGGGGGAAATAGGGAGAGGTTGGTAAAAGAGCACAAACTCTTAGCTATAAGATAAATAAGATCTGAGGAGTTAATGTAAAACATAGTGACTATACTTGATAACACTATCTTGCAAAATTGAAAGTTGCTGAAAGAGTAGAACTCAAATGGTCTCGCCAAAAAAAAAAGAGAGAAATATGTGAGGTGGAAGATGTGTTCATGAACTCATGAATCCTTTCACAATGTATATGTATATCAAGTCACCACAATGTACACTTTAAATATCTTATAATTGTGCCAATTATACCTCACTAAAGCTGAAAAAAATAAAATCAAATAAAGTTCATTGTAATTGCTATGAGAATTAAATGAGACAATCCATGTGAAGTGCTTAGAGCGGTGCCTTGAATGTATTATGTACACAGTAAATGGCAGTTGCTGCTGCCGCCGTCACCAGCATCATCATCACCATCACCATTGTCAATACTATTATTATCCCATCACTACCCATGTGTGAATAAGTCATTTTTCTTTTCTGAGCCTTTATATCTACTTTTATAGAGTAAGATGATCATACCTATCATTTCGAAGGCATTTTTTTCCTGGAAATGTGTCTGTAACTTTGATCAGATTCTCAATAGGGTCCCAAAAGTGTGAAGAATGACCATGCCTCCTGCGTTTTGGGGTCACAGACACTTTTGAGAATCTGATGACAGCATATGAACCACCATCCAGGAAAAATGCGTACACGCATGCGCACACACACACACACTCACTCATCCATTCACTTTTCACAATTCACTTTCAAGATCATGAGACCTGCTTGAAATCCACTTACTGTCCCCATGTGTGTCCATGAACCCCACAGTAAGGAGCCCTTCTCTCAAGTTCCCTTTTGACTGCCTACTACTGGGAACATGACCTCTGCCCCCTCCCCTCAGAGGGCCTCTATGTCCTGTCTGTGACATGGGGCTCTCCAAACCTGCTAACCATTTGCAGGTGTGGACAGCACAGCACACAGTGAAGGCTCTGAGTCAGACCGTTTCAGACCCAGCTCTGCCTCCTGCAAGCTGTGTTCTAGGGAAAGTACTTTAACCTCTGTCTGCCTCAGTTTCTCCTTCTGATTGTCAGGAGGATTAAACAAGTTCACGAATAAAAAGGACAAAGTCCAGCACATAGTAAACCCTCAGGAAATTTGGGTCATACGAAAGATTTTTAAAAATCTTTGAGGACATCTAAGCTAACTTCCCATCGTATAGATGGTAAATCCAAGAGTTAAAGAAACATCCAGAGAACAAAGATTTAGCACCAGCCACAATAACAGGACGTTCAGAAACACACACACACACACACATACACACGTAGGAGACTCCCAGATATGAGGGAACTTAAACAGGCACACAGAGAGAACAGGAGAAGTGGAGAACAGAGGACCCCAGGGCGCAGCGCAAAGACACAGTAAAACTTGCCAATGCAGTCACGTTGCTCAGAGACCATAAAAAGCATTCCAGACACTAGAAAAGCATTGCCTGCAAACGTGGTACATGCTGAAGCCCACAGCTGAGTAGGACTGGCCACGGAAGCGGTTGGCCACCTGGGTTTGTCACAGCTCTCTCCCTGGGATGGCTGACTACCTCATCACAGCCCTCTGTAGCAATTGGTCCCTATCCCAGAAGTTCAGCGGAGCTAAAGCATTTTCCAGGCTAAAGCCCAGCAGGTGAAGGATCTGAAGCGCCTCAAGGTACTATTACAAAGTCAAAGTATCAGATGCTTTTTGAAAATGCCTTTCAAGCAGGCACCTCTGAGGGGGAATGTCAAGGGCCCTGGAATCCCCAGATGAAGAAGACCAGATTGGTACCCCCTGGAGTTTCAAGCCCCTTACCTCAAGAGACAAATAAAAAGGAGACGAAAGGGAGGCAGGTCAACACAGAAAAAGCCACATGGTTTGCTGCGCACCGGTCAGTATAGCAGAGTGATTCCCAGTGAGGACTTGAAGTCGGGTGTCCTGTGTTTGAATCCAAATTCCTCCACTCGTGCAAGTTAGACAACTATTTTAAGCATCAAATGGCTCATCTGTGAAGTGAGGATAATGACAGAAGCTCATTCCAAGATTGATCTGTTCTTGAAGCACAGGACCTGGCACGAAATAGTGCATAAACGAGTACTATGTCTGTTTTAAAGAGTTTTAAAACTAAAATAAATAAGAATTAATATAAATAATTTGAACCCTTGTACCCAGGAAGCCTTAGATTCTCCAGAGGCTATGCTAAGAACACTGAAATACCACATTCTGGTGATGAGAGACCTCTGCTTAAAGACACTAGAATCCATGAGCCATAAGCTTCTGCCTATTCGTTCTTCTGGCTTCCGCAAGAACATACATGATGGGTTTGGGGTTTTTCCTTTTTGGAAGCTCTTTCTCAGCCTGGCTTGGAGGGATGTTTCTCATCTGTTTTGGATAGATAAAACATCACAATCTTTGTCATGCAGGATCTAGGAATTATTGTTGCCCACAGGTGCATTTGCAGGGCAAATTGATTAGGAGTTCTTGCTAAAGATAGTTTCATGAAGAAATAAGCTTGCTTTAAAAAGCTGGGTTAAACAAATAAAATATTTCTTCACTACAGGTCATCTCAGGGCCTTTGTAATGCTAATGTGCATTTATATACTCAGGGAGGGTGTCCTTCCTCACTCACTGTTTCTTCCTCTTCTCTGTGAGGACCCTCTTTCTCCGCCTATCCTATCAATGTTGACAGCTCTGGTTATGAGTCCTCTTCTATCTGTTTCATCTCTCCAAGTGACCTCAAACAATCTTATGACTTTAAGTGCCATTGCAAGATGACAACATTCAAACTCTACCTCCAGCTCTGGCTCTAGCTCCCAATTTGGTATCGAATTGACAGACTCACTTGGATGTCTTATTCATAGACACCTCATGCATAACCAGTCCAAAGCAGGACTCATGACCTCATGCCCAAATCACCATCCAGATCCTCCATGTCTTCCCCACCTCATCAGGTGGTACTATGATCTACTCAGTTTTTCAAGTCACTGACCTGGGAGCCATTCTCTTTTTCCCTTGAACACCTACATCCATTTCATGTGCAAATTTTTCAGATTTTTCATCCAAAGTACATCTCAGTTATGTCACTTCTTTCTATCTGCACTGCCACCATCTAATCCACACCACCATCTGCTCCCTAAATACTTGAACAGCCTCCTCCCAGGCCTTCCAGATCCTACTGTTGCTCCCTCCAATCCACTCTCTGTGCAGCATCAGAGTGATGAACCAAAAACGTGAGTCAATCTATTTAAAACTTTCAATACCCTCAAGATAAGCTGCAAATACCCTAATATTCTTATGAGGCCCTTGCTGAGCTGAGTCCTGCTCACCTTTCCAGTGGCTTCTTGTACCAGACCCACCGTAGCTCTCTAAGTTTCATCCATATTGAATCATCTTTTCCCCCCAAATAAATTCTACTCATTCTCTCTTTCATCTACCTAGAACAATTCCTCCCTCCCTCTTATCATCTGGCTCCTTTGGGTCTTAATCTGCATATCACTTCCTGCAGCAAGTCTTTTGTGATACACACACCCTGCACCAAATAGATTGGGTGCCCTTCCACTGTGCTCCCACAGCCCTTCGTATTTTCCTAATCAAAGTTCTTATCATACCAGGCTATAGTTACTTGGTCACTCCTTTTCCTCTCTCATGACATCTTTGCAAGACAGCAACTGTATTGTTTTCATATTTGTAACCTCATTGCCTAGAACAATGCATGACACACAGTAGAAGCTCGTTAGTTGTTATAAGGAATTAACGGCAGGAAGAAGAGACAGAGGAAAACAAAAAGTGAACAATTATCATATAACACCAAGTACTGATAAATGCTGTGAAGAAAAACAAAGCAACATGAGCAGACAGCAGTGACAGGAGCTGATGTTTTGTACTGAATGGTAAAGAAACACCGCAGCTGATGGGGGAAAGGGTTGCAACAGAGAGGCCAGTGAGCAGTTTATTGCAACAGTCCATGCAAGAGAGAAGATGGGCTGGTCTAGGGCCGTCAGGGTGGGAGGGTGAGGTCAGGGTCTAGATATATTTCCAAGGAGAAGGATTTGCTGCTGGATTGAATGTGGAATATAAGGGAAAGAAAGGAGACAGGGATGAAATCAAGAATGAGAATGGAGAAGGAAGGACTCTTACAAGGAGACAAGAGGATCTGGGTTTTAATCCTTGGCCCTTTTCTAACCTGCCATATGACCCCATACACTTCTGTGTGTTGGATGATAAATCTTTAAAGGGGGATTAACCATACCTGCCATGTCTCTAAGAACCATGTGAAGCTCAAATCAAGCTCAAACGCTTTGAAAAAGCAGCAACACAGACCACCAAAAGGTTATCATTTATTCATCCCCAAACACAGAACTTCCATCAACTGCTGTTGCTCCCTCCCTGCCCGCCTCATCCCCTCCTCCCCAGGATGCAGTGATGCAGTAAGTCATAGATAATGCTGACACAGAAACCACCGCTACCTGGGGCAGTGGACAGCATGTGGCGCCCTGTGAGTGATAATGGCCCAGCAACCAGCTTCAGGTGGCCCAGGAGAATGAATTGCTCACTTTCCTGGCACAGGCATCCTTGAAAATGACCAAGGAAGCAGGAGCAGGCGCTTTCTAAGGACACCACCTCTAGCTGCCCCCTTGTAAAATGTCCCATAGCACAGCATGCTGTGTCCCTTCATCATGGTGTGCTTCTGATCTTCAGGGCCAGGAGTCTCATCACTTGGGGGGAAAAGTTAATTTCAATTCAAGTAAAGCAGAGTAGTCGCCTGTACTCCCTGTCCCTATTTTATTTTTTTCATATACCTGTCACCATCTGACATGCATTTTACTCATTAATTTCCTATCCCCCCACCTGTGAAATATAAGCTGCTTGAGAGCAGGGATTTGTGTCCGCTCTGTCTGCTGCTCCATCCTAAGCGCCCGGAAGAGGGCCTCACATGCAGCAGAGGCACAATAAATCTTTGTTGAATTAATTGATGGATGGCTTTTCGAAAAGTCCTTAGCCATTTCTGGAGATCACATTAAAGATTTTCATTCTTTTTAAAAAAATGTATAGATATTCACAAAACTTTGGCATATAAACTCAGAGGGGTTACAGAAACCCCGAAATCCTTCCATGAGTCAATCCCCTCAATTAACAACCCACAGGTGAACGGGGAGAACCTAGCCCAGAAGCCCCAGGCTCTAGATTCTAACCCACGCTTCACCACCAGCTCCTTGCTGTGTGGCTTTGGACGAGTCATTTCAACAATCGGGGACTCACCCTTCAGCTCCACAGAACAGCTAGAATGACAAGATGATCTGTAATGCCCCCTTCAGACCTGACATTTTAAATTCTCCAGTGCTGTAGAATTCAAGTTCTCTAATCCAAACCTTTCACTGTGCAGATGGGAAAATTAAGACTCAGAGAGCAAAAACACAAGCTAGTACAAAGGAGACCCATTCCAAACTATTGCCTTAGACTTTCTGACTGTGAAACAGACTAAAAGATTTTTAGTGGATTTTGTGTGCTTACAGATGTGTCTCCCTTGCTGACATACCTCCTGCTTCTCAATGAGCCCCTAACCCTGGTAAGCAAACCCTGGTGAAATCTTTTCCTGACCCCTGCTGCCAGGCGGACGATGTTCTTAGAGATCCCATTTTCCTTCATGTATGCAGAGCCCCCAGTCTGCTTCATGCCCCTCGTCTCCCTCTTCCTTCTGCCTTCCCTTTGAATATTCACAGCTCCTCGGTGGCCTGGATTAGATTCTACAAATGTGGCTATATTCTTTCAATTAAAATATTGTCTTTAAGAAAAAAAACCACTAGCCATCGCCCCAGGTTGACCCTGTTTTGATCTGGAATTTTCCTATTACCCAAGGCTGTCTGTCTTCCTGCTCTTCCATTACCAAGATATTGATTCCGGCTCAAGTTTTAGTCAATGTTTTTTTTTAAATTGACCCCACTCTAGAGCCATGGAAAGTCAGCCACTTGTTGTTGATGGGGGAAGAAAGGGAAGACATGGCAGTCTTCTTACCAATTGAACGATCCTTATCAGCCTTTTTCTTTTATATTTCCTTATCCAAGAGGCTCATCCACACAGTATAAATTCAAGGTCTCATTCAGATGAGAAAGGTTGGATTTATATGGAAGAAGGTGTTTTGGAAAAGGGAACATCCAAGAGTCCATGCCTGGCAGAGGGCTTGATTCATAGTAGGTCCTCAGTTGTTAGAGGGAGGATAGAAAAAAGGATGGATGGGCAGGCCCGGTGGCGCAGCGGTTAAGTTCACACGTTCCACTTCTCAGCGGCCCGGGATTCGCCGGTTCAGATCCTGGGTGCAGACATGGCACCACTCGGCAAAAGCCATGCTGAGGCAGGTGTCCCACATATAAAGTAGAGGAAGATGGGCATGGATGTTCGCTCAAAGCCACTCTTCCTCAGGGAAAAAAAAAAAAAAGAGGAGGATTGGCAGTTGTTAGCTCAGGGCTAATCTTCTTAAAAAAAAAAAAAAAAAGGAGGGACACTAAGTGACCTAAAGTTGTTGCTTCCACACCTCACTTTCAGATTCTGTGAAGACTAGGGCATTAAGAAGATGCTTCCTGCACCATCTGCTCTCCCCAGATTTTCACTGTGCCACTTCCCATAGTTAAAGACTAGGACCCTTAATACAGCCATGTGCAGGAAAAACAGCTTTGAACTGGATTTGCTTCCTGTGGCTGCTATAACAAATTACTACAAACTTGGTGGCTTAAAACAGTAAAAAAGGTTATTCTCTCATAGTTCTAGAGGCCAGAAATCCAAAATTCGTTTCACTGAGCTGAAATCAGGCATCAGCAGAACCACCTTCCTTCCAAAGGCTCTCAGGCAGAATCTGTTCCTTGCCTCTCCCAGCTCCTGGTGGCTGTCAACACTCCTTGTCTTGTGGTCACATCGCTTCTGTCTCTTTCTCCATGGTCCCATTGCCTCCTCTTCTTCTGTGTATATGAAATCTTCTTCTGCCCCATTCTCATAAGGACCCTTGTGATTGGATTTAGGACCACCCAGATATACCAGGATGATTCCCTCTGCAATGAATTTTTTTTCCATGTAAAGTAACATTTACAGGTCCCAGGAATAGGATGCAGATGTATCTTTGGGGGTCAGTGACATTCAAAGAAGCTCACCCAGGAGAGCTGGCCTAGACAGTAACACCTCGGTCCCTTCTGTTACCCAAGTATGAAAACAGATTCTTCCTATTTTATTATTCTCCTTGAACGTAGTTTTGGAAAGTTACTTCAATTCTTTTCACCATTATCATCATCATCACTATTAATATTATTATTACTATTATGGAAGGGTAACAAGTAAGAGAAGAGAATGAAGTGGGGGCCCCTTCCTCCCTGCTGATGGAGGGGAAAACTATTTCATGCTAGCTGAAGCTCTTAGAAGTCAGACTCACAGTCAAGAGGTCAGATAATCTGGGTAAATTACTATTAAAGTAAAGTCTGTGAGCACAGCATGGCAGGAGAGGCACAAGCCCCTATCCTCATAGCTCAAGGTAAGAGGCCCAAATAGTCACTTGGAAAAAGCAGAAAGGAAACAATGGTAAAGCCCCTTGGAATGAATTTTTTGGAAAATTTCAATAGCTTTTTATGATGTGTCCAGGTTTTCACGTTAACCTCTCTTTACATCAGGGGACCCCAAATCTCAGGCCAGGCTCATTCCCTGGTGGGACAAGTGGCTGACTAAGAAGGCCAGTATGGGGCATCCACACTGCCTTACCCAGCCTACCTATTCTGGGCCCTGCTCTGTGCCCCAAAGGGAAACCACCAAGTTGCCCATCACTTGCCTCTTAGGAAGCAGGATGGAGGCAGAAGTGCAAGAGGAAGATGCCTCAGAGTCTGCCTTGACACCTCTATACATTCCTGTAAGTGAGAACCGTAAAAAGGAAATCGCAGATGAAATAAGAAAATCTTCAAAGCAGAAAGTTGCCCCAGATTTGTGGCCTTGCATTAAATGCACTGCATTTGCTCTGCAAGTTCCCATAATTGGTTAAGAAATCACACAGCTGGGGCTTTCGCTCAGCCCAGGGAGATGGAAATGACTTGTCGTCCACGCAAACAGAGGTTTTTCATGTCTCTCCCCAGGGTAACCTGAATATTTGCTGCCACACAGAGCGTATTACTGCCCTGATTTGTTCTTTTTACATTCCTCAGGAGACAGGACGCCACTGGAAAACATTCCTTTCTTACAGATGCCAAAGGTTTTTCTCCGACTGGCCTCTTCCAGAGACTTCTTGCCACTTTCTCTCTCTCAGCTGTTCTGTCTTCCCAAGTCCCACCATCAAGAATCAAGAAGGCCACATCATATTTTCCCTCAGTTATTGACATAATCTTCTCATTGATCTCCCTGCTCCACCCTCACCCCAAGCCATCTTGCATATCCCAGGACGATGTACCATTTTCATCAAGTCACACACCTGCAAGAGACCCCCCATTGCCAACCCCCACAGCATTGTGGGTAGTTTCTATCACCTGTCAGGTTTAGCATTCAGTATCATAACACGAAAACACTTAAACTACTGAAGACTGTAAACGATATATTCATTTTATACATTCAACTAAATTCAAGGCTATCCTTATAATAAAGTCACTCTATAAATGGAAATGTTTTAAGAACTTAGGTTCATTTTGTTGTTGCACGCTTGTTCAATTCTTTCACAAATATCAGAACACAAAAGAGTATAGCATTACTTGCTTTATTCAGCTGAAAATACAAGTTTTGTGTCTGTTGGGTAGGGGGAAAGTTGGAAGTAGGTATCAAATCTACACATGCTGATGACAGTGTGGTAAATATAAATATCAATTTATATATATCTTATGAAACAAGAAAAAGTAAAGAACTGTTGGACCTTCTCTCTCATGTCTCAATCACTCTTTCAGTCCTACAGTCCACTCTCCCCACCTGGTGCCATTCATTCCATCCAAGTTGCTGTTCTCACTGCCCGCAGAGTAGGCCTTGCTCCATGCCTCTCTGCCTTTGTGTCTGGCTCCCCTCTACCTGGAAGGCCCTTCTAGCTCTTCTCCATCTTTCAATGCCAAGCTCGGTTCCTACCTCTTTCATGAAGCCTCCCCTGGAGACCCTCTGCCGACAGCTCTCATGCCTCAGTGTACGTAAGGAGAAAACATGTTTAATATGCGGAGCTACTCCGCAGAGGTCCTGACTCAGTAGATCTTGGAGCCCAAGCATCCGCATCTTAACACCCTGATGGGTTGGAAGCAGAGACACGTGGTTCACAAACCATTTAAGAGTCACGGCAGTGACTTGCCTGTGTTGATCTTGTGCTCTGACTAAAACTAATAAACATTTACTCAAATTTCATTCCATTCAGGCCTATATTGTGTCCCCAACAGAACTGTCTTCTTTCCTTTGAATCAGCCAGCACATGAAAAGCTCACAATAATTGTAAGCTGATGTGAACAGATACTCAACATGATGCTGATAGGCTTTCTGAATTATCATCAAATGCGGGACTCTCGAATGTCATTATATTGATAGAGAATTTCAGGCTCTATGAGCCTCTTCCCATGCATGGCATTCCTCCTTCCTTCCTCATGATCTTGGCACGGTTCATTCTCCACTGCAGATCATCATAGCAACCCTGCAGGTAATGTGGGAAGAGACAGGCCACCTTCCTGGAGAGGCCGAGGGCGGATTTAATGTAAAGGCTCTCTGGTGGCTGAAAGATAATGCCCAATTGATTTCCCCAAAATACAGAACATACAAAAAAATGTATTACAGTTTCCAGAAAGGCTGATTTACATTAAACATACCAAACACTTCCCTGACTAGAATGGTAATCAGGCTGGGATGGGATATGGAGGCATAGCCTATCTCTGGAGGATGAGAGACTCTTAGAGCTAGAAGATAATGTAGCAATCTATCCATGTCCACACACAGAAGTCCTCTTGCTATAGAGGAAAATGTGTGTGTGTGTGTGTCCTGCTATCCCAGGCTAGCTCTTCTCTAGGTCCCCTGGCCCCACTGCCGTTGACTTCTGAGAACTTACTCCATCAAAAACATCCTTATTCATTCTTTTTAAAAAGTGAGTGCTTTTTCTTTTAATCATAAAAATATACACAGGCTCTTTTCTTCTACAAAAGCTAATAGCCTTCTTTCAACTCCCACAAGGATGGGGGGTGCACCCTGACCATGAAGGCTTCTGGAGAAGCTGAGCTGAAAGATGGGGCCTGGAGACATCGGATAGACCTGAATCAAGCCAAGCTGCACTCTTAAGCTTAAATGAGCCAATAAATTCCCTTTTTTTAAAAAAAAATACAAATTCATTGCTGAATATTAGGAAAAAACAAAAAAGCACAAAGATAAATCATCCATAAACACACGATCCAAAGATAATGCTAGAATATGTCTTTTCAGTACTTGTTCTATACACATATATATTCATAAATTTTACAAAAATGATATTGTATAAAGGGGTTTGTGAAACACGATCATTTCAAATTTTGGTAATCTATCATTAATATTTTCTCACCCAATATACGCCCTTTCACAAAGTGATTATTCACAACTACATGGTCAACTGTTAATGGATGAGCATAATTTATTTAACCAATCCCATATTGTTGACCTTAACCTTATTTCAAACTTTTCACTATTCTAAAAAACTTTTTATTTAGTCATGGGCAATATCCCTGAATATTTCTTTAGTTTAAATTTTTAAAGGTGACATTGCTGGGTTAAGAGGAGTGTTTTGTTTAAAGGCTTTTGGCATACTTTATCTCTAACTTAACTTCCTCTCAAAGTCCCACAGGTACAGTCAGTTCTGCTATAACACTTGTTTTGAAAGGCTAATTTGTTGCAATATGATTGATATATGAGGTTATATGATACATATTTGGGCATAATGCAAATTTCACATTTGCTTATGCATAATTTCCTCTGCAAGAAACAAAATGCACAGGCGAAATCACCTCAAATATCTAGCAGCTGCCCTCAGCTTACCATGTGCATGATGAGCGCCATCCATCCACATCAAGTGTGTCCACTTTCCTCTGATTCCTGACAACCTTCCTTCCACCTCACAAAAACTCACAGCACGATCTTTCCGATGCCCGCTTCCGCAAGCAAAACTTCAGGTCTTTTGTAAGGTAAAGTGCCATATTTACTGCAGTTTTTATGTATTTCTTAACCATTTAACATATGTAAAACTATTCTACAATTTTTGTGAGGTTTCTATCTTTTTAACAGGTCACTGATGAATATTTAAATGTTATCCCCATAACTCCATTTTTCCCTTAAGCTCCAAGGTTTGTATTGCACAATTTTGAATATCACAGTGATATTTAGGAACACATATGTCATGTTATAACAGAACTGATGGTACTTGAGACTTAACATAGCTAAAACAATCTCAATTCATAATCATTCCACAACCCTCCTCCTTTTCCCATGTCATCTCATAAAATGCTACCAATGTCTACTGTTACCAAATTAGAAGCTTTGGCATCACTCTCTTGCACCATGATCAGCAAAAGAAACGCAGGTTCCCTTTACTGCATGTGTACTAGGTGACAGAGTGCTGAGTATGATTCTCCTTGATTTGACATCAAATTAATTCTATTTCCAAATGATTCATTAGATTTATTTCATGGCTTCCATTTCCACTTCCTCCGTTCTGTCAGGCTCTCATTAACAATGGCCTGGACTACTAAAAACTCCACCAACGGAAACCTAATTCTCTCTGCTCTAATGCTTTGATTACGCTGCTTCCTCTGCATGCAATGACCTTCCTCCTTTTTATACATGATGAATTTCTGTGTGATCTTGAAGCGGCAGCTCAAATGTAAGCACCTTTTAGAAGCGCTCCACCTCTCTGGGCAATTGCTGTTTTATCCATATGCTCTCAGCACCATTTTCCCGCAAAGTAATTTAAATGAAATGTGTTTCAAATATATGGCCCACTTTTATTCATATGGATAATTCTTTAATTAGTTCTTCTTAATCATGCAAGTAGCACTCATGAACCCCCAGCCCCAATAAATGCTAGGATTTTGACACAACTCTGCCTCTGTCCACAGGGACTCCATCTTCTGCCTCTCCTCCCGCCCAAGGCAAACTTCATCCTGAATTTCATGTTCATCTTTCCCTTGATTTCCTTTTCACTGATTGCATCTATATGTACTCCTAAAAATTATTTCTTTTTATTTTGACTGTTTTTAACATCATAAAAAGAGTATCATGCTGTACGTGTTTATTTAGAACATTATTAAATATTCTATTTTTGTCTCATCCTCATTGTTCATATCACCATAATTCATTTATTTCATATATTATATATGTCCATAACATCAAGCTTATTAATTGGGTAGTTCAGATCTTCTATCCCTTGCTAATATTTTTGTGTCTTTATCAAGACAGAGGAAGATTAAATCACCCATGATGATGTTGTATTTATCAACTTCTCTTTTAAGTTTGATCAATATTTGCATCAAATTCTTAGAGATAACTAGATTATATTCAAATTATTATATCTTTTGGCAAATTGACTCATCATCATGTAGTGACTTTCTCCATCCCCAATAAATTTTTCCATTTTTATTTTTATATTATTCATAATATATTATATAATAAAATGTTATTGTTTAAAGTATGATATTAATATAATTATATCAGTATTCTTTGATTAGTCTTTGATATGTATTTTTTTTAATTTATTCTATTAATTTCCACCTGTGCATGCTGTTGCTCTTTAGGTGTAGATCTTGTGGGTTTTTTTAAAATATAGTCTGTCCATCATTATCTTTAAACTGGCGAGTTTAGTCCATTTACACTAATTGTGGTTATCATATTTTTGGAGCCGTTTCTACTATCTTATTATTTCTTTTCTCCACTTTTCCTATATTTCTTTTTAATTCTATCTTACTTTTTCTTTTAAATTTTAATATAAAATAAGGAATTTTAACACATTCTCACACTGATGGTTCTTCCTCCATACACCTGTCATATTGGTATTACCTGGAATTTAATTCTAAAGTACTGAGGACATATTCTTATTCTCCCATTCTCTTCCTCTATTTTAAAAAAGTATTTGAAAATACTCAACGGTCTTCCTATATCCAGAGTTCCGTTGAAGAGTCTGTCTTACACTAAGTCTTTTATAAGTGATGTCTTCTTCTCTGGAAACATTTAGAATTTGCCTTTGATATTCTTAAGCATCACTATAATATTCCTAGATGCAGGATTTTTCTTATTTCTTCTTTGGCATTCTATACACCCTTTCAATATGAGATTTTTCCCCTTTTTTAATTGAAAGTTTTATTGAGATAACTGTAGATGCACAGACAGTAGTAAGAAATGATGCAGAAAGATGCTTGAGCACACTGCTCCATTTCCCCCAATGGTAAGATTTTACAAACAGAAGATTTGCTCAGTTACTTTTGTGATTGGTTGTTTTTGTTTCATACTTTTAATATCTGTCCTGATCTCTTTTTTGGTTAATTTGAAATTCTTGGTCATCTAGTTTGTTTGTTTTTCTAATATTTCTGCTTCTGACAGAATCGCCATTCAGTCTGTTGATTTTTTTTTTAATAGTCATGTTTCTCAAAAGTCTTGTTATGTTGGCCTGAAGCTGGGATGATCAGCTACTCTGCCAGGCTTCGAACACCAGATAAAGCCCGGTCCCTGTCTGTGTCAGCCCCAAGAAGCTCGGGATGGGAGCAGGAGGTCTACAGGCCCTGGCACGAGATCACCACTGCCAGTTCTCCATAATCCACAAAACTCCTGCTCATGAAAGGGCTTTAACCTTTACCCACCCCTACCGCACTGGCGAGTAACAGCATCAGGTGGAAACACTCCTTAAATTATAATTCACCAGTACTAGGATAAAAGGAGGAGATGGAGAAGCAATTGCCCTAACAGTGAGTCCTCATGCATTTTTATCAGCTGTTCACAAGCATGGGACTTCTGCTGCACCCTGACTTACTCCTGAGGACACCTGGAGGTCTGAGCCACTGCAGATGTGGTGGCAGCACAGCCGGCCCCAAAGTAATGAGGTGGGGAAAAGAGCTGAACTTTACCATTTGGGGAAGCTAAAGTTGCCCAATGTCACCTAGGAAGTTTTAAGCATTATAGGAATGTGAGGATGGGCATATGGCTACCCTATGAGCAATAGACTTTAAAAGATGGATAAAATGGAGTTAGACTCATTATAAACAATACGACTTGACCCTACAGACAAGTGAACCTAACTCCCCAGAACAAGCAACCCTCAATTCCATGGGAACACTAGAGGGAAGGCAAAGAAAGAACTTAGAATTCTGAAGGTTTCTGTGAGAGCTAAAAACTAAGAATGGTGAAAATCTTAGGGAAAAATAACATTACCTACTTTACTTGCTTCTTCCTCAACAACTCCCACATCCTTAGGTGATAAAGCCGAACTTAGCAAAGAGATGAGAGACTGATGCCAAGTCCAAGGAAGGGGTCAAAGACTGCTGTCCAAATTGTGGGCATCAACACGTCTAGCTGTTCCTTCTCCTGCCCGTTGCTGATTAGCACTCTGGAGAATGGGCTCCGGTCTTTCCACAAACTATTTCACCTCCAAGAACGCCTCTCTACACCTCCTCAAACCAAATTCTGTCACCCTCCAGATACTCAGTAATAACAGTTAATAATAATTTTTAAATTATAGAATTACAGAAAGTCTGTATTGAGGAAAGCACTGTGTTAAACATTCATATGATAAATTCCTCACAATAATCCTATTCATTAGGTACTATTATTATCTACACTTTACAAATAAGGAACAAGGCTTAGCAAGGTAAGTAACTGGTTAAAGGTCATATAGTCAGTAAGAAATAGAGCTGGGCTTCCAACTCAGGCAGGCCAACTATGGAGTTGACCTCCGAAAGTTCTTCCTACCTTTCCTGAATGCTCAAAATGAAAGTGTCTGTGCCACATGTTTTGCTGCTTGTTTATATTTAATAAAGTACTTGATCTATTCATTTCTATTACACTATAATAATCTCAGGCCTATGATCCTTGTTTCTCTAATGAGATTATTAGACTCGTAGAAGGCAGAGGCTGAGCTGCCAACATTTGTTTATCTCCCCTGGAGTGCTTGGCAAATAGTAGCTGCTGAATGCATATTGGTTGAAATTGAGACAAATTAAATCAAAATTAGGGAAATTATAGTGTACAAAAGGTAATGTAAGCCCACTTGTGGATCAGTAACATTGCAGCATGAGTTGAAAGACTGTCCACCAATTAACATTCGTGTCTACGAAGGGCCATGTGGCTTGACATTAAGTCTTCACACGCCATGATCTCCTTTGCAAGTCAAACAACACTGTCAGATACTCCGAACAATAACTGGTATTCACATTTCACAAATTAGAACGCCAGGGCTCAGAGAAGTGATTCGCCAAGTTCATGCATCTAACAATTAATTTTTAATATGAGCGTGGTGGATTGTACAAAGATTTGGAGCCAGAAAGAGTTGGATTCAGATCCATACAAGGCCACTTATGTTCTCAATACCCTCAAAAAAAAGAGACTTGAACTCTGAGGTCAGTTTTCATATCTATAAGAGAGAGATAACACCTCCTCTTTGATAAGATTTTTATTTAAAAAAAGAGTTATTATTTGGAAAGCAACTGACACTGCCTGGCACC
This sequence comes from Equus quagga, assembly GCF_021613505.1. Taxonomy (NCBI): domain Eukaryota; kingdom Metazoa; phylum Chordata; class Mammalia; order Perissodactyla; family Equidae; genus Equus; species Equus quagga. The sequence goes on along the minus strand of NC_060273.1, from coordinate 66,897,497 downwards.
TAATAGGCATTCAATACATAGTTGCTGTTACATAAGGATGTAGTAAGTGTAGGGACAAGAACACAAGCGTGGGAGTCAGAAAGACCTAGGGTTAAATCTCAGCTCTGTCATTTACAAGCTATTTGACCTCGGCAATTTACATAACTTCTCTAGACTTCCATTTCTTCATTTAAAACTGAGATAATGGGGCTGGCCCAGTGGTGTAGTGGTTAAGTTCTCATACTCCACTTCAGCGGCCCAGGGTTTACAGGTTCAGATCCCAGGCATGGACCTAGCACTGCTCATCAAGCCACACTGTGGCAGCCTCCCACATAAAACAGAGGAAGATTGGCACAGATATTAGCTCAGCAACAATCTTCCTCAAGCAAAAAGAGGAAGATTGGTAACAGATGTTAGCTCAGGGCCAATCTTCCTCACAAAAAAAAAAAAACAAACACAGAGATAAAAGATTTGCAAGCCTGACAGAGTAGCAGCTACCTGATTAGCTCTCCTGTCAAATACAACTATAAAAGCTGCACAAAATATGTAAATAATATTCAAAGAACAATAAATGTAGGCAGAACACAAAGGACTATGATTTGGGCAAGATTCTAGAAAGGGGCTATTCATTCTGGAATTTTTCTCTGAGAGCATGTCTCAAATTGTAGTGTAGATGAAAAGAGTCCAAGAAGAAAATGGCAGCCTTACTGGGCTGAATAGACAAAAGTCAGCATTCAGGGCTGACAAAGCAGCTGGGACTTGAGGGCAAAATTCCAGAGAAAATAGAATGTGGGCTCTAAGCACATATTCCTCTCAAATTATTGATCACTTCCTAAGCTGTATTATGCAGAGAAAGACTCCAAAACACCCAGTAGAAAAAAGGCAACTGGAAGCCTAAAAATCTGAGCAAATATTTCAGCCATTATGAGGTACTGAAAAGACGGAGTTTGGAATTCAAGTCCCATCAAGGTAAACAGATCATTGTAAAGATCCTAAGGTATCATAATCATCATATCCTAGGAATAAGAGCCATACCCTAGAAATAAGCACAAAACAGAAATACATCAATCATAAGAAAGCTTATGACATGATCAAGCTGATTCCCAGGTACTCTGTCACTTGCTACAAGAAAATTCAACCTCCTTGGAGAAAGATAGCTTCATCCAGAACTTCTACAACTTCTTATACATGACATCCCTCATCCCCGCCCCACCCCCAAAAAATGCCAAAGCATGCTAAAAAAAAAAAAAAGAACCAGCACCAAGGACTAAAAATCAAGAGGAAAAGTGTCAATAGAAACAGAGCCACAGATGATTCAGACAAGAAATTTAAAGTAACCATGATAAACACGTTCAAAATAATAAATAAAACTATAGATATTCACCAAAGACCTGAAATCTATTTTAAAAAACAAATGAAGAACCAAAGGGGTGGAGAAAAATGGCGGGGTGAGCTGACCCGGGATTCTCTCCCCTCCAAAATACAACAAAGGATTGGAAAAACTGAATTTCAGAGAATAAATCTAATGCCAACACGTTAGAGACCTACAATACCAAGAAGGTGGAGATCATAAACCCTACTTGCGGCCTCGGAGGCGCTGGAACGGTAGGAGAGAACATCGCTCCCTCCCCTAGAGTCTGCCATCGCTGCGGCGCGGGTCGGGAAGGAGCGGGGGAGGGGCCGCGCGACCGGGGGATCATCCAGGACTCCTGCCGCTGGTTCAGTGGAAACCCGCTGACAGGGGGAAAGCTTCCATCTGCGGGGACCCCATAAACCCAGGGCCTCGGGAGACCAGAGAACAGAACTGATCTGAATCCAGATTGGCGAGTGAGAATAGCAGCCCCTCCCTCCCAGCAAAGCCACTGGACGCAGCCATCTTGCCCAAAGGCGGAGAGCTCATAACACGCAGCTCTCCACCCCCATCTAGTGGCGACAGGCTGTAACTGCAAGCGAATTCTACCACCATGCGAAAAAAACGCTCCTGTACCATCCAGCAATTTATAAAAGCCCCAGACCAGAAGGAAAACAATAAAAACATAGAATTAAGTCCTGAGGACTTGGAATTAGGTAAACTAAGTGATAATGAGTTCAGAGCAGCTATAATAAAAAAACTCAATGAGGTAGTGAGAAAGATAGAGAAATAAGCCGAGTTCTGGATTTACTTCATAAAAGAGACTGAAATCATAAAGAAGAATCAAAGAGAATTACTAGAGATGAAAAACACAATGGACCAGATAAAACAGAATATGGATTCCCTGAATGCCCGTGTAGACACCACGGAAGAGCAAATTAACATAATTGAAGATAGACGGGCTGAATGGCTCCAGACAGAGGAAGAAAGAGAATTAAGAATTTTAAAAAATGAGGAAAATGTCCAAGAGATAGTGGATTCAATGAGGAGTAAGAACATAAGGATCATAGGAATTCTTGAGAACATGGAAAAGGAAAATGGAGCAGAAAGTGTGCTTAACGAAATTATTGAAGAGAACTTCCCAAATCTAGGGATTGACGGAGAAATGTGTGTAGAGGAAGCTTTCAGATCTCCTAGATTTGTCAATGTAAAAAGACCTACTGCAAGGCACATAGTAGTAAAATTGGCGAGAAGGAAAGATAAGGAAAGAATACTCAGGGAAGTAAGAAAGAAGAAGAGAATAACCTATAAAGGAGCCCCTATCAGACTGTCAGCAGATTTCTCTACAGAAACCTTACAAGCTACGAGAGAATGGAGTGACATATTCAAAGCTTTAAAAGATAAAAATCTTCGGCCAAGAATACTCTATCCAGCAAGAATTTCCTTCAGACATGAGGGAGAAATTAAATTTTTTCCAGACAAACAAAAGTTAAGGGAATTTGTAACTAAAAGCCCTCCACTACAAGAAATCCTCAAGAACACTCTCATACCTGAAAAACGAAAAAAGGGAGAAAGGGGGTCACAATCCACAGACTAGGGAGACTGATGAATAGAACCATAACAGGATAGCAAATATTCAACTATAGCATTAGGGTAAAGGTAAGGAAACTACCAAAGCAAGGACGATCTTATCACTCTAACTACAAATTCATAACACGAGTTGGAATAAGAAATGAAAATAATTATTTAGGAGGGGAAGAGCAAAGGGTCTAAATCAGTATTGGTCAAGTAAGTAAGAGACCACCAGAGAATAGACTATATTATACACGAGATTCTAAATACAAACTTCAAGGTAGACACTAAAATAAAATACAGAACAGAGTCACAAATCATAAATAAGGAAAAATCTAAGAAACCCAGCATAAGAAATTGCAGTATTAAATGGGTAGTCTAAAGCACACAGGAAAAGAAACGCAGGAAAAGAAAATAATGAGCAACAGATTGACAGCATTAAGTCCACATGCATCAATAATCACTCTCAATGTAAACGGATTGAACTCTCCAATAAAAACACACAGAGTGGCAAAATGGATTAAAGAACAAGATCCAACAATTTGTTGCCTCCAAGAAACACAGCTCAGCCCCAAGGACAAACAAAGGCTCAGGGTGAAGGGGTGGAGGACAATACTTCAAGCTAATAGCAAGGAGAAAAAGGCAGGTGTTGCAATTCTTATATCAGACCAAGTGGATTTCAAAATAAGACAGGTAAAGAGAGACACAGAGGGACAATATATAATGACCAAAGGGACACTTCATCAAGAAGAAATAATGCTTATAAATATCTATGCACCCAACACAGGAGCACCAAGATTCATAAAGCAACTATTAACAGACCTAAAGGAAGATGTTAAAAACAACACAATAATAGTAGGGAACCTCAACACCCCACTCACATCAATGGACAGATCATCCAGACAGAAAATCAACAAGGAAATAGTGGAGCTAAATGAAAAACTAAAACAATTGGACTTAATAGACATATATAGATCACTTCACCCTAAAAGAGCTGAATACACATTCTTCTCAAGTGCACATGGAGCATTCTCAAGGATAGACCATATGTTGGGAAACAAGGTAAGCCTCTACAAATTTAAAAAAATTGAAATAATAACAGGCACCTTCTCCGATTATAGTGCTATAAGGCTAGAAATTAATTACAAGAAAAAAGCTGAGAAAGGCACAAAGATGTGGAGACTAAAAACAACATACTACTGAACAAGCAATGGATCATTGAAGAAATTAAAGAAGAAATCAAAAAAAAACCTGAAAACAAATGAAAATGATAGCATGCCATACCAACTCATATGGGATACAGCAAAAGCTGTATTAAGAGGAAAATTCATCACAATACAGGCACATCTTAACAAACAAGAAAAATCCCAAATAAGCAATCTTAAAGTACACCTAACTGAACTAGAGAAAAAAGAACAAATAAAGCCCAAAGTCAGCAGAAGGAGAAAAATAATAAAAATCAGAGCAGAAATAAATACCATTGAAATGAAAAAGGCAGTAGAAAGGATCAATGAAACAAAGAGCTGGTTTTTTGAGAAGATAAATAAAATTGACAAACCACTAACCAGACTTACAAAGAAAAAAGGGAGAAAGCTCAAATAAACAAAATCAGAAATGAGCGAGGAGAAATAACAACAGACTCTGCAGAAATACAATGGATTATAAGAGAATACTACGAAAAACTATATGCCAACAGAATGGATAACCTATAGGAAATGGATAAATTCTTGGACTCCTACAATCTCCCAAAGCTCACTCAAAAAGAGGCAGACAATTTGAACAGACCAATCACAAGGAAAGAGATTGAAACAGCAATCAAAAACATCCCAAAGAATAAAACCCCAGGACCAGATGGCTTTCCTGGGGAATTCTACCAAACTTTCAGAGAGGATTTAATACCTATCCTTTTCAAGCTATTCCAAAAAATTAGGGAAGATGGAACACTTCCTAATACATTCTATGAGGCCAACATCACGCTGATACCAAAACCAGACAAGGACACCACGAAAAAAGAGAACAACGGGCCAATATCACTGATGAACATAGATGGAAAAATTCTAAACAAAATTTTGGCAACCAGAATTCAGCAATTCATCAAAAGGATCATACATCAGGATCAGGTGGGATTCATACCAGGGACACAGGGATGGTTCAACATCCACAAATCAATCAATGTGATACACCACATCGACAAACTGAGGAATAAAAACCACATGATCATCTCAATAGATGCAGAGAAGGCATTGGACAAGATCCAACAGCCATTTACAATAAAAACTCTGAACATGGGCATAGAAGGAAACTACCTCAACATAATAAAGGCCATATATGACAAACCCATAGCCAACATCATACTCAATGGGCAAAAACTGAACGCCATCCCCCTGAAAACAGGAATGAGACAAGGATGCCCTCTATCACCACTCTTATTTAACATAGTACTGGAGGTCCTGGCCAGAGCAATCAGGCAAGAAAAAGGAATAAAAGGAATCCAAATAGGGAAGGAAGAAGTGAAACTCTCGCTGTTTGCAGACGACATGATCTTATATATAGAAAACCCCAAAGAATCCATTGGAAAACTCTTAGAAGTAATCAACAACTACAGCAAAGTTGCAGGGTACAAAATCAATTTGTGTAAATCAGTAGCATTTCTATACTCCAATAACAAACTAACAGAAAAAGAACTCAAGAACACAATACCATTTACAATCGCAACAAAAAGAATAAAATACCTTGGGGTAAATTTAACTAAGGAAGTGAAGGACCTATATAATGAAAATTACAAGGCCTTTCTGAGAGAATTGGATGACGACATAAGGAGATGGAAAGACATTCCATGTACATGGATTGGAAGAATAAACATAGTTAAAATGTCCGTTCTACCCAAAGCAATCTACAGATTCAACACCATCCCAATCAGAATCCCAATGACATTCTTTACAGAATTAGAACAAAGAATCCTGAAATTCATATAGGGCAACAAAAGACCCCGAATTTCTAAAGCAATCCTGAGAAAAAAGAACAAAACGGGAGGCATCACAATCCCTGACTTCAAAACATACTACAAAGCTACAGTAATCAAAACAGCATGGTACTGGTACAAAAACAGGTGCACAGATCAATGGAACAGAATTGAAAGCCCAGAAATAAAACCACACATTATGGACAGCTTATCATTGACAAAGGAGCTGAGGGCATACAATGGAGAAAAGAAAGTCTTTTCAACAAATGGTGCTGGGAAAACTGGACAGCCACATGTAAAAGAATGAAAACTGACCATTCTTTTTCACCATTCACCAAAATAAACTCAAAATGGATCAAAGACCTAAAGGTGAGACCTGAAACCATAAGGCTTCTGGAAGAAAACGTAGACAGTACACTCTTTGACACCAGTATTAAAAGGATCTTTTTGGACACCATGCCTTCTCAGAGAAGAGAAACAATAGAAAGAATAAACAAATGGGACTTCATCAGACTAAAGAGCTTCTTCAAGGCAAATGAAAACAGGATTGAAACAAAAAAACAACCCACTAACTGGGAAAAAATATTTGCAAGTCATATAGCTGACAAAGGCTTAATATCCATAATATATAAAGAACTCTCACAACTCAACAACAAAAAATCAAACAACCCAATCAAAAACTGGGCTGGAGACATGAAGAGACATTTCTCCAAAGAAGATATACGGATGGCCAATAGGCACATGAAAAGATGCTCATCATCGCTGATCATCAGGGAAATGCAAATCAAAACTACACTAAGATATCACCTTACACCCATTAGAATGACAAAAATATCTAAAACTAATAGTAACAAATGTTGGAGAGGCTGTGGAGAAAAAGGAACCCTCATACACTGCTGGTGGGAATGCAAACTGGTGCAGCCACTATGGAAAACAGTATGGAGATTGCTCAAACAATTAAAAATAGAAATACCATACGATCCAGCCATCCCACTACTGGATATTTATCCAAAGAGCTTGAAGTCAGCAATCCCAAAAGTCCTATGCACCCCAATGTTCATTGCAGCATTATTTACAATAGCCAAGACGTGGAAGCAACCTAAGTGCCCATCAACAGATGATTGGATAAAGAAGATGTGGTACATATATACAATGGAATACTACTCAGCTGCAAAACAGAACAAAATCATTCCATTTGCAACAACATGGATGGACCTTGAGGGAATTATGTTAAGTGAAATAAGCCAGCGAGAGAAGGATAATCTGTGTATGACTCCACTCACATGAGGAATTTAAAATTATGGACTAAGAACAGTTTAGTGGATACCAGGGGAAAGGTGGGGTGGGGGGTGGGCACAAAGGGTGAAGTGGTGCACCTACAACACGACTGACAAACATTAATGTACAACTGAAATTTCACAAGATTGTAACCTATCATTAACTCAATAAAAAAAGAAAAAAAAAATGAAAATCTTAGAACTGAAAAATACCATAACTGATATTAAGAATTTGAAACATAGGTTTAATGGAAGATTAGAAAAGAGAGAACAGACAATTAGTGGGTTCTTTTGTTTGCTTAAAAAATATATGTAGTCTTCCTGACATAAAAAAAGAATAAAATAAAATAATATAAATGTAGACTTAAAATATATAACAATAACAGCACAAGAGATGGGGGGGTAAGTGGAGTTAAACTATTCTAAAGTCCTTTTGCCACTGGGAAGTGTTAAAAGCATTAATCTAAGAGTCTATAATAAATCTAGGAAGAGTAATGTAATTTCTAGGGAATTAATAGAAAAATGTCTTATTAAAAAGATAAGAGAAAAGAAAAACTGTATAATAATGTAATAATTGATTAATCCAAAAAAAAAAAAGGTAAATCAAATAGAAAACAAATAGCAAGATCATACAATTAAACCCAACGATCTCAGTAATTAAATGTAAATGACTACTCCAATTAAACAACACTGATTGTTAGACTGGATAAAAAAGTAAAATCTAATCATATACTGTTTACAAGACACACTCTGTACATACAAGGATACAAAAGGTTTATTGTGGAGGGTGTGTAAAATATATCTTCAAAAGAGATAAAACAAAAGCTGACGAAAGTTCACAATCATAGTTGAAAATTTTAGCATCTTTATCAAGTAACTGATAACATAAGCTGATAAAAAATCAATAAGGGAGCGAGCTCTGATGTCTTGGTGGTTAAATTTCAGCACTCTCACTCCTTCAGCAATCTGGGTTCAGAACCACACCACTCATCTGTCAGTAGCCATGCTGTGGTGTTGTCTCACAGAAGAACTAGAAGGACTTAGAACTAGAATATACAACTATGTACTGCACCTTCGGGGAGGGAAAAAAAGAAAGAAAGAAAGGGAAAGATTGGCAACATAGGATAACTCAGGGTGAGTCTTCCCCAGCAAAAAAAAAATAAATAAAAAATAAGGATATAGAAGTTAATAACATGACGGTCCTAATTAAGATATGTACCACTCTATGTCCAATAACTGCAAAAATACACATTCTTTTCAAGTGCATGTAGAATATTTACCAAAATGATCTAATAAGCTATGGAAATGATGCCTCTGAGCTCCAGGATTGTCTGGGCAAACACACCCACTAACATGGTTTCAACCAGTTCCCATGCTCAGATGCTCCCAGATCTTGGTGTCTTCAGATTTCTCTCTCTCTCTTCTCTGGTTTGTGGCAACAGGCTCTTAGCTGGCTTATTGTCTCCCTTTCTCTTCAATTCAGTCCACTTTCCACATTGCTGATCCTAGCAGATCCATGCTTAATGGTGAAGAACAGAATATCTGCTTGTTCTTAAAGCTTCTCCCTCACAGATTGTCTGTTAGTTTCAAGGGGGAAAATGCTAACTATATAGTGGAGAATTCAGACAGTAACTTGACTAAATGATCAAAATTAACAGCACCAAAGGATGCCAGATGGACATCCTGTGGCTGTAGATGTAGCTCCCTGGGATGGACACAATATCACTTCCAGAATATTCCACCTGGGAATGCACAGCCTCTTTTATGAGGCTGTACATGAGGAAACATCAGACAAACCCAAAATAGTGAGCATGCAGTTATTGAGGGGGAGGGACTCTAGTCTTCAAAAAAGTCAGCAATGTAAAGATAAAGAAGTGCTGAGGAACACAGTGAAGTACTTAGTGCAGAGTGTATCTAACTTATTCTCAAATAGTTGGGGGGACAAAGTAAAGAGAGAGACAGAGACAGAGACGTAGAGACACAGAGAGAGGTGACAGGCCACAGAGAGAGAGAAAGAGAATGATAAAACAAATAAGTAAAGGTTAGTAATTAATAAATCAGGGAAAGCGTATAGCAAAAAGTCTTTGTACTATATTTGCATGTTTTCTATAAGGTCAAAATTATTTCCAAATAAAATGCTTTATAAAAATGAGATGAAAATAACTTAATGTTTCTCTACAACCAAGCTTTGCTTCTTCAAGATTATGTGAGCATGAGAATCACCTGACGATTTGGTAAAATGCAGATTCCCGGGCCTGGCCCCTAGCACCAACCCCTGAGATTCTGATTCCATGGGTCTGTTTAATTCTAAGTGGTTCTGAGGTTGTAGGCATGTTAGCCCAGTACATTGGTACCCCAAGAAGAGGAAGTTTTTTAGGCGGTATACAATTTGACATTAAACAATGTTCACTCACACCATGAGAAAGTTACTTTCTTTGCATCTCTCTTTTAATTTTTCTGCTGCTATCAAGAAAAGAGTCACTGGGCCAGCCCTGCCTGGTGGCTTAGTGGTTAAGTTAGGCACGCTCTGCTTCAGTGGCCCGGGTTCAGTTCCCAGATGCGGACCTATACCACTCATCTGTCAGTGGCCATGCTGTGGCAGAAGCTCACATACAAAAAAAAAAAAAAAAAGAGGAAGATTGGCAGCAGTTGTTAGCTCAGGGCAAATCTTCCTCAGCAAAAGAAATTTTAAAAAGACAGAAAAGAGTCCCCATTTGAAGCTGGTATGTCTTTAGTAACTCATAATATATACTCCTCTCCCTGTGACAAAAAGAAAGGTTCAGAGTTTGTAGCAGGCAAGAATATTGAGTTAGAATTTAATAACATTGTTATCATAAATATGGTTACTTTCTATTTATGGTAACTCTATAGCTATTGTAATTTCAGGGTTTGCTATTAACCCTACTAATATAAAATTTCTACAAAAAATAAATGGGTTACTTTAATTGACTAAAAAACTATTATAATAGTGTAGGTAGAAGAAAGGTATGACAAAAATTATAAAAGTGATATAGCAAATGACTGAAGTTTAGAAAACACAACCCAAAAGAACAAAAATTAGGCTCAAACTCTCCCAAGTCTCCTTTCCCACTTCATCTTCCACTCCTCCACCCACCTCACATGTGACTGCCCGCTCCCGCCACAGGCCCTGTATTCTCAGGTGTCTAGGCCTGTTCTCCTGCTCTTTCAAATTGCTGAGTCATCCTGTCCTCCTTCCCATCCTGACCCGGGCTGATTCTGTTCTGTGAAAGGATTTTGTCAATGTACACAAGGTACTCAGGCTATAAAGGTCTGACCCTTTAAGAAAGGCAGGGGGAAATGGAACATTTATTCTCTTGAAAAAAAGAGCCCTGAGTCAGTGAGATAAGAATAGCTAGAAGACGAATTCTACTTCTAGGAATGCATCCTTGGGTAATAATCAGAGGAGCACACAAATGATTTTGTGCACATTGACATTCCTTATTGTGTAATTTATAACAGAAAAATGCTAAAACCACAAATGCCCAACAACAAAGACTGGTTAAATAATATTTCATTACACAGAAGGGCCATGGTTTATTTTATCAGTGAAATCCATATATTTAAAGAATTTTTTATGATATAGAGAAATCATCAAGAATGTTGAAGAGGGCAGGCCCGGTGGCACAGCCTGTAAGTTCGCACATTCCTCTTTGGCGGCCCAGGGGTTCTCCAGTTGGATCCCGGGTGTGGACGTGGCACCGCTTGGCAAGCCATGCTGTGGTAGGCATCCCACATATAACGTAGAGGAAGATGGGCATGAATGTTAGCTCAGGGCCAGGCTTCCTCAGCAAAAAGAGGAGGATTGGCAGCAGATGTTAGCTCAGGGCTAATCTTCCTCAAAAACAAAAAAAGAATGTTGAAGACACCTTGATTTTCTCTCCACCATCCAGCTCATCTTTCTAGCTTTGCATAGCTACAAAATATTTGGAGAAATTGAACCCGTCTTCAAAAAAGTGCTCTAAGTTGTCTAAGCCACTGGTTCTCAAAGTGTGGTCTCTGGACCAGCAACATTAGCATCACGTGGAAGCTTGTCAGAAATGCAAATGCATAGGCATTGTCTTGATCGAAGGAGACAGAAACACTGTGAGTGAAGCCCAAAATTTGAGTTTTAACAAGCTCTCAAGGGGATTCAAACACACACTCAAATTTAAGAACCACGGTTCTAGGCCAATCATGGTAAACTGCTCTCCCGTTACAGTCTGGATTCAAGAATGGATACATTTCTCAATTGGGGCCAATAAGATGGGAAGGAAAGTATTCTGGGCGCTTCTGGAAAAGGCTTTCCACACTTAAGAGAGTCTGCGGGAAGAGACAGCCACTCTTCCTCCGGAATTTTGGGGAACAAATGCAATGCCTGGGATTGCTAGTCATGTTGCCTTATTAACTGAAGCCGAAGATGGTGAAGCAGAGGATGGAGCTGAGAGAATCACACAGACTGGAGGCAGAGCCGCTGGATTAAGACTATCCTAAATTCTGTTCTCCTCTGGCTGTGCAGTTATGTGAGCTAATTTAGTTCCTCATTTAACAAGCCAGTTCAAGTTGGCTATTTTGTTACTTACAGCTGAAAACTCCCATCTAACACATGGTATGATCCTAAGTTTAAACACATTTATAAGCTCATAGGGAAAAAAAGACTAGAAGAAAATATATTTAACAGGTAAATCCTTGTTTTGTCTTGGTGGAAGGGTTATGGAAGAGGCTATTTTCCCTGTATTTTTCAAATTTTTATCATGAGAATTACTTTTATAATCAGAAAAATATGATGTAATCTACACAGAAATCAAATATATTACAATGTACATCTGAAAGCGATATAATGTTATAATCCAATGTTACCGCAATAAAACAAATTTAAATAAATAAATAATAAAATAATGATAGTTGGAGGAAGTTATTCTAAACATGTTCTTTTTAAAAGAGAATCAATAAGGGCTGGCCCAGTGGCGTAGTGGTTAAGTCCACGTGTTCTGCTTCAGTAGCCTGGGGTTCGCAGGTTCAGATCCCGGGCATGGACACAGCCCTGTTCATCAAGCCACATTGTGGCAGCATCCCACATAAAATAGAGGAAGATAGGCACAAATGTTAGCTCAGCAACAATCTTCCTCAAGCAAAAAAAGGAAGATTGGCAACAGATGTTAGCTCAAGGCCAATCTTCCTCACAAAAAAAAAAGAGAGAGAGAGAATCAAGAACAACTGAAACAACAGAAGAGATAATGATGACAAGTGGTATGGGACCCTGGACAGATGGTATAAACCAAAGGGACCAAAAACACAGAGTGCTCAGAATTAGTAGCAGTGAGGTGTTAAGGAGATAATTAACACTTATATTCTAAATAGCAGCTGAATATAAATGAGAGCAGATGGGGTTCGATAGCTATGAAAAGACCTGGGGCAGTACAAAGATAGAAGTAAAGATAAACAGGCAAATATTTAGAGAAAAGATACTTTATACTTAGTAACACTATGTTCCGTTTATACCAGGGGTTTCATTTCCTTTAACCCTTGCTCCAACTCAGTTGCTACAGGATTCCTGACAAGAAAGTACCTTCTCCCTGGTATATATGGCTTCTTAACACCTAACATGTATTACATGCCTACCATACGCCCAACACTGAACGTATATTATCTCATTTAATCCTTTTTGAGGTAGATGCTAATATTATCCCTATTATACAGATTAGGTTGCTGACACTCAGAGTGGCTAGTACTTTATTCAAATTTACATAGGTGGGAAATGATGAGGTTAACATTTGAACTATTCTGACTCCAGAACCTGCCTGCCTACCAGTATGCTATCATGAGGGCCAACAAATGTTTGTGGAACAAAAATGTCGTTGTAGGGCCAGCCCGGTGGCCCGACAGCGGTTAAGTTCTCACGTTCTGCTTCTCAGCGGCCTGGGGTTTGCCGGTTCAGATCCCGGGTGTGGACATGGCACCGCTTGGCACACCATGCTGTGGTAGGCATCCCACATATAAAGCAGAGGAAGATAGGCACTATGTTAGCTCAGGGCCAGGCTTCCTCAGAAAAAAGAGGAGGACTGGCAGTAGTTAGCTCAGGGCTAATCTTCCTCAAAAAAAAAAGAAGTGTTGTTGTACACATTACCTGGTTTTATGTGTGCTGCTGTCAAAATAAATGCTTTAAAACTAAACCATAAGGTAATATGTAGGGTGCTATAAACACCTCCTTTGTTGTCCATGAAGTCTAAGCACTGTTGGTCAGAGACAAAGGCAATCATTGAATGGGTACCCCTGATGAAAGGGGAGTCAGAGCCTCTCGGAGAACAGAAGACAGAGAAACCGGGGGCTTGGAGCTCTGGACAGATGGCAGGTTAGATGAACATGTTTTCAGGGTTCAGAGTTAGTGAGCCCCAATGAGGAATCACCTATCTCACTTCATGGACATGATGAGAATTCCTCAGAGGGACTTAAAGGGTCTCAGCCTACAACTCAAGCCCTGTGTATTGATGAGTGTGACGTAGGGAGACCCAGAGAAGCTGGAAAAAAAAAAAAGAAGCATCTGCATTTTCAGGAAAGAAGCTTAAGAAAAAGTGAGGATGGATGAAGCAGACGGACATAGCATGAACCTCCTTCTCTGCCGCGATGCAGTTGCCCTGGGGCAGCTCCTTTCCAAGGGGACAGACTTTGAATACACTCAAGATGAAAGGCAAATCACCTGAAAAAAAAGAGTGAAGCACTCTGGTGACCACACTAAGCTCAGAAGAAACTAGTGCATCCTGGACCCCATCTCTCTACTCCTCATGAGCTTGGGTGCCTTCTTCAAACACACTTCCAGCCTAGGGGACAGCGCCCCGCCAGAGAAGCCTTCACATTCCAGCTGTCCCTGTTCTCCAAGGCAATGCGGATGACTCACAGCACTACCAGGTCCCCTGGCTCCAGCGAAGAGGGAGCTTGGAACAGCATCCACTCTAATTGTCGCTGAAAGCTACTTGTCCACAGAGCTTGCTCTTGGCTGAGACGCAGAGAAGGAGGACGGAGGAGAAGAACGTCATTTGTAGGGAAATAAGAAGGTGGCACCAGGACCCTGGGAGCCAGCTGGCTTTAAACAATTAAGCTCACTTGGAAAAACAAAAGTTACAGTTTTCTGTGCTGTCTACCAGTGCAGTTCTAGCTGAGGTTTTCTGGGTTTCGATTTGGCTCTAATGGACAGTAATGTTTGAAGACATTTTGTGCCATTTAGGAGGTTTTGTTATCAAAAGTCCTTTAGAACTGTGGGGGATAAAATGGACAAGCTCATCTACTCTACTGGATTAAAAACTCAAAAGAGAGACTGGGTGTATATTCCCCCTGAGTGTGTATATATATATATATATACACTCACCACTATATACCCACCACTGAGCCTGACACAGAGAGGTGATGAAAGAATGAATTCTAATTTTCTGGAAATACCTTAGAATCTCAGGATGGAAAACATGACCTGAGAAACATCTACTCCAGCCTTCATAAAATCACTTCTCCTTTAACAACATTCTTGGCAAGAATCCATCTCATGTCAACCAATTCACTATCGACCTCACTCAGGAAATCGATCTCATTTTCAAACGGCTATACTTTTTTGTTCACCCTTACCCTGAACAAGAATCTTCCTGAAAACTGGAGCCATTAGTCTCATTCTAGTATTCGTGATCCCCCCAAAATAAGTCCAAACATTTTAACAAGACAGCCCTCCGAATATCCAAATCTGTCTTGACTTTACTTCAGGCTCAATATCCCCAGTTCCTTTAACAACATTCCACATTGTTCCAAGTTCTCTGACCATCCAATTTCCGACATTCCTCTTAGTGTGACCCAAGGAATATTTGTCTCCAGGTGTCACTCAACCAATGTAGAATGGAGCAGGACTGTCTGATCTCTGATCTGAAAAGCCCATTGAAATGATTCCAGCCCAAAATAAGATGCATATTTAATCAGCAGAAGGGACTTCCTCAGAAAATATCTGTGAATGAGCCCTCAGCTTCTGAAAGATGTATTCATTCATTCGGCAAGCATTCACTGAGTACCTGATACATGCCAGGACTGAGATGAGTGGTGAGGACACAGAAGTCATCCCCACCCTTGGAAAGCTTAGAGTATATAGTGTACAATGGGAAGCCATGGAAGGTTTAAGAAAAAGGGAAAAAATAGGTGAAAGTCATTCTATTATCCTCCAATTCCTTTCCCACCAAATGTCCAAAGCACCTAGGTGCTCTTGGTTGCCTCGTCTTCATGACCTTTAAAACCCTGGTCCAAGAACCCTCCTTTAGAGTGGACTAGTGGAAAGTGCATGAGCCTGAATGTCGAACTTGATTCTAGTTTTGACTCTGCCACTAATTTGCTTTGCGGCTTTAGATTTGTCTATTCCCTATTGACTCATCTGTTCATAAAAAAGGCAGTTCTAAGTCCCTAAGACGCCCTCTGGCACCTTCTACGTATTCATCCATACAGTTGCCATGTCTTTAAGCACTTTTGGGCGAGAAATGAAATCTCTTTCAGGAATAGGATGCCCCTACTCTCATTGGTTGTCAAGTGTAGCTGATTCCTTCTCTCCTTTCCCACTGTGTTAGTCTGTTCAGGCTGCTATAACAAAAATACCACAGAAGGATGGCTTAAACAATGAGCATTTATTACTCACAGTTCTGGAGAGTGGGAAGTCCAGCAGATTTGGTGTCTGGTGAGGGTCAGCTTCCTGGTTTATCTTCTCTCTATGTCCTCATGTGATGGAAGAGACAAGGGATCTCTACAGAGTCTCTTTTATAGGGGCACTAATATTCATGGGGTCTCCACCTGCATGACCTAATCACCGTCCAAAGGCCCCACTTCCTAATCCCAGCACATTTTGAGGGTTAGGATTTCAACATATGAATTTTGAGGGGACACAAACATTCAGTCCATGGCACCCACACACAGATATTTTTCAGAGCCTCAGGAATAAGGAGAGGACACCCTTTCCTTCACCCTCAATGTCCAATTCATCACTAAGTCCTGTGTTTTTGCCTCCAAACACCTAGCCGAAGTCCATTCTCTCGGCTATAACCTAAGTACTGTGATAACTCCTTGCTGGTCCACTCTCTAGCCCCTTTCCACTCTGCAATCCATCCTCACACATAACCAGAGCACCCTTTTTAAAACTTAAGTCATACCTCCAAACCCCATTAGAGTCCTCCAGTGACTTCCCACTGTAGCTAAATGAAATTCAAACTCCTTTCCTTGGTTTGCAAGGCCTCTTGGAGCTGCCCCTGCCTCCCTCTCCATTAGCATCTTTCTCCATTCTCTCCCTTGCTCCCTGGGCTTCTGCCTCCATGGGCTCTTTCTGTCCATCCAACACACCTAGTTCTTCTCACTCTGGTATCTTTGTACTTCCTGTTCCCTCTACTGAGAATGTTCTTCCCCCAATCCTTTGCTATAATCCCATACTTCCTACATTTTTAGATTTAGAACCAAACATCACCTCCCCTAGAAGCCTTCTCTGACCGCTCCATCTAAAGAAACATCAATCCCAATCTCTCTCTTCCTCACACGCATGTACATGTACACACACACAGAGTTCTCATAGTCACTTCTTCTTGTTTATTTCTATCAAAGCCCTTGTCACCCTGTAATTATCTCATTGGTTTGTTTGTCATCTGTCTACTCTACTAGAGAAATTTCCACAGAGTAGGAACATGGTCTATTGCTCTATTCCCAGTGCCTTGAAGACTATCGGGCAAATAGTAGACATTTGACAAATGTCTGTTGAATGAATAGTGAATAAGTGAAGGAATGAAGGAATTCATCACTGCCACTCCAATGTCCATGTCTTTTAGTACTTGTATGGAGGGCAGGGGATGGAAGGGAAGAAGTGGAGAAACAGAAGGACATTAAAGAGTGTTGACAGTGATGGCAAGAGTTTAGGGAAATACGACAAGGAGGAGCGATCAGCCCTCAAAGTTGGACTCAACATAAAAAAAGGAAGTTCTAAGTTTCTAATAGCCAGAGGTGTCCACCCGAGAAATGGGCTGCCTCGTAGGTGAGCCACTCCCTTAGCGCATGCAAAAGGAGGTGCGCGGCCACTGCCAGGGCTGTTGCAGAGGGAATTTACACAGCCTGAGGGAGACTGGACTAGATGGCTTTAAATGATGAGCTCAGGGCTGGAGTGGCCCAAGGCCAGTGAGCATGGGAGCACTAAAACCCCAGTGAAGTGCTTCCTCCTCCAGTAAATATGCAACATACGTTCAATTAGTCTCTCTGCTCCAGAAGAACTGTCCTTTAGCACCCTTGGCAATGAGATCTCGCTAATTGAAAACACTTCCCACTATCTGCTTGAGAGGATTGGACTAAACTAGGCTACTGAGATGTAGTACATGGGGCGGGAGCTTAAGTGGGCCAGGGGAGACCGGAGACACAGCAGAACAGAAGCACAGACAGCTAGGGGTGGGGGTACGAGGGATGTGTTTCATTTCAGCCACTATTTCAGAGAGGCTGGAACTTCTGGTCTCTGGAGAATGAATTTTACCAGAAAATGAGACTGCTCAGGTTAGGGGTAACTTTTTTCCCCTTCACCTTGGAATGATTCATTCCAGGCAACAGCAATTAAAAAATAGGGCCTCTCCACCTGTTTGTAAGATACCAGATTTTGACCCAACCATCTTGCTTCTAAAAGAGGTATCCGTTGGTATGTGAACTGTGGGTGGTAATTCTAAGACCTAAGCGAGGTAAGAGGAGCACAGACAAGAACTCAAAGTGGCAGCAGCAACAGCAGTGGCAGCTATTTTTTATGAAACACCCTGAGCCAGGCTCTGTGCTAACTGCTCTATGAGCATCATCTCCTTTCACACTCATGACAATTCCTTGAATAAGAACCGTTATGATCCCATTTTACAGATTAGGAAACTGAGGCCCTCCAGTTAAGAAGGCTGCCCAAGATCACAAAGCTAGTAAGTGACAGAGGAGGGTGAGCCCCTGGTCCCCCAGAGTCAGTGCTCTGAGCCATGGAGCTAACTGGGAGGGGCCAACCAGGCACCCCCAAGGGCCTGCTGGAGCTCCTGATCCTCCCAGGGCCTGGCTCTTCTCTCTAAGCCAGAATCAGGCTTTACAAAAAAACCACAATGTTCAGAAGATAGGCACTGATTCTTTGATGGAAAAGATAAACCTTTGTAAATAACATCTCCTGGTGACCCTGTATGATCTATCTTTCCCCTTAATTTCTTCCCAACTGTAATGGTTAATTTTATGTGTCAACTTGGCTGAGCCATGGTGCCAATATTAATTCAAACATTATTCTGGATGTTTCTGTGAGGGTATTTGTGGATGAGATTTACATTTAAACTGGTGAATTTTGGGTAAAGCAGATTGCCTTCCATAATGTGGGTGGGCCTCATTCAATCAGCTGACAGCCTGAATAGAAAGGCTGATCTCCCCCAAGCAAGAGGAAATTCTCCCAGCAAATTGCCTTTGGACTTCATCTGCATTACAGACTGAATGTTTCTGTCCCCACAGAATCCATGTCTTGAAGCCCTAGCCGGCAGTGTGGTGGTGTTAGAAGAGTGGGTCTTTGGGAGGTAATCAGGATTAGATGAGAGCAAGAGGGTGGAGCCATCATGAATGAGGTTAGTACCCTTATAAGAGACAGGAGAGAGCTAGCTTCCTCTCTCTGCCATCTGCCATGGGAGGATACCATGAGAACTTGGCAGTCTGCACCCCAGAAGAGGGCCCTCACCAGAACTTGACCATGCTGGCACCCTGATCTTGCTTCAGGCCTCCAGAACTGTGAGAAATAAGTTTCCATTGTTTACAAGCCACCCAGTCTATGGTATTCCATGATAGCAGCCTTAACTGACTAAGATGATGTGCACATTTGGCTCTTCATATATGTGTGTAGATCCTATTGATTGTGTTTCTCTGGAGACCCCTGACAAATACACCAACCTAACCTTCTGACTTAAGAAGAATTTCCATGTTTCATCCAACAAGTTCAACCATTTATTCACTTGGGCCAACCGTATGTTGAGTCTTGCAGGACCATATTTTTCAAACTGAAATGTGCTCAGGACTCACCCACGGAACTTTTACAAGCGTAGACTCAAATGCAATAGGTCTGGGGCAGGGCCTGAGATCCTGTATTTCCATCATGCTCTAAGGTAATGCTGATGTGCTGGTCCATGAAGCACACTTTGAGTAGCAAGACTGTGGGGACAAAAGCAAAGGCGACACCTGAGTGTTCCCAGGAATTTTCTTAATCTACCACTAAGGCACATAGATTTTAAAGAAAGAAAGTAGAATCTGGTTTGTTTTCTGGTTCAATCCTTGTCTTGAAGACATTAGATCATAGACACTGTAACCTGCCGCTCATCTTCATCCAGAAAAGCTCTGTCACATCGTTCTCCAACCCTACCCCCTTTTCCTCTTAAAAAGAGACCAGCAGTTGGCAATACATAAGGAGAAAAACACAATTAAACCCCAAAGGAAAAACTCCCACAGCCCTTCCATTTCAATTAGAATCAGCGGCTGTTGGAAATGGGCAAATTTAGAACTGTAATACCAATGGAAACAATGAATTCTCAATTGTGATCAAAGGCTTCATTTAGCAGGCTGAAAAGCAAGCATGAGCTTAATTGAACGAGAGAGAGATCACCTCCAAAGCATCTAGGCATAATCAAATAGCCTTGAAAAATATAATGCATCAGATGGAGAGGAATTAGACCCGGGCTCCGAATGCCCTCACCTGGCCTGTAGATCCCACAACATCAGCAAGAAGAGACCTCAGAGGCCACCTGGTCCCACTCCTCATCCAGTGTGGGAATCCACTTTAGACCAGGGCTTTCAAAATCTTTGGCTATGATGCACAGAAATACATTTACATTCAACCCTGTATACACACGCCATAGTAAAAAAGCTTCACATATCATTTCCATGTGTGAAGTACTCCAATACTTGCCCTTCTTTTTCCTATTTTTAAGTTCTATCAAAAACCACGAAACTGATTAAGACTCACTAAGGGGTCATGTCTGACACTGCTCTGGAAGATCCCAGTTAAGTAGCCAACCAGCCTCTTCAACTAACAGTTGGGTGCTCACCATCTTCCAAGCTCTGCAACATAGCATCCAATGCACAGACAGGTGCAGGAGACAGGTGTTAAATAAATGATCACAAAAAGCATATTTAATACTACAAGCTGAGGCAAATGTGAAAAAGGAAGAACAAAGGATGTGATGGGAGATCATTATCTCCTCATATTTTGTATCAGGATACTGACCAGGATAAATCAGACAAAACCCCTCTTGAAAGAACTTTAAGTTGGGACTAAAGGATAAGTAGACTATAGCCAGGCAAAGGGGGCACATTCTACTTAACCATCTCTTGTGCTTGGAGATGCACAGTTGTCTATGACACTCTCAGGTGGTAACAACAGCAGCATCTGCCCAAGCCGGATCCATCAAGTTTCCACCAATGTCAGACCCCGAGCCAAGCCCTTCACTATGCTACTAGAGCTGCATGCAGTCCAACTGCCTGGGTTTGAATCCCAACTCCACCTCTTACAAGCTGTGTGATTTGGGGCGAGTTAGTTCCGTTTTCTCATCTGCAGAGAAGGGATTATTCATAGGACCTGCCTCATCACATTGTTGCTAGAATTAAGTGAGTTAACGCAAATGAAGGGGCTTAGGAAAATGCCTGGTACACGGTAAGTACAAAATAAATTGTTAAATAAAGGGATGTGGACTCAAAATCCTTAACTTGCTTTAAGCACGTGAAAAGAAACACTTTTGCCATCCCTGAACTAGCTGATTTCCAAGAGCATTATTTTTCTCCTACACTAGTATTCTAAATCTAGCCGGACAGAAGGCTGAAGTCCTCAACTCTACACGTCCCTACAGACAAAGGAGCCAGTCTCCCTGCCCATAATTGCCATCTCTGGGCCTGCATTCACCGTCACTCTCTCCTGGCTGATGAATTTTCCAATTCAACACCAAGGATACAGTTGATTTCTCCAGAGAGCTACAATAATGGCATTACAGTAGGTTTACTTGATGCAGAAAACCTCTAGCTAGATAGCAAATGAGGGGCCTCACAATGTTGAAAAATCTTCAAGCTTTCAAGAGGCCTAAACAGATCCCAAATGCCAGGTTCAAGTCACATCAATAATTAAAATTAAATTATTATGCTGAACTGAAAGTCATCTCCAATATAACATATTTTAAAATAGTTCTCCAAAGATAAACTCCATCTTGGCTTCGGGGAGGCATCTATCATAAACCCACAGAATCAGAGAGAAAAGCAAGCGGTTCCCATTGTGTGTGTTCTGCCTCTAATACCCCAGGAGGGGTGAGAACAGGGAGGCGGGTCTGGGCATTCAGAAACAACCGTTGCTGGGAAGCGGTCATAAACACAAGGAGCAGGCCTGATATTTGTAGCACTTGCTGTGGTTTGCTGTTCACATCTGTTTTCTCAGTTTGTCCTCTCCGTATCCCTGCAAGGTGGGAGGGCAGGCATTCTCAGCCCCACTGCACAGATGAGGAAACTGAGGCTTAAAGAGGCAAAGTGACCAGAGTCAAGACACATGGCGAGTAAGTGGATGGATGGGATAAAAATTCAGGTTTCCTGGAGTAGAGAAAAGATGGGGAGAATGGAAGGAAGTAGGAAAAAGGAAAATGGTATGCTTGTCGTAATAGAAAAACGATACAAAGTTTAAAATCAAAAGACATTTGGAACAACTCTGAGCAAATTCACACAAAAAGAGTTGAAATTATGCTTGTTCCTATGCAGTCTTAGAAGATGCTGACAATATTATACTGTTATTGACATGAAATTAGCTACCAATAGCCAACAACTTACCATGGGCTAAGGATTTGTCTAAACACTTTACATGAATAATAATCCCCATTTAATCCTCACAACAACCTTACAAAGTAGAAACTATCATTTCACAGTTGAGAAACTCAGATTCAGAGATGTAGATAATTTACTGAAGCGCACACAGCTAGTAAGAAGTAAACATCAGACTTGGCCTTGGTCTGATGGCCAAGCCCCACTCCTTAATCACTTTAATGTGCTGCCTCCATGGATACCCAGTGGGAAAAGATAAGCATTGATTGGACCATGCTGTAAGAAATTGGTGAATCCATACCAACCAAGGGATGCGCCACAGTTCCTGTGTGCCCCAGCAGGCAGCTTTACTGGGCTAATGAAATTGTAACTTCTGTTATTCACTTGACAAATATTTATTAAGCACCCACTATGTATCAAGCTTAACGCTGGGAATATAACAGTGAATAAATATATAAAAATTCCTGTCCCAGTGAAACATCCATTCAGCACAGGAACAGACAAAAATGAAACAAAATAATATAAATATTGTTGGCTGGTAGTAAGTGCTGCAGAATAAATCAAGCCAGGGAAGGAGGATGGGATGCAGTTTTTAAAGAATGGCCAGAGAGGACCTCAGTGAGAAAGAAAGTGATCTTTGGGTAAAATCCTGAAGCAAACAATGCAGTGAACCATGTGGCTATCTAGGGAGAGACCATTCCAGATATCGAGAAGAGCCAGCGCAAAGGCCCTGAGGTGGGAACAATGGGAAGGAGAGTGTGGCTAGAGGGGAGAGTGGCAGGAGAGGAGGTCAGAGGACATGGCCAGGTTTTAGGGGGGCCTCGTCAGCCATTATTAGAACTTGGGCTTTGGGTAAGAAGGAAGCATTGGGGGTTTAGCAGAGGAGTGACAAGATCTAAGATCTGAGTCCCATTTACAGATTAACTCTGGCTGCCACTTAGACAACAGACTCAGTGGGCAAAGGTGGAAGTAGGGAGGCCAGTTAGCAGGTGAGAGATGATGGAGGCGAGTTCCTAAGAATTATGATGACGTCAGTGTGGTCACCATGCCCTTGCAAAAATTATTTCACCTAGTCTTCACAGAAGCCCTAAGAGCAGGTCTATTATCTCCATTTGGATAAAGAAACTGAGGTTTTGCCTTGCTTAAGTGGCTCGTTAAGCTTCTTCCTTAAAGTCCCTCTGCGAGTCAGGGGCAGAGCTGTTTCTTAAATCCAGGATGTTTTTGTTCCTGTTCAGGGCTCAAATCCCCTCCCACGCCATCGCCCTGCCTCTCTGACTCCTGCTGTATCAGAGGATGTCCGTTTGGCCATCAAAGCCACATGGCCTGACTGTAAATGACATTGATGTGTATCTAGTAACCCAGATCCCAGACAACACAGGAAACAGAATCCAACAGAATGAAAAGCCATGGAGATCCACCCTCACAGCGGCATAGGCCTCTGGAATGATGTGTACTGGGAAGGGAGGGTGGGGGTCTGAGGCTGTAAATTGAATGTTTATTCAGCACTTCTATGTGCCCAGAACCATATCAGATGCCGTGTGGGGAAAAGGAAGAAATAAAATTCTCTGTTGTCAAGGAGATTATAATACAGTAGGGAAACAAGACACACATTTGTGCATAGAAAGACAGCGTGACTGAGAGGAGACGGGACGTCACACACTGGCTGAATGTCCAGGGGTTGAGTAAGGGCTAAGGAGGTTAGACAAGTCTTCAAGGGAGGGAGGGGGAGCTTAAGAAAGGAGCCCACTGGATGCTTTCCAAAGGTGGTCCCCAAATTCCATAATCTTCTGTATTTTTAGAGGTGTGTCTATAACCCTCTCAGGAAAGCCTTCAAACGTTATTTATAGTCAGTTGGCATGCCATCCAGCCTTCATGGGTCTACTATTCCTTTCCACGTTAGTTCATCTCTTTGAGGGTCCCAAACACACATGCTACCAGAAACAGGATTTTCATCATTAAAGCCAAGAAACTGAGCCAAGCGAGGCTCCTTAGAAGAAGACCAATAAGAGATTTATAATGTCTAAGCCATGAAGGTCTCTAGTGGCCTTCTAGTCCAGGGGTCAGTAAACTATGGTCCCTGGGCTGGCCTCCTGGTTTTGTAAATAAAGTTTTATTAGAACACAACCATGCCCTTTGGTTTACATGTTGGCTGTGGCTGCTTTCCGCTGGAACGGCAGAGTTGAGTAGTTGCGACAGAGACCAGATGGCCCACAAAACCTAAAATATTGACTCTCTGGCTCTTTAAAAACATTTGCTGACTCCTGTTCTCTTTCAAAGCCCTCTTTCTAGAGATGGGAAAACTGAGGCTGACAGAGATTTAGGAAATTGGCCAACGTTATTCCATGAGTTTGAGTATTGCCCAGTCAGGAATAGAACGAGTCACACGAGGGTTGGCCATCCTTCAGCCATTTGGTTGTTCACTTGACAAGTATTTTTTTTTTTAGTATTCTTTTTTTTTGAGGAGGAGGATTAGCCCTGAGCTAACTACTGCCAATCCTCCTCTTTTTGCTGAGGAAGACTGGCCCTGAGCTAACATCCATGCCCATCTTCCTCTACTTTATATGTGGGATGCCTGCCACAGCATGGCTTTTGCCAAGTGGTGCCATGTCCGCACCCAGGATCCGAACTGGCGAACCCCCGGCTGCCGAAGCGGAACGTGCAAACTTAACCGCTCCGCCACCAGGCCGGCCCCTCGACAAGTATTTTTTATCATCATCATGCAGCAGGCACTGGGTGAGGATCCTCCCATGCAGAACATATAAAGCCCTGCCCTCGGGGTTCCTATACTTGAGGAAGGAGGGGAATCCAGGACATTAAAAAATGAAGAGAATAACTACAAAGTGTGCAGACTGCTATGAAAGAAACGAATAGAAGGATGAGACAGGGTGAGCGTGGGGAGGGAGGGAAATATTTTGGAGGGAGAATCAGGAAAGGCTTTTCAGAGGAGGTGACATTTAAGCTGGGCCATCTGGGATGAGGCCATGAAGAGTAAGTGGAAGAGCATCCATATGGAGCAACAGCAACTGCAAAGTCCCTGAGGAAACAACAAGCTTGGCAGGTGCAAGGAACAGCAAGAAAATGTGTGTGGCCAGTAAAAGAGGAGGGTGGCATGAAGAGAGGTCAGATGAGAGCCAATGTCTTTAGGCTCATGGTGATGAGTGTAGATGAGCAACTCTCCCTTGAACATATTTCCCTGTAGTTATATGATCATCGTCTTCTTCTTCATCATCCCCGTAATGAAGTCTTCGAAGCCCAGGAGGGGAGCCTGTGGTCCCCATGTTTGTCTGCTACACAAAGCCATGCTGGGTTAATTACGCAGTTCTTAGCTGTAACCATGCTCCACCGTACCCCTCCTAAGCAGTGACCACCACTGTCCAGCCACAGACACTTACAGAGACTGTGAGGAAGGATCTCACCTCCCTGGACCACAGGCACTCTCCATCCTAGAAGGGAGGGCCAGACACCCTGGTAGTTTATCATTTGGAATCTTCCATATCTGAGTTTGAACCCTGGCTCTTCCAGTGTGACCTCACATGAGTAGCTTACACATTTCAGAGCCTCCAGGAAGAGAGGAGTAATAATACCTATCTCCCTGGGTTGCTGGGAGAATTAGATAAGACAAGATGGAGAAAGAGCTTAGCCTTTGTGCAGTGCCTGGCACATGTTCAATAATTTGATAAATAATAATTATCATTAGTGGGATGCATAAAGGTAGAAATTGCCACTGGGTCTCAATCCTTGTGTGCCAAAGAGACAGAAAGTTCTCACCATTGTCAAACTGATAAATGTACCAGTAGAGAAACTAAAGTCCAGAGAAACCAAGTGACCCACTCAAGGTCGCACAGCAATTAGGAGAAGAGTCACATGATAACTCAGCCTTTCAGTGCCCATCTGGCTGCTCATTACATTTCATGAACATGGCGGCCTCGGTTATACTTGACCAGTAACTTCCAGGCAAATGCCTGTGCACTTTGAAAACAGGAGTGGAGAGGGGATGAAATGGGAAATTTGTGAAACCCCGCAGAACTCAATTTGAAAGAGCCTGATGAAGTACCTGCTACGTACCCTGGATGCAAAGTTGAATCGTCTGTGCTCTCTGTAGCCTTGAGGACCTTACAGGCTTGTAGGGAAGACAGTTATGCAAACAATTATAATCTTGGGGGTTACAAGCTTTACTAGAGGCCCAGGTAGATGAGGGAATTATTTCCTCTGCCCAGGGAGTCAGGGAAGGCTCCTGAGAGGAAGTGACCCCTGAACTAACTCTTGAAAGATATTGAGGAAACCAGGAGTTTGGTTTGGCTGAACAGAGAAGGCAAGAGGCAAGTGGTAAGGCTGGAAAGATGAGCACAGCTCGTGGATGCCCCAGACCCTTGAACCAGGGAGCTTGAACTTGATGGGCAGAAAGAGGGTATTTGGAGGGGAATAAACTGCTCAGAGTGACATGGGGCAAGATCACCCCGGTCAGGGGAAGAAGGCTTTGAGAGGGCGGAACCAGAAACAGACAACCAGTTCAGAGCCTCCATGATGAGTCCAAACCTAAGCTCAATAATGAAGAGGAGGAAAGAAACAGAGTGATTCTGGAGCCACTGGGGAGGAGAATCAGCCACATGTAAGGACAGGGCGATGCTGGGAGATCTGCAGGCCTGGGGCTGCCTTTCACCAAGAGGGGATCCAGGGAAGAGCAGGCAGGGCAGGGAGGGCGCGACGAGTTCAGTACAAGGCAAGAGCAGCCATCCAGCACAGGGGTTTTTAACGGTCTTCTTGTTCCTCTTTTCACTCCAAGAGAACGTCCTTTCAAACCTCCGTGGCATAAACCAGATGAAATCAGAGCCGTTCCACGGGGAGGGAGGAAGGAACGGAGACTGCTCAGCCCCTCATGGCCCCCAGAGAAGTGAGAACCCTTCAGCTCTATGAGTCTTTG
Organism: Equus quagga; assembly: GCF_021613505.1. Taxonomy (NCBI): domain Eukaryota; kingdom Metazoa; phylum Chordata; class Mammalia; order Perissodactyla; family Equidae; genus Equus; species Equus quagga. The sequence goes on along the minus strand of NC_060273.1, from coordinate 66,870,615 downwards.
ACTCAGTGATGGGGGGCTGGGCCCCTAAGACCAGGAGGTGCAGTTTGAAAATCACAGCTGTGCCACGCCAGCCAACCCAAGGCCAGAGAGGATGGGCCCTGGGGCAAAGGCCCACGGCAGATGCAGCAAATCCTCATTAGGTCCAAGGCCTTGGGTGCGTTTTCCACTTTCCGCTACCTGATAGTATGTTGTTTATCTGCTTCTATCCCTCCCCCAAAAATTAGGAAGTGGGAAGATTCAAATCCACACTACGAATGAGGCTGGAGCCCAGATTCAGAGCTTTGGCTCGCTCGCCCCTGGCACCGTAACAGTTCTGTTCCTGGACTCTCCCTTCCACCTCCCCCTGCACCCCGCCATCATGACCACCTTGTAAGGGAAAACAGACCTCACCACCGCCCGGACCCCTCCACCAGCCCGCCCTCCCGGGCAGAGAGCCGATGCTGTGGCACCACGCCCGCTGCGCCAGGCCGCCTTCCCCTTTCCCTGGGCCTGATTATTTTAAGCCGCCTCTGAGGCCCCACGGGGCTATGCCCAGTGTTATCACCTATGCACAGTCGCTGCCTTGTTAAAAGGCAATCAGAGGAGCTGACTTTAATAAATGTTAACACCCTCGGTGTGAAGCCTGGCAATTAAAACTCCTCCCCAGGACCTCTGAAACAGGCCTGTGGAAAATCCCCCATCTTAATAAGTTCATGTCATCAGAGGACACTGAGAGAAAGGAGGGATCAAAAGGAGGCATTAAAACTTTCAAAAGGGAGGGAAGCAAGCAGGAAAGGCCCTGGCCCTCAGTTCTCACCCCTCTCTCCAAGGATCCCACACCAGGCCAGTGTCATCCGATGGGGCTTACCAGCAAACGCAGGCGGTCGGTCCTTAGGGACCATGCAGTCCCGTGGCCTCAGGCTCTAAGGTGCATTAGACCCACCGGGCGGGCTTGTTAAAAAACGAATTGTAAAAATTCCGTCCCTAGAGTTGTTGATTCAGTGGGTCTAGAGGGGCTCTGAGAATTTGCATGTCTAGCAAGTTGCAGGTGATTCGGACACCGCTGGTCCGGGGACTACAGTTTGAGAACCACAAACCTGGTCTAATACCCTCACATCACAGATGGGGAAACCAGAGAGAGGCAGGGGCTTGCCCAGGATCTCGCAACTACTTAGCACAGCCTCATTCAAAAGGACAAAAGCAGGCTCTTGAGAGTGAGCCCCTAAGGCATGTTTTAAGTTCTTTTGTCCCCATAGGTACATTGTGTTTATTAACAGCCATCATCACCATCATCATCATTATCCTGAAATGAGATCTTTGGAAGTCAAGGGAAGAAACAGTCAGTGGTTGACATGCTGACTAACGGGGCAGCCTGCCTCATCAGTACGCAGGAAACCAAATTGGAAAGGAGCTCTCCTAAGTGAGTTCTGTATTTCTGCAAATGACAAGATTTCCTTTGTTTCTTCCTCCTTTAAATCATATTAGAGACAGAGATTTGCAGGGCCCTTAGACATCATCTAGTCAAACCTTTTCACTGAGGCCCATAGAGGTCAGGAGGCTCTCCCAAGGTCACACAGCAGGGTGAATGGCAGAGTAATTCCCTAGTTCTCAGTCCAGTACTTCCTCATCTCCTTTGTCCTCCTCAGCCCCTCAAGCATCAGAAGCTGTAGTCTAACCAACAGCCCGAAACAGCCTCTCCAGAGAGAGGTTATGCGGAGCTGTCTGCCTGAACGCAGCAGGCATCGCACTGGCTGAGGCTGTAAGGCTGCATCTTGCCTCTGCAGCCAAAGTGCTCTCCTCCCGCCCGCACCCCCACCAGCAGCACTCCCGGCTGAACTAACGCTTGGCCTCTCTCGTGCTTGGCTGTCATAATGGGATTCGCAAAGGTTTGTTATTATGCCTTTCTTCTGGAACTTGGTAGTAAAATCCTCTCAGGTCTAAAACCTAAGATTCTGGGAAATAGGAGTTAGTGCCATAGAGTCATCAGGAACGTGGGAAGTCATTAAGAACAACGGAAATGCACCGTCCACAGTCTGCGGCCCCCAAGTCTGACATCAAGGTGTGGGCAGGATGCGTGCGTTCTTAAGGCTGCAAGCGGGAATCTGTTCACTGCCCCTCCCCTGGCTTCTGGTGGTCTGTGGACAATCTTTGGCACTCCTTGGCTTATAGAAGCATCCTCTCAACCTCTGCCTTTTTTTCACGTGGCCTTCTCCTGTGTGCACGTCTGTAGTTAGACCTCCCTGTTACAAGGACATCAGTCATACAGGACTACAGAACCGGCCTCCCTCTCTAGGATGACCTCATTTTAATTTAACTAATTACGTCTGCAACCACCCTATTCCCAAATAAGGTCACATTCTGAGGTACCGTGGGCTAGGACTCCAACGTAGGAATTTTGGGGGACACCATTCCATCCATAACAGCTTGAATTACACACATCTGAGTTTGCCTGCCAGTGCTCTCACCTGCCACCCATGAGACCCAGAACAAGTGCTAAACCCTCTGAGCCTCATTTTCCTCAGCTACGAAAATAGAGGATTGATTAGGGAACACAGAGACAGCCACCAAATGGCAGCTACTAAACAAAACTGGCAAATTTGGGGGTAGGATATAGACCGTGGCTTAAGCCCCAACTCCACGGCTTGCTAGTTTTGTGGCCGTGGGTGTTTTAAAGTATCTTTAACGTCAGAGTTCAGTTTTCCTCATTGGAAAAATGGGGAGAACAGTAATATGAATTCCACAGAGGAGAATATCGAATGTTTCATGAGAAAAACACTTGAAAATTACCAAGTGGGGCCACTGATACTGGCTGTGTTATTGACAATGCAGTACAAGCCGCGTGAAGACCAGCAAGTGGGTGCCGTGAGCACGGCCAGGGACCTTGCGCAGGATGGAGAAGCGGAAATTTGCAGCTGCCAGTCCGCAGCCCCGGGGACTTGCAGGCAGAGGGACAGCCGACCCCTAGGTGGGTTCTGAGGCCCAGGAACTCTGGCAGAGACACGCACTAGAGGAGGCTAATTCACCCAAACCCTGCGTCCCGAGTGCTGCAGGTGATGCCCAAATGGTCTCCATGCAACAGGGGGTTCACTTCCTCTGAAGTTGGGGAAGGACCAGTAGAGCATCCTGGGGTCACCCAACTCACTTCACCTCCCAGCCCCTCCCCGGATCTCAGCAGCCTAGGTCATCTAGGCAGGATTGCAGGATTGGAGGCAAGAGCCATGGGTTAGAATCCTGACACTGCCACTTGCTGACCATGTGACTTTGGGAAAAATATCCCCCTCTGTGAGTCTCAGCCTCTTATCTGCCAAGTATGGAGAGTTACATCACCTGCCTCTTTCGCAGAGATAATGGGTACAATGAGTGGCAAGTGTTTACTACAGTACCCACTCTGTAGAAAGTATATTTTCTAAAGGAAAGAAAAGACAAGAGAAAGAAATGAAAAATAAAATTTCCACCGGTGGAAAGAGCTCTTGTCTAAGTGGTAAGACTCTACCACTGACTTCCTATGTGATTGCCAGCAAGTCACTCAATCTCTCGAGGCCTCAATCTTCCGTAAAATGGAAGCGTGTGCTTGAATGGCTTTCCAGGTCTGACGTCTGCATCCGTTATCCAAGATTACTTGGTCACTGCAGAAGCATTTCAGAGCCCCAGGGGTGGGAGGGACCCAAGAAGGCAAAGGCGACAGAGGAGGGGCAGCTGTTCTCAAGCTCCTGGATAGGCAGGCTCAGTCCAGCTCACTCCGCCCCAGGAGCCCCGGGGGGCAGTGCCCCTGCCATCCCCCTGCTTCCTTCATCTCGGTCCAGTCTGCTCCCTCCAGAAGGACCTTCATCTGTTCCTCAAATACCCCAAGGCAGTTCCCGCCTCAGAGACTCTCCACTTATAGCTGCTCTCTCTCCACGCACCCACTATGTGTGCATATGCACACGTGGACACACAAACCTCACACTTTCTCTGCCTCTGGCAGGTCCACTCCATACGGAAAACGTTGCCATCAGCTGCCTGCAGGAAAAAGCCCCCAGAAGACAGTGAGCCCCTGCGCGGGTTCCAGCAATCCCATACTGTGGAAACAGTGTTGATGAGAGCCGCCGGTGGGGGAGGGGGAACAGATATGGGGAGGCAGAGAGGGATGCAACAGCTTCACGGAGGGCCCTGTATCTGCTGGGGTGAGGCAAACTTGATGGTGCCAGGGCTGGAGGCCCCTCACTCTCTGGGGAACCTCTGGATTTAGTGTTAAGAACCACCTGGGTTTCATAGAAAGACAGGTGAGAGTTCAAGTCCTCATCTTGCTACTAACTTAGGGTTTAGAGCCGGGCCTCTGGGATCAGATCAAACAAACTTAGTAAGAGCCTCACATATGCTCCGGAGTCCCTCAGACTCTAGTGATCCAGCAGAGAAAGTCAATAGACAAGGACTACCGCCTCCATGGAGCTGACCTTCCAGCAAGAGGAGACAGGCCATGAACATCATGAAGATATGGTGTATCTCAAAATGATATGGCGAGGGGGCAAAGCAGCAGAGCAGGCTAAGGAGAAACTGAGAATGTAGGCAGCAGAGGGAGGCTGCCCAATGTGGGCCTCCCTGAGTAGGTAAGATGTGAAAGAAGACTTCAAGGAGGTGAAAAAGTTATCCAAGGGGACATGTGAATCAAAGGGAACAGCTAGACAAAAGGTTCTACAGGGTTACCCGAGTTGAAATCCTGGCTTCACCACTTACTAGCTGTGTGGCCTTAGGAAGTACTGAATCTTTCGGAGCCTCAGTTTCCTCATCTGCCTAAGGGGAATAATGATAGCACCACCCCACCACAAAGGGGCATTAGAGAGGTTAAAAGTCAGCAAAGGCCAGAATGGCAGTGAGGATATTGGTGAACCCCGTCTCCCCTTAAAACAATGAAAATGTGGGCAAATCAATGAAAATCAGCCATTTCAGAACTCTGGCAATTAACCAAAGCCACAAAATGATCTGAAAATCATCTGTCCGAGAGAAACTACTGAACATCAGCAAGAGAGCAGATCCCAAATCAATACCCTAAATTTCCACTCTAAGGAACTAGAAAAAGAAGAGCAAACCAAACCCAAAGCAAACAGAAGAAAACAATAAAGATCACAGCTGAAATAAATGAAATAGAAAAATAATAGAGAAAATCAGTGTAATCCAAAGTTGGTTCTTCGAAAAGATCAACAAAGTTGTTAAACTTTTAGCCAGAAAGACTAAGAAAAAATGAGAAAAAAACTCAAATTACCTAAATCAGGAATAAAAGAAAGGATATCGTTATTGACCTTACAGAAATAAAAAAGATAATAAGGGAATACCATGAAAACTATATGCCAACAAATTAGATAATTTCAATGAAAGGGACAAATTCCTAGAAAGACACAATCTATTGAAACTGATTTTAAAATAGATAATCTGAATAGACCTATAACAAAGAGATCGAATTGGTAACTTTTAAACTTTCAACAAATACAACAAAGCCCGGACCCAGATGATTTGACTGGTGAATTCTAAAAAACATTTGAAGAATTAATATCAATTCTACACAGTCTCTTCCAAAAGTAGAAGAGGAGAAAACACTTCCCAACTCACTCTATGAGGCCCCTGAAGTCAAACCAGGCAAAAACGTCACAAGACAAGAAAACCACAGACCAATTTCCCTTATGAATAAACACGTTAAGATCCTCAACAAAACACCAGCAAACTAAATCTAGCAACATATTAAAAGTATTAGTCACTATAACCAAGTAGGATTTATCCAGGAATGTAAGATTGGTTTAGCATCTGAAAGTCAATCAATGTAATATACTACATAAATAGAATAAAGCCTCAGCATCACCAACCATCAGGGAGATGCAAATCAAAACCACAATGAGATATCTCATCTCACCTGTTAGGAAGGCTATTATCAAAAAAAAAAAAACAAAAGGTAACAGATGTTGGTGAGGATGTGGAGAAATTGGAACCCTTGTACACTGTTGGTGAAAGGTAAAATGTTGTAGCCACTATGGAAAACAGTATGGATGTTCCTCAAAAAATTAAAAATAGAGCTACCAATAATTCAGCAATCCCACTTCTGGGTATATATCCAAAGGAAATTAAAACAGGATATCGAAAAGGTGTCTACACTCCCATGTTGATTGCAGCGTTATTCACAATAGCCAAGATATGGAAACAACCTAAGTGACTGTCGACAAATGAATTGATAAAGATGTGAGATACATACATATATATATATATATATATATATACACACATATCACATGAAATATTATTCCAACTTCAATATCCAATGAAATGTTATACAGCCATGAGAAAGAAGGAAATTCTGCTACTTGTAACCACATGGATGGAGCTTGAGGGCATTATGCTCAATGAGATAAGTCAAAGAAAGACAAATACTATAAGATGTTACTTTTATGTGGAATCTAAAAAAGCTGAACTCATAGAAACGGAGAGTCAGTGGTGGTTACCAGGGCCTGGGGGTAGGGCATTTGGGGAGATGTTGGTCAAAGGGTACAAATTTCCAATTAGAAGATGAATAAGTTCCAGGGATCCAATGTCCAGCCTGGTGACTACAGTCAACAATACTGTATTATATTCTTCAAGTTGCTAAGAGGCTACATCTTAAATGTTCTCACCACAAAAAAGAAATAATTGTGCGACGTGATGGAGGTGCTAGCTAAAGCTGTAGTGGTAATCATATTGCAATATATAAATGTATCAAATCAGCACCTTAAACTTACAAAACGTTATGTGTCAATTATAGCTCAATAAAAAAACAACGAAAAGAACATTTGACCCAACACCTCCCCAGTCTTCCCAGTATATTCAACTTCAAAAGTGCCTGCAGGGGGCTGGCCTGGTGGCCCAGTGGTTAGAGTTCCGCACTCTCTGCTTCAGCAGCCCAGGTTTGCAGGTTCGGATCCCACGTGCAGACCTACTCCACTCATCAGCCACGCTGTGGAGGCATCCCACATACAAAACAGAGGAAGATTGGTACAGATGTTAGCTCAGGGTGAATCTTCCTCAAGCAAAAAAATAGGAAGATTGGCAATGGATGGTGGCTCAGGGCTAATCTTCCTTACCAAAAAAAGAAAAAAGAAAGTGCCTGCAGAAGGCCTGAAAATTACAAGAAGTACAATGGAGACTGTTTACATCAGAGAAGCGCTTGTCCTGGCTCTGTCACTAACCAGCCCTGGACCCTTGGGAAAATTACCCCTGAATTCTAAAGCACCCTCCAACTCTAATATTCAGAGAATGAGTATCATAAAAATATATACATCAGATCATGCCATCCATCTGGTTGCCCCGGCCTTCAAGCTCCTGAATTATTTGACTTCTGCTACTCCAGCCTCATCTTGACCACTGTCCTCTGTGGCCTTTTCCTGTTCCTTCATCACACAAGTCAGTTCCTCCCCTCAGAGCCTCTGCATTCCCAGTTCTCCCTGCCTGGAGCATACCCCCGCCCAAGCATTCCCCCGGCTGGCTCCTTCTCATCCTTCAGATCTCGGCTCCAATGTCGTCTCCTCTGAGCTGATCCCCTGGTCACCCAAACAGAACCTATGCCATCATATTACTCCTATCAGTCTCTGAAATCCATATTTATTTGTTTTCTTGCTTCCCCCCAAACTTCTCTACCAAAACACAGGTTCCATGAGAGCATGGATGGTCTTAGAACAGGCCCAGGCACTTACAGTAATTATTTGTTGAATGAATGAATGTTCTTAACTGAGTGGGAAGTGTTCTTAGCTAAGGAAGGAGTCATTTGTCTGATGAATTTATTGACACTTAGCCGGGACCTGAGGCCACAGGCTGGGTAAGATTTGATAAGGGGGGAGGCAGGAAGCTTATCCTGGCATCCACGTCCCAGGAAGCAGAAGGAAAAGGTTGCTACGAGGGCAAAGAGATTCTCAAGGCCAGTGCTAGACTGCTGCTTACCCCTGAAACACACACAAACACACAAGCTCTCACACACTCATACACACTCACACACGCTCCGAACTCTGCCTCCCAAGAAAAACAGCTCAGCAGCTGAGCTCCCCAAATCACACCATGAGATCCCAGACAGGGGGAAAGATCATTCTTTATAATTACTGTGTAGGAGCTTCAATACAGCACCCTGCTGAGAGCAGGCAAGCAAGCTGGATCAGAACAGACGGCTGATTAAATTACCCACTGCATCAACTCGATGAGCACTTCCAAATGGCTTTATTTCTTTCCCTTCTTTTTTTTTTTTTTTTTGTATCCACGGGTTTTGTAATGTTTGCCTCCTTCTTTCCGCTGTTTAGGATTCCCCGTACTGTTCGGATCCCTGCTTTTCTTCTGCCAGCTGCTGCCTTTTATCATCCGCCTCCCTCAATGGTTCACGCAGTAGGGGGATATGGCAAGAGTCACGTTGCAGACTGGACCCAGCTTTTGAAGTGAGCAGACCCACATTTGAGTCTTGGTTCTTCCGTGTGATCCTGGGCAAGCTCTGAACTTCTCAGAGCTCTGGTTTCCTCACGGGAAAAATCGGAGTGATAACACAACTGCCTTGCCACCCAGGATGGGGCAGAGCACAGAGGTGAGGGCATGCATCAGCCTGCTTTCCAAACTGCCTAAAGGGGAAACACTTGTGAGCTGTCAGGACCATGTCAGCTGGATGTTTGCCCTTTGTCTAAGACACACAGTCATTTGACAAGCGCTAGAGGGGTCCTCTGCCTCCCCATGGCTCTGCAGAAATGCTCTACAGAAGAGCACTTCATTCTGATTAATGGCACCCACTTTGAAAATGTGAACAGATTGGCGAAAGAATGCATCATGGCAGCCACCAGTCATTCTCACTTTAGTGTGAATCTGATTAAAAGCATTGTTTTCCTTAAAAGGGCTAGACGAACCCTCCCTGCATGAGGGAATGAATCTAGCAACACCCCTTAGAAGCTGTATGACCTTAAAGAAAACTCAAATTCTCTAATCCCCAGATTCCTCATCTGTAAAATGAAGGTAATAGTACCTTCCTCAATGAATTATCGTTAGAATTAAATGAAATGAAGTGTGAACCACTTAGCCTGAGCATAACAGAAAAAAACTTAGTGAAACTTAGCTCCTGCTACCATTATTAACAGAGATGTCATCATTATTATTATTATATTCATTACTACTACTACAACCACCACCACCAGCTGTCAATAAGCAGCACAGGACCTCATAACCTCGTTTGGAAAAAATGTCCACCTTTCAGAGCCTCCTTTGTATCATTAATCTACTGTTATTTAACAAACCATTCCAAAACTTAGTAGTTTAAAACAACAATAGTCGTTTATTTTGCTCATGAATCTATAATTTAGACAGGACCTGGGGAGATGGCTCTGCTTCATGTGGCATCAGCTGGGGTAGCTCAAGTAGGGATTAAAGGATCTTTCAAGATAGCTCATTCACATTGCTAGAACACCAATGCTGGCCATTGGCTGGGAGCTCAGCCAGGGGTGGGGCTCAGTTCCTCTCCATGCGTTGATTGGGCTTATTGGCAGCCAGGTAACTGGGTTGCAAAAGTGAGCATCTTAAGAGCATATGGTAGCATGGCATTTTTATGACAGCCTCACAAGGCACATAGCATCACTTCCTCTGTTCTCCATTTGTCCAGCCAGTCACAAAGACCCACCCATGTTCATGGGGAAGGGACATGAATTCTACCTCTTGATGGGGAATGTTAAGATTCTAGAAAAACATGTAGGATGAGAGAATCATTGCAGCCTTCTTTAGAAAAAACAATCTACCACACCTGCCAGGTGCCACTTCTTAAGAGAATCTTCCCTAATTCCTCACTGCAACCAGATATATTCCCTCCTTTTGTGTCCAACATTCTTGTGGCACTCACATTACCCTGAAACTTTTGGCACTGTCCTTCATTTGTTTTGTTTTGTTTTGTTTTGTTTTTTTTTTTTTAAAGATTTTTTTTATTTTTTTCCTTTTTCTCCCCAAAGCCCCCCGGTACATAGTTGTATATTCTTCGTTGTGGGTCATTCTAGTTGTGGCATGTGGGACGCTGCCTCAGCGTGGTCTGATGAGCAGTGCCATGTCCGCGCCCAGGATTCGAACCAACGAAACACTGGGCCGCCTGCAGCGGAGCGCGCGAACTTAACCACTCGGCCACGGGGCCAGCCCCCATTTGTTTTGTTTTTTAATATGCACAGTAACTGGCGCAGAGATGGTGGTAGAAGGGAGAAACAGAGATCTGCACAATTTGATCCTGCTGTCACTATTTGGACTCAGACAGCTCTGAAAGGTAACCTCATTCATCTAGAACCTTTCGAATCTTCATTTCTTCATTTGTAAAGCAGGGAGTAATAACTACACCTCAATGAGTTTTTCAAGATGATTAAGTTAAACAAGTCAAATTTCATGAAGCATTTAACACATATTAGTAAGCCTGGCTTCAGAGTGTTGCCATAAAAAATATTAGCTATTATTATAAGGCGACAGAGTTAGAATTGGCAACAATTCCTACAGAAAATACACTTATCTTACCCAAAGAACACCCTTGTGTTATAAAGAAAGTTAAAGATGGAGAAAATATCAAGGGGTGAGTAGAAGAGGAAAGATATTTTAAATATGGAAGGCACAACTTTGTAAGCCTTTCACGTGGAGGAGATGGGGCATGTAGGACATCTCCAAAGTTGAGGTAATTTGAGTGGTAGGGGAAGCGGGTGGTGACCACAGATGGTGGGGAGTGGCGGGAGTGAGTCTAGAGAAAGGGGTCAGTCTGAGGGGCGCGGAGGGCTGGGCTCTGCTGGGCTGGGCTCTGCCGTGCTAGGCCAGACCACACCGCGAGGCAGAAGACATGTGAGGCCCCCTCCAGCTCTGAAAGGCTCTGCTCCTCCATTAACAGAGCTTCTTTTGATTACCAGCAACAGAATCTGACTTTGGCTGTCTTCGATCCAAAGGGAACTTAGTGGAAAGATGCTGGAATATCAAGAAAGGCGGGAGGCAGTTGGGCTCCAGATGCCTGGGCAGCAGAGGGGTGGGTGGGCCTTCTTATTGAAGCGCTGCCACTATAGGAACTTGGCTCCAGGGACCACCAGATCAGTGTTTCCATTCCAAGCTTCCAATTCTCAGTGTCCTCCCCTGGATTACTCAGCTCCAGCCAGGGGAACAGTGTCCTGGGTTATTGGAGTGGCTGCTGTTAGCTCATCTCAGGTGAAGGTGCGGCTGTGGAGAGTCAGGCAGGGCCTACATATCTACTCAATCCCGGCCTTGGCCCCACCTCTGAATGTCTGCAACTCCTCACCTGCATAGGGCGTGGCCTAGTCAGTGAAGACCCGTTCAGACATACTCTCTGAGCCAAAGCAGAGCCTTGTTGAGGGGTGAGCCTTAGAAATTTTGGCCTTTCGATAGGCAAAGAAGGAGGGAAAAAGCAGCAGAAGGAAGTGGGGGTGGCCAAGGAGCCCTGTCACGGAGAAGGCCCTCACCAGCTTCCTCCTTCTCCGTCTCCATCGTCACAAAAACTGCCCTGTACCAGGTGCGGGGCTGGGGGCCCAGAGAAGAGTTTAATCACCCAAATATATATCTTCTTCATCTACCGTGTGCCAGACAGTGTGTTTGGTGCTACAGATACAGAAATGAATAGACACTCTGTTTCATCACAGATAACATGCTTAGTGGTTAGGACCCCAACTGGGAATGACAGAGACCGGGGTTCAAATTCCAATTCTACCTCTTCTGTACCATGTAACCTTGGCTCTGCCTTCTCAAGCTGCAGTGAAATCCGGCTAATAATTGGGCCAACTTTACAGGTCATACACAGTTTAAACAAGGAAGGTAAACAGAGCCCTCATGCGGGGCCTTCCACCAGGTGATTTCTGTGTCTACACAGCTATGACTCTTACCACAACAAAAGAAAAGAGGACTTCCTGTCAGTGCCAGAGGAGACCGTGGAAGCCACTTTTCCAGGGTAAAGGCTGATTTCCTGCCCAGAGCGCTCCTGCGCAAACATCAGAATCCCCTGGGAAAGCCTGTTGACACTGCAGCCCCTCCCCTCACTCCCAGATCATCTGATTCAGGAGATCAGGAGAAAGGTCTGGAATATACATTTTAAGTTGCCCCTCATAATGTAAGTGATTTTGATGCATAATTAATATGAGTACCAGTGTTCTAACTAGAAAATGCTCTTACTTAAAGGCAAGGAAACTGACAACTATGGAAAGGAAACAATTCAACTTCAATCTCACAGTGAAATTATGGGCATATTCGTTGTATGTTGCTACATAACAAATTACCACAAACCTGGTGGCTTAAAGCAACACAAATGTATTACCTCACGGTTCCTGTAGGTAAAAAGTCTAGGCACGTTATGGCTGAGCTCTGTGCTTAAGGTTTCATCAGACTGAGATTAAGGTGTTGGCTGGGCTGCCATCCTTTCTATAGTCCCAGAGTCCTCTTTCAAGCTCACATGGTTGTAGGTAGAATTCAGTCCCTTGAGGTTGCAGGACTAAGGTCCCCATTTCTGGCTGGCTATTGACTAGGGGTTACTCTCTGCTCTTAGTGGTAGTCTCCTGTCCTCGCCATGTGGCCCCCTCCATCTCTAAAGCCAGCAGTGGGGAATCCTTCTCACATTGAATCTTCCTCATGCTTTTACTAGCCTGCTTCCTCCATCTCTAACCTCTAGACCCAGATTTAAAGGGCTCATGTGGTTAGATGAGGCCCACCCTTTTGATTAACTCAAAGTCAACTGATTAGTAACCTTAATTATATCGGCAAAATCCCTTTTTCCATGTAACATAACATAATCATGAGAATGATAGGCCATCATATTCACAGGTTTCACCCACACCCTCAGAAGGAGATTATACAAGACAAAGGACCAGAATCCAAGATTCTGACAAAACACAACCTCATCCATCATGCTCAAGTCACCACCGCTTCAGATTATAGCAATAGCTTCCTGACTCCTCTCCCTCAATCCATATTTGTCCCTCAAAACCAAATAATAGAAGAAAAGTTCATCAATTTAAAATGTAGCTTCTAACTGTTAATTTAAGCCTCTCTATGCATGTAGGTTGTAGATTCCTTGAACTTTCCTTGAGGTATCTATGTGAAAAATTGACCATCCAGCTCACTCACCAACCCTGGCCTCCATCCAGCAAACACTCCTAAGATGGATCTTAAATTGACCATCCAAGCTATCCACTCACAAAGTCAAGCACTCCGACAGAATCAGGTAGGAAGACAAAGGAACCTAACCCACCGCCCCATCCCAGGCCTTCTATGTGCATTATCCCATTTAAGAGTCAAAGCAACCTTATGAAATAGGCATTCTTATTCCCGTTTCATAGATAAAGAATTTGAGATTTGGGTTGTGTAACTTGCTCAAGATAAACATAGGTAGCAAGAGGCAGCACTAGGATTCAAACCTGGGTCACTCCAATTTCAAACCACACGGTCCATCCACAGACCCAATATCAGTAAACAGCTCTTACTCTGTGACTTCAGCCATACAATGTCGTGAAAGAAAAACACCTCAAACAGCAAAACAGGGCAATGTCCCTCATGCAATCTAAAAAAATAATAAAGTACTACATTTTCTTCTTGCCCTAAGTAAAGCTAAATCTCTCCAACAGTGTCAGATGTATTACTAATTACACAATTACATTATGCAGCCGTGCTGGTAATAAAATTCTTGGAACGCTTTCAGCAAATTCAAGTTTGGAGAAAATAATGGCTTGTTTTAAAATTATTTACTAAATTAAGCAATTCTTTACTCAACATTGTTTTTAATAATTCAAGAACAGTGTGTTTTATTATTAACATTTCCCAAAAACGAGTTAGAAAAATAATTCCATTCTCATTAGTATGTACGCAGTTTCTCCGGTAAGGTGTTTTTTAAAAATAATTTAATATTTCTGCTCTGCCAGGGAATGGAGAGTTTTCACCCTTTCTGTGATTCTTTCAACTGGAATTAAGTTGCCTCTCCCTCCTGCCCCCAAAGCTTGCAGAGCTGGAGAGGAAAGGCCACAATTTCATTTACTTCCCTCAGCAGGTGACCACAGATGTTCGCAAATCCTTGGGAGGAAGGGAAAAAAAGACGCCATGACAGAAGTTTTTACCCCTTTCTAAAGAGAACTGCAACATCTCCCATCTCACATGCTCTTCTGCAATGTGACTTTGCCACCCCCTCATCAAGAAGTGGCATCTACTTGCTCTCCTGAATCTTAGTGGGCTTGTGACTGCACGGACCTGTAGAAGATTGTGGAAGTGAAGTGAAAGGGGCTCAGCCCTTAACTGGCCTGGCAGCTTCTGCTTCCTTCCTTTTGGAACACTCACTCTTGAGATGCTCCTTCTCAGAACCCATCCCCCATGCTGTGAGATATCCAAGGCACAGGGAGAGACCATGTGCAGGCACTCTGGTTGACAGCCAGCTTCAACTGCCTACCATGTGAGAGTGCCATCTTGGATATCTGGTCCACTCGAGCCTTTAGGTGCCTGCAGCCCCATCTGACTGCAAATATACAAGCAACCCCAGGCAAGAACCACCGAGCTGAGCCCATTTAACCAACAGAAACTTGACAGACGATAATTGTGGTTTTAAGCCACTAAACTTTGGGGAGGTTTGTTATGCAGCAAGAGATAACCAGACACTCCTCTTCCAAATTGTCATATATATGAACCAAGATAAGACTTGGCCATTAAATGAGTGACTGTGTCCCCATAAAGGAACAATTAGAAGTTCCCTGCTCTTCTTTGGGCCTCTGTCTTCCAATCTATGAAACATGGAGGTAGGGCCAGATCAGGGGTCACAACCTGGAGATCATCATGGGTAGTCACTGGTTAGAGACAATATATCTAAAAACCTGATGGAAGCGGCACATTTACATGTGATGAAGCCGCCCCGGCTAACTAAAAACCAAGTTTCCTTGTTTTTGTCTGGAATTATACAACCAGTATGTCAACACTATTCCCTTCTGCTAGTCAGAAGCTGGTTAGCAGTCGCATATGGCCTTGATAGCTAAAAATAAAAGAAAGAATTAAATGCTGCTTAATTCACGCAGTTTGTTCAGTATAAGAAAAATATTTTAAAACATGAGCATCCTGGCTAAGAAAGGAGCTCTCAAGGATGAAAAAAATGGTAATGACTGGATGATGTGACTTGTAATAATGCTAATAGCTTTCATGTCTTGACCACTTACTGTGGACTAGGCCACACACTGTGCTGAGTATGTTACAAGTATTAGCTTCATCTGATCCTTCAAATGCCCCATGAGGTGAGTACCACTACCATCCCCATTTGACAGAGGAAAAAACTGAAGCAAGAGGGGTAAACTACAATGTGTAAAGCCGTACAACTAGTTAATGGCAGCGCCAGGATTCAAATCCATCAAATTCCAAAGTCTGTATAATACTGGCTCCAAAAAAATCTATATTTGTGTCTAACTCAAATTAAATGTCCCCAAAGATTGTTCCTTTCACCTCTCCCCCTTTCAGACAACCTGTGTCAGGAGGACTTTTGGTGTTTGAATACATGTACAGGTCTTTGTCACAGCATGAAGAAGTAGGACAAGGTATTTCACAGAACTGGTCCACATCACTAGCGAATGAGCTCTCACACATGGCTTAAGGGGCGGAGGGGAGTGTCCGAATTGCCACCAACCCTTTGGAGACTTGTCTCAACATTTAATAATGTTGAAGATGTGACTATACCATATTCCTAAGCATATGCCCCAGAAAAACTTATGCACGTGTAACAAGGAGGTACTTACGTAGAAGTTTATCACAGACCATTGGGTATAGCAGAAAGGTGGAAGGAACCTAAACTTCCGTCAACAGGAGAACGGAAAACTAGACTGTATATCATTGTCGTACAAGAGATTACTATAAGCATTTAAAATGAATCAACTAGAGCTACATGTTTCAATATGAATAAACATCTGAACAATATTAAAAGGAAAAGGCAAATTGCAGAATGATGCATACAGTATGATTCCCTTTCTATGCAGTTATACAATATGCAAACTTTTTACATATTGCTTATGCATACATATAAACATAGGGAATGTAGAGGCATTATGGAAATAAACACTTCAGTCATGATCATAGTTAGCTCTGGGAATGGAGGGGAATGGGTAAAGGCCACATATGAGGATTATATTTTATCTATAATATTTTTATTTCCCAAACCTGCTGGTAAATACACGGGTGATCATTTTACTGTCCACTCATTTTGGATGCTTGAAAGATTTCCTACATTTTTTAATTGCTCAGAGACCCAACTTTCACATCATACCTGGCCTTTTAGCATTGAGAATCCTTTGCTCAGCCATTTCTCCCCTGATCCCATCCTCAAGCTCCTAATCTGGGTCCCCTGCTTTCTTTCAATGAAAATATGCTATTTACTTAGAGCTTAAAATGCAAACAATCCTGAAATGATTTGCTTTTTAAAAGAAGACCCAAGTAGGAAGGGGTTTCAAGACCCAAAGAAGTAACATTATAATGGTGGGATGATTCTCATTGGGTCCTGCTGGGCATCTGCTCAAATCATCTTCAGCCGTTCTACAAATATTTACTGAGCACCTGCTAACTGCCAGGGACTCAGGGGCTGCCATGTTCCAAGGGAAGATGGCAGGCCTGCCGTTGTGCTCTGTAGGCTCTGGGCCCAGGTTCTGTGGGATACAATAGTGACAAGGCATAAAAGGGTCATGCCTTGTTCACATAGGTGACCATTCCAAAGAGAATGAGAGAATATTCAGTCATGGATGATCCCTATCATCCAGCTGCCTCATTTCACCAAATCTGGAAAGAGTCCCAGAGAGGGGGCTGGAGTTGCTTAAGGTCACAGAGCAGATTAGGGATGAAGACTCAGATGTCTGGACTCCAAGCCAGCACTCATTTCTCTGCCCTATACTGTCTCTTTCTGCACTCCGTAAGGCTGTTTCTGAGCAGGGTAGACAGATGGAGTAAACAAATAAGAAGGAAAAAAGAATTACCTATGCACCTTTCCTCAAAATAATACCACTTCTCTCCCCATCTTCTTCCTTTCACTGCCTCCCCTGGCTTTCAAGTAGCAGGTGCTGAAAGGATGCAGTTGATTCCAGTGCTTGTCATACCCTTGCTGTGGATCCAGTATTACCGTTAATCACCCAACTGACAAAGTAGGCAGCTATCGCAGTTGCAGCAGGACTCAGCCAGGCAAACAGCTCTTCCAGGAGCAGGGTAGGGAGATGGAGAAACAAACGCATGAGGAAGAGAGGAGAAGAGCCCAGGAGGCTGCATTCTCACTCCAGCTATGCCATTCACAAGCTGGGTGAGCTTGAGCAAAGTTTCCCCTCTCTGAGCTTCCACTTGATCACCAGGTTCTAAGATAACACTGTCCTAGTTTTTATCAATGACAAATATCACCAATGAGGGTTTACAACCTTGAGTCATACACACAACATACCCTGATTATCACTAGATAATCTGCCTGAACATAGGCCCTAGAAAACAGCAGACAGGTCACAGCCGTCTGTGACTTGTGATGTTCTCCATCGGTTCCCCATTCTTCCTGGACGTGTGCCCTGATTTCCCTTCTGAAAACCATATTCTCCACCATTCTCAGTCAATAGACTTTGGAGAGGGCTTCACCCAAACTCCACGTGTGTATCATAGAACCCATACCCAAACCTAATCAGGCCATCCTATTCCCCCTTGATGTAGCAATTGGTTCAGGAGTGGACAGGTGTCCCAAGCAGAGCCAATGAGAGAAGCTGCCTTTTGCTGGGGATGCCAGAGTGGAAGCAGATGCTCTTCCCTGCTGGATATAGAGCTGAGAAAATGGTAGATCTCGAGTTTCTGCTCACATCTTGGAACCTGAATGCAAACTTAAGCAGCAGAAGATGGAGCCAAGAGATGGAGAGAAATAAATTGGTTCCCAATGACATCATTGGAACCCCAGTTTCCAACCATCCCTGAAGTCATCCCTACTCCTGGACTTTGACTACCCTGAGCCATTAAACTTTATTTTTCAGTTATTACTTGAGATGAGTTTTCTGTTGCTTACAATTGAAAGAATCCTAAATGACACATCGTCCCACACAGGAAGATCTTTGGGCCTGTCTTTGATTGCCTTCAGTGACGAGGCAACCACTCTTCCTGTTAGTATTTCTACCAAGCTTATTTTTTCCTTGCCTCTCCAAGCCACTCCAAGGGAGACATCAAGGCGCAGCTGAGAGAAGAGAGCGGAAATGACAGATGTGAAGAGTGAGACCATCTACAGCTGCAGGGCTGGCTGACATTTATGGGAAGTGTTAAATCACTAGAGTCTTCCAGGTTGTTTAATATCATATATTGATTTGCTTTTGTTTCCCTGAAGGGAAGAAGGATTTGACTAACAGCCAATGTTCCCATGAGAGCAACTGCCAGAAGGGTTTTACTGAACACAGAAGAATGGAAAGCGAGCAGAGAAAAGAAAAAGGGAAGAATGATGGGTTGTAAAATTGGAAAATAATATGTACTTCAGTGGGGCCGACACGACCCTGAACAAGTAGGCGAAGAAGGTGAAATTTATCTTGGGCGTCTTGTCACTTCCTCTAATAGCATCTGTAACTTCCTTCCTACTTCACTGCTCCTCTCCCCAAGGGGGCGCCATCTTGAAATGTCCAGAAAACAAAGGTAATTAGGTTGTTCTTAAGTACTTTTTACATAGTCAGCCTTGGTCCATTCACATACTCTCATCTGTCTAATAAGGTGTCTATTATATGCCTATTATATGGATAATCTTTCTTATTGTTGTTGTCGTTGTTCCTTTTAGAACACAATTTGAATTTGTAATTATTATTTAAATCGCTAATCCTTTTGATTTCTGTGACCATCTGGTCCTCATCGTGTCCCCAGGCAGTAAGCACAGGAGAGACTGTTCTGCCAGTCACAGAAGGAGAACCAGGATGTCTACTGTATCTCCGCTCTTTGTCCAGTGCCCAGCATGGAGCAGGCACCCAGTGAGCAGTTCACAAATGAATTACATGAACATCCTTTTCACAGAATAGGGAACAGAAACTCAAAGAGGAGAAGCAACCAGCCCAAGTGAAAGTCAGATGGAAATGAACCCTGGCTTTTTAACACTTCTTTAACCCAATACCCTCTACCCCTATGTCCCATTCGTTCTACTCCAATTCTACTCCACTGTCGCCTGCCAGGTGGCAGTTTTGGGGGGATTTTATCATTAGGGTAATTTATCAGATTTTTTTCCAATTTTATTTAAATATAATTGATATACAACACTGTATAAGTTTAAAGTACACAGCACAATAATTTGACTTACATATATCATAAATTACCACAATAAGTTTAGTTAACATCTGTCATCTCAAATAGATACCAAAAAGAAAACAATATTTATTTTCCTTGTGATGAGAACTCTTGGGATTTACTCTCTTGACAACAAACGGTCACATATACCATACAGCAGTGTTGACTATAGTCATCGTGTTGTACATTTCATCCCTAGTACTTATTTATCTTATACCTGGAAGTTTGTACCTTTTGACCACCCTTCTCCAATTTCCCCTTTCACTCCCCCTCCACCTCTGCAAACCAGAAACCTGATCTCGTTTTTCTGAGTTTGGTTTTGTGGGGTTTTTTTAGATTCTACACATAAGTGAAATCGTACAGTATTTGTCTTTTTCTGTCTGACTTGTTGCACTAAGCATAAGGCCCTCAAGTTTCACCCAAGTTGTCACAAATGGCAGGATTTTCTCCTTTTTATGGCTGAATAGTAGTTTACTATTCAGTCCACTATAGGTACCACAACTTCTTTATCCATTCATCCTGGCTGTATTTTTACAAAAAGTTTGAAGTATGGGCTCCCAGCCCAGTCTCCCAGCCTCCTCTCTTTCCTCCATCCCTGCTGTAGAGGAAGTAACAGGCCACACAGAAGACATTTACAGCATTTTCTGCCAAACCTACACCCCAGGAACACCACACCAAAGAGGGAAACAGGGGAGGGGCTCATAATGGCAACTTCCCCCTGGATCCACTGCCTGGTTTCCTTTTGACTCACTCAGACCTAACTTTCTGGATGCTCTCAAGGTCACCATCAACATCATTGCTGACGTTTATTGAGTGCTTGCTATGTCTCAAGCGCTGTCCCAAGCCATCTCACGTGCATTATCTCATTTAATTCACCAACAACCTTATGAGGCTGTGATACAGTCATGAATAATGATGAATTATCCTATTTGCCAGTGAAAGAACTGAGGCTCAGAGATCATGCAAGGTCATGTAGCTACTAACTGGCAGAGTCTGGATGTGAATTCAACCCTCACTGATCCTCTCTCCTCCCACCAGAGCCTGAACTAACCAATAGGCAGTAAAAAACAAAAGACATTATATTTTCCAGTGCAGGCAGCCCATGACTTCTCATCTGCTTCATTTCTTTTCCTCTGTAACAAACTTGCTGTGTGACTTTGGGCAAGTCACTTATCTCTCTGGGCTTTGATCTCTTCATCTATAGAAGTGAAGAGCTGAACGAGAGCCATCTGGCCTTGAAGTGTCCTTCCAGATATAACATTCCCTTTTCAGATTCCTTCCTTCCTCTGCCACCCAAAACATGCTCCCCAAACGCCACCATTTCCCTTTTTGGAATGAAGAATAGCATGGTAAAAATGAAAAACACCCAGTGTTGCCCCTTCTCAGAAATCCTTAAATGAGATTCATCAAGTATTTCATTGTAGGAAATCACAGAATCTTAGAGAGTCAAGAGAAAATGCTAGTTAGAAATTAATTTTTAAAAATCTAATAGCTGTCGCTTATTGAGGCACTTTGCTGAGTATTCCATGCATTGTTCCACTACACCCTCAAACAACCCTCTAAGATCTGTGCTCATATCATCCACATTGTACAGAGGAAGAAATTGAGGCACAGAGTGGGTAAGTAATTTGCTCAAGGTTACGCAGCTCGCAAGTGGTGAAGACGGACTTGGAATTCAACTGGGCCTTACTCCAAAGCACTCTCAGAGATCTTCTCACCCAAGTGTCCGACCCAGAGCGGAAATTGTTCCTGAAAACATGGATTAACAGGCTCTGCCTTAAGACCTGCAATAGTGAAAAATTTCTAAAATATGCAGCCTTTTAGAAATGGAGATTAGAAGCAAACAAAACCTGTAGCCTTGGTCCCAATTAAAGAGAGAAGAGAGGTATGTGTGGCTTTCCGAAGCAGTCCACCAAAAGCGGAAAGACTACTTCCTTTCTCTTGGTGTTATGCCTTCTTGTAGCAAAAAAGGGTGCTAAAACAAATGAAAAACATTGCCTTAAGTGTACCGGTTGGTCTCCTGTGCAATGTCAACCTCATTAGTCTAATTAATGATAAAAAGGCAAGCCAGTTGACATCAGGATGACCATCAATAGCCGACTGCATTACACAGCATTTCTTGCCTCTAAGTAGAGAGAGGTACGATGGTGATGGCTCCTATGGCAACTACCAGGACAGCAAGGCATCTTACAGGAGAATCTTGTCTCAAAGACCAGGTCTCCCAGCCCTCTCCCCAGCTTTGAAGACCCATACATCATTACAAATGCTGATCTCTTCTCTTCACCTGTCCACATCCTCTTGGGTCCAGATAGTTCCAATCCCTGCTATAGAGCCTTCCCAGAGTCTTCCAGCTCCCTCTGGCTTCGCATTTCATTGCATTCTGATTCTCTTGTGGCACAGTGTTCCTTCCCCACTAAAGAATGTGTGGTTCCAATTCTAGCTCAGAGATGTGAGCTTGGGCTAGTCACTTTCTGTCTCTGAACCTCCATTCTTCATCTGTAACAGAGTGGTCGGATAAAGAATGGCAGATCAGCTTTATCTCATGAGCTTCCTCCATTCATTTGCTAGCGGCTGTCTGGAGGTGCAATGCTAAGAGGGTTTATGAGGGCAACTCTGCACTCAGTGTAAAAGACTATTAGGTGATGCCTGCCATGGGCATAAGAGTGGTGAGAAGCACCCCCCGCCCCCATGCTATGTTGTGGCCACCCATGGACTAGATGATATCTGAGGTTCTTCTGCTCTGACAGTTCATCATTTCTCTTCTTTTGTATCCACAATACCAGGAGTACATTCAGTCAAACTTTCTCAAATTTTTCCAACAAATTATCCCAAATGGCAGAGGTGAATTAGCTAATGTGTACTCCCAGGAGACAAACGGAATAAAGATACAGAGAAAAGCATAATGAGGGACTCACTGCTTCTAGACTTACCAGGTCAGCCCCTGCAAAACCAGCTGGATTATATTTCCCATCTTTGGCTGCCTTGAGATCGCCTGTTATATTCTTCAACAAACCTTCCTTCCTCTGAGCTAGACTGAGTTGATTGCTGTTGCTTGCAACCAAATTAACTCTGCTCTTACCAAGAGCCTATAATAGTCACCACTTACTGAGCACTTACACGTACCAGGTCCTGTGCAAAGAGCTCGACTTCATTTCATTTAGTCTCCATTACGATCCTGTGAAGTAGCTATTATTACCCTCATTCCACACGTGGTGAAATTGAGATTCAGAGAGGTTAAGTCACTTGCTCAAGCTCACAAGTGCCAGAGCCAAAATTTGGTGCAGTTTTGCCTGCCCACAGGCCTGTGTTGCTAACCTCTACATTTGCAAAACAGCTTCTAAATTATATCTCTGTTAATTTTAATCTTTAAAGGAGGAGGGGGTGCTGCTAAGACCAACCGGTACTGCAGAGTGTGCCATGTTTATTCTGCGACCTCGCAGGCCTCTTGGACACAGCACTGTACACTCCTGAGGGTGCCCATGTGCCAGCTGGAAAAACAGAAAATCAAATAGCTCAATGAAGTCTTATTTGTGAAGGGCTATTCTGAGATCTTTTCAGAGAGCATTTTGGATAGTTCTCTGAAATTGCCCGCTCCCTCAGGCTGGTGACCTCGGGCACCTGCTCCATTCCAGCAGTCGGCTCCAGGCGGTGGCAACTTGACCTCACTAGCTGCAGAAGCAACTTCGTGGCTTCGAGTCCTCTCCTCCTGCCTTCTTTCTCAGAAAACCCTCCATCTTCCAGAAAGGCAGCCAAAAGTATTTTATATGCTTATTTATTTGGGAGCGAATAAGAAGTGGTAATATTTAATTCCTTCTCCCATTTTTTTAATCAAGAGTTTGATTTTCAGACATCAAGTTGGTGAGCTGAGCAATAAAAGATGCCTGAGAGTGGAAAAATAGTACGCTATTAACGAGTGCCTTCAAATTAATCTAAGGATATTTCCAACATGGAAATGCACCTCTTAACACCCTTATCTTTTAGGGCCCACGCACCTGGCTGTGGAAGAGATTTACACTTGCAAATTCTAAGCTCTAACGGACTAATATTTCTGACTCAACCAAGCCTTCAAGCTGTTCTTTAAAAAAATAAAAAGAAAAGACAAGACTGTGTTGTATTTGGAATTGAGATTTGTTCCGTGCAAAGAGGTGGCATTTGCAAGGATGAAGAAAGAGGAAATATTTAAGGACTGGCATAAAAAACTGGAAGAGTTGATCATTTTGGGGACTTCAGAACAGGCCCAGTGGGAAAAAAGACTTTTCTATTTCTGCAAATTTAGTTCGTTGTTATTATTTTGTTTGGTAGGGCTGAGTCTGGGGTCAATCAAAAGAGTCTGCTGCTTCCCTCCAGGTGAGAGGGAGGAAGCATAATAAGAACTACAGGAACAATTACATCTGTTTATTAAATATGTACCATATGCCAGGCGCCGTGTTAAACTCTCTGTGTCGCTTCATTTAGCTTTAATCCTCTCAGCAAGCGAGGAGAGAAGTCTCATTATGACTATGGTTTTACAAATGATGAAAATGAGAGGTGGACAGACTCAAAACTTGCCCCAAGTCATACAGGTAGTAAGTGGCAGACCTAGGACATTCTGAGCCCAGAGGCTGCCCTCCTTGTTGCTTTGTAATGCTGCTACTATGGAAAAGTCCCTCAGGCCCCAGAAGCTACAGTCCTCACCAAGTTCACCTTTGCCAGTACTAGAAAGGAGACACCGGGCTCCAGTGTGAGGCACACCTGCTCTGTAGGATTCTCTGTTCCTCCAAGGACTTCACAGAGCTGGGGGCCTTTACAGTTCAAAGAGACCTGAAAGATCGTCTACTCCCCTTCCCGACTCTGTTTTGCCATGAGGTCACAGAGGCCCAGAAAGGCAATATAACCTGTCAAAGGTGAGAAGCAAGAACAGTGTCTCCAGGATCATCCTTTCCTCACCTCCGCATCTCTATCGCTTCCTCCAACAGCCTCTTCCACCTGAGACTCCCCATCACAGCACACCTGCATTCAATGGTACTCCTCTTATACCCACCTCCTTCATCAACTCACCCATCCAGCATCCCAACACCACAGGTATCTGCTAGTTGACCCCCATTATGTTGAAAAGCTGAAAGGATCCCTGAACGTCAGAGTAGGAAAGGCTTGAACACAAAATCTTATCCATTCCCCTCATTTTAAAGTTGGGAAACAGTGTCCCTGAGAAGGGACTTGATAGTATCTGAGAACCTCAAGGGGCATGCAGGATCAGAGTGCAGGAAGAAAATGTCAGAACCTCTTCTATACTCATTTTTATGTTGAAACTAAGAGAGAAATTAAGCTTTACTACTACATAACATGCAGGCTGGCAGTGGTTTCCTCAGTCTGAGGTCAGGAGGTCACCTATGATCTAAAGTACTTGATGGATCCTGAAGGAAGAAGAGTAAGGCAGCTCAGAGGAGTCAAAGGTGCGCTCCCTCTTGTTTGCCTGGTTTTAGAGTATTACAACGTATTGAAATTTATGTGCCCCAGAATGTCACGAAGGTTGTTTAACTTATAAAACAAATAAGACTGCTAAATAATGGAATATTTATACTATGTAATGTGGTAGAAAGTAATTATGAAAATCTTTAGTGCCCAACTAGATTAGCTGATTATTTTACATGAAAATAATGAAGAGTTGTTCAAATTAAAGGCAAGATACTCATTTTGCAATAAAATATTAGAATCTTCCAAATTTGCCTTTAAAAAAACTCTTGCTCTGAAGAGCATTTTGAAAACAGACATTGGAAATGCTTCCCCATTGTATATTGTCCAAATTATGTCCTAAATAAAAACTCTACTTCCTAACCTGTTTAAAAATCTTCCAAATGAAGAATTTCAGTGGTTTTAACCCGGTTTTAAAAATAAACCAAATAACTGGCATCTATCTAAGAAGACAGACACTTACTAGCTGAATTTCAACCAAAACATTTTCATAAAATGGTGGATAGAATTTTAAAATGAACATCATGATTTAGAAAATACATCCTAGCATACACTTGTTCAAATTGGATCAAAATATCTGTATGCGGTATCTTTTTGCTTTTGATAGTAACTAAAAGTCATGTCAAAAAAATTGAACTTGAAGAGGAATTCATAAATATCAAAGTCTTAAACCAAGATTTTTTAAAAAGCATAATGAAGTATAGTTCAACTACATTGATCTCCCTAAAACATTAATAAAATGTAACTATTTTGCATGCTATATGAATAATAATAAACTGAGAGCAAAAAAGATTTTGCTTTTATTTTTAAATGTTTTATTTCTACTCTCATGCTTTTAAAATTCCTATTTGCTGTATTTTTATAATGCACCAAATATCTAGTACAGTAGAACTTGAATGTAATTTTAAAATAAATATGAATATATTTGAGATGTGTACTAAACAATATTTTACTGAGAGTGGAATTGATCCTGAAAGTTGGCAACTTCTGATCTAAAGGCTCACGGCTGGGGATGTGGAAACCTGGGGCCCAGAAGCCATCCTGGCCTCCAGTCATCTTTGCCAGAGTCAGAGCAGCCTGGCTTCAGATGCCAAGTTCCTGCCATGGCAGCAGGCAGATAAGAACAACTAAGCCATCTGAGTTCCCTGAAGCCAGAGAAAACCCCATGGGTCACCCTCTGGCCCTATCTCAAGCCTAACGGGCTACGAGCTCTTTGAAAAGCTTCACAGAGTTTGAAATTTGGTGCCAAGAAGGTATCCAGTCATGTTAATCTTCTCTTGAAAATCTTCAGAATTTTTCCCTTGCCCAAAGTTTACAGTCCATAGACCTTTCCCCATTTTCCATAGGGGTTTCTCTAACTTAGTATAGAATAAATCTTACAAGATGAAATTGGTTAAAGACATTGGAGTACATCAACCCAAAGGAAGTGTAGGCAGCCATTAAAATAATGAGATAGATATATAATTAATGATATGATGTAGGATTATGTCCATGATGAGGCAAAAAAGCTTATGTACAGGATATATACAAAACATATGTGCAACATAGCTCCCCTCAACAGACACATCCGTGATTCTAACTATAGTTTCTCTGAGTGTAGGTTTAGGGGCAATTTATTTTTCTTATTGCATATCTGTATTTTTTTTCTATTACAAATTCACAGCACTTGCATACAAAAAAGAGTTGTTTTTTTTTAATTGAACTGATCCAAATAGACATTTCCACTCAACAGCCCCTAATAGGGGTTTTACTTACAACAATGAGAATGACAACTACCCCTTACTTACTTAAGGTGGCAGTTTTGTTTAAAAAGCCCATTTTAGTACATTATCTTCTTCAACCTTTACAACACAGTGATATTTCCAAAGCACCACCTGAAATTATCTCTCCCCTCCTCAAAACCCTGTCTAAGCCTATCCACCATTAGAGAAAAAGAAGTCCAAAATCACTTGTATAACATTCAAAACTTGTATAATCTGACCTTATCCTACCACGTCAGCTTCTTTTCCTTCTGCTTCTCCCCATCACACATATTCTAGCTACCCTGTTCCTGACTTCTCCATACACCTTCCTGCCTTTTTTTAGGCTTTTGCCTCTAGAGCGTGCTTTCTGTGTGTTCTGCTCTATAAATTCCTGTCAGTTCTTTAAAATACAGATCAAACACTTCTCTATTGAGAAAGCATTCCTCAGACCTTCTAGTCTCTCTATCCTCATAGCCCTTTCTCATTTTTCTTTTATAAAATGCTTTCCTAAGGAGACAGTAAACCCCTCAAGAGCAAATACCCTGTTTATTCAATTCTGAATTGTCAAGAACAAGCACAATTCCTGGCACATAGGAAGTACTCAATAATAGCAGCTACCTTAAGGAAAAGAAAGGCATCCTGCACAAGACACAGAGAAGAAAAAGTTAGATTCAGGTAGTATTCCCAAGAGACCTGGCCAGACTTGATAAGGGAAATCTCAGCATGGTTCAACAATAAGTGACAAGACAGACCCAAGAAGGAAAACAAAATCTGGCAGCCGCTGTGTTGGAGCCATCTCGTCTGATCAGGACCACCTCGAGTGGTCTCTGCCCTCTGATGACAAGTCAGAAATTGGATCCTTTTCATGCCAGTTCGGGAAGCCAAAAGACTTGGTGGGAGCTTTCCATGGTTCTGAAGCTGTTAAGCTCTCATCCACCCATTTCCCTCCACTCATTCAATAAGGAATTATTGATATCCTTCTCTAATAGGATTTTTCTAGGCTCTAGATTACAAATGCAGTGATCATTCTGCCTTCTTGGAATGTACAGTCTAATTGTAGACAAAGACACTAAACACAAAGAAAAAAATCTATACCTAATTCTGCTAAAGGCTCGGCAGAGAATTAGAATAAGGTGACATGATAGATGAAAAGTGTCTACTTTAGATTGGATGGTCAGGAAAGACCTTTCTGAGAAGGTAATATTCAAGATGAGTCTGGAGACAAGAATCTGCCAGCCAAATTAAAAGCATTCCAGGCAGATAAAACACCCTAGGGGAGAAGAAGATTGTATGTTCAAAGAACAGAAACAAAGCCTGTGTAGCTGCAGCATGGTGACAGAGGAGAACAAGACTGGGGAGAAAAGAAGAAGCATAACCAAATAGGGCTTTTTATGCTAGGGTGAATGATTTCAATTCTTTCCAAATCTGATAAGATAATCTTGCTAAGGAGAACATTCCAGGCAGGGCCTAAAGAGGAATGGAGGGCTTTGACCCTCTTCTGGATTAATCCTGAGCCTTAATCCTTGGCATTAGCCAGCCTTATGATTTCTCTAGCTATGGTCTTGATCCCTAAGATCAGACTATCTAAAACTGAGTCTGGTGATCAAGAGTCTCTCAGTTAAGATAGAATATGGGTAAGGAGTACACAGAAGTGAGAGAGTAGATAATTTATAGGTCTATGAGAAACAAGCATGAAACCAAGGAGAGTCCAACAGAAAGTCTGTGATCAGACCACTAGAATGCAAGCTTCATGAAGGCAGGGACTTTTTCTGTCTTCCTTATTGCTAGATCTCCAGTGCCCACAATGGTGCCTGACCATATTAAGTGCTCAATATATACCCACCAAATAAACAAGTGGAAAAAAATGAACAAAAGACATGGTGGCCATGCAAATGTACCTCACACATCTTCAACTACAGGGAGCATAATTCACCAAAGGTCCTGCTGATGATATCCACCAAGTTTCTCACAGACTGCTCCCAATCAATGACTTAGTGTGGTAGCCCATTCCAGAAGACACAAGAATCCTCCACAGCCTTGCTGAGCTTTCATTTGACTGCACATCAGTCTATGATGCTTCCACCAAGCCTTCCTTCCCTCTCTCTTTCACTAGGAGTCAGACTTGTGTTGCAGTCTGATGGTTCTCCCAGACCTCTTTTCTCCCTCCTCATTTTTCTCCTAGTTGTTTCCACTAATGAAATCCTTAGACATTTAATCTCATCTTGGGTTCTACTTCTTGGAAGACCCAGACTAATGAAAAAGATTTAGAGTCATGCCAACTGAGCTAGATACTAATGGAATCTCTCACTCCTATGGGATTACCTACTTATGTACTTCCTCCCAAGGCAGGAATTAAGCAACCCTGAAGCCAAAGGGGAGGATGGCAAATAACTTCTCCTAAATGGAAAGGGAAATTAAGAGCGAGAAGTTGAAGGAAAATTCTGAAAAATCTTCCCTCTATTTCCTCCTGTTTCTTACTGTATAGGAGCTACTTTATATGCCTAGTTTAAAACCCTTGCAAATCTATTTTTAATGTCTTTAAAAATTAGTTCCTCTAAGCCATAGTATCCATAACTCAAAGTGTTTGAACAGGAAGCACTTCCTCATTTAGTTCCTTGAATTGCAATTCACTGATAAAGGAGCCACTGATTGTGGATTATAAAATATTTGTACTGTACTTTAAGATATACAAATCTCTTACACATCCTTGATCAAAATTTATTCTCCCAAGAGCTGTGTAAATTAAATGGAGCAAGGAATATTATTCCTATTCCGCAAGTGAGGACACTGACATTTAAGAATGCAAAGTAGCTTCTTAGTAATTTAAAGAATACAGAGCACCCACACCTAGGTCTTTTTGCTTATAGCACAGGGCTCTTTCTCCACATCTTGCTGTCTGTTGCAGCTAGTCCATGAAATAAACACCTATAGTCTTTTTTTTTTTTTTTTTGCGGTGGGGGGATGCAGTTTGCCTTCCCAACAACCATTCTGCTTTCTTCTGATAAGAGCATATTTCCTCCATTTTCAGATTGTAGGGGAGGAAGAAATTTTCCTCTACCTTTCCAAGTTCTTCTGGCTGGTCTAAGAATTAAATTGACAGGAGAAAGATGAACAGGAGAAAATCAAACAAAATTTAATAACATGTGTACATGAGGGAAACTCAGGAAAACCGAGTGACTTGCCAAAATGGCCAAAGCCACCATCTTAAATACCATCTTCAACTAAAGGCAAAAGAAGATATTGGGGGCAGTGGTCTTGGACTGCAAAGGGGAGGGGGGAAATTCTCATGGAGATGGAAAAGCAAATGTCTAGCAAACAAATGTGTGCCACACCTTGCAGAGACAATGGGACATGAGGAGGACTTTGGTCAAAGGGGTCTTGCCTGGTTGCTCCCTGTCCACCACACCTCGTTCATATTATACTATGGTTACCTATGGTGATAGCTCCTTTCTGGAACAGGCCTTCTATTTTAAATTCTCTTAGGCTGTTAGGGGGAAGGTCAAAGTTCCTTCCTGAGTTTTTTATTCTTAAAAATCATCCTCAAGCCAAAGAGACACATTGTAGGGTGGCAATTTCTGCTCCCCTACAAGATCATGCTAACGTTAATTTTAGGACTAATTCCACCATAGCTCCAAAGGTGAACATGTCACCCAAGACAGGCCAACCATAGATATCACTGAATCCACCATGGATAGGCATATAACCCAAGAAGGGCTACTGAGAGCCACCTGAAGTTCTTGCTGAATCCATTGGGGAAAGATACTTTCACATGGGTTGCTAAGCTGGCAGGCTGTAAACCTTGTTACCCCAACATGCAAAATCCCTGCCTGGGTGAAGCAATACAATAAAAAGCAGGGCTAAAAGGTAGAAAAATATGAATTCCCAGTGATTTCACTTGAGTGCCTAGATCCAGCTGTGCCTGAATCTTTGTACTCTAGACTTTACAGTTGTGAGAGGCAGTAAAGGACCTTTTAAAGATTTAGATAGCTTGAGTTGTGTTTTAGTCAACTGTCAAAAGCTTGACAAATTGAATTAATACTATATAAGTAGTGACAGAAGAAAAGGTACCTCAGAAAGGAAATAATGTTACAGTAAATAATTTTTATGATTTTGATATAGAACGTCATGTGGCTTCATGCAAACTAATGCCCTCACCATTCATTTTTATTTCCCATTTCTACCAATGAGCAGAGAATAAAACTGAAATCAAGAAACTTCAAAAGCATTTTTCCTTGAACTTCAAAAAATCGGTTGGATAATTCTCCCCGGACATGTTAATGTCTGCCCCAGAAAGAATAAGACACAACATCTTTAATTCCATGAGGTTTAGATCTTACAGGGAGGGGGTAGATGGTCCCCAAAGTAAAGAAATGAAAAGTGAGAATAAAGGTGTCTCTCTGTAGGGTTCTCAGAGGAAAAAGAGGAAAGATTTTAAATCAATACTGGATAATCTTAGAAGTGACAAGTAGAGTCTCATGCCAGCACTCTCTATTGTCCTTGCTCCATTATTCTCCATATGACTTATCATCTAACACACAGTGTTTATTTATTTATTGCTTACCTCTCCTACCAAGAATGTGAGCTCGACATGGGCACTGACTATGCCTGTTTTGTTCATTGCACTATCCCTGCCTCCTAGAATAATGCTAGGGCATAGTGAGCACTAAGAGACAATGATTGAATATTTGTTGAAAGGCATTTGTATTTCTACAATTCTTGTTTTAAATTATGTATTATAACAACATTAAAATATTATAGCAATACCCATTGATGCTTATATTAAACTATTTAAATAGAGTCCTGTATTCATACAAAAAGCAGAAATGTGTGCTGTAAGCCATATCTCCATTTACCATACAAATAAGGACCATGGTTGATTGAATCATGAATTGTGCCAGGATTGCCTTTATGGCCAAAGCAACTCAGAAGATGCAAATAGGCTATAGAATTGTGCTAATCCATTAACCAGCAGCCGCATGTGGCTATTGAGCGCTTGAAATGTGGTGAGTCTGAATTGAGATGTGCTGTCCGTATGAAAAAGCACAGGGCTTCAAAGACTGAGTATCAAAAAGATAATATAAAATATCTCATTAATAATTTTTACTTCGATTACATATTGAGATGATAATAGTTTTGCTATATTTGAGTTAAATAAAATATATTTTTAATTAACTTCTCCTGTTTCCTTTTTCTTTCTTTAATGTGGCTACCATAAAATTGAAAATTTGTGTCTCACATTTCTAGCTTATGGCTCACATACCAGAAAATTGAAAATCTGTGGCTTGAATTTGTGGCTCACCTCCTACTTCTGTTGGACAGATCACTACAGGGTGATATCCTTGCAAACTCAAGCCTGAAAAGTTGAATGATGGACTCTGAAGTCCCTTTCCGCCTCTGGCTTGGTCATCCCAGGAAACATCAAGATCCATTGTTATTATTAAAACTTTCTCTTAGCTACATTCTTTTTTTCTTAAGCCAACTGTTTAAAGTCTTCACAAGATGATGCATTTTTTTCTGCCAAGGATTTCCAGTAGTGGAATTCCTGACAAAGCAAATGCCACCGAGGGTAGCCCCAATGCGCCCTGGGTGCATGAAATTTGTGACTCATTCACTTTGATGCCAGAGGCAGTTTGATATTTCTCCATTAAAAATCTCCCACATCAAATCAGCAACATTGAAAAAGTTGGCTTCTCTCCATCCCTACTCCCTTGCCACAACACAGTTCATAATATTCTCTCTTCGTGGGATTCCTATTTCATTTTTCATCAGTTTCATATGTCTTCTCATCTGGTCATATTAACAGAGAGCGTTTAATTGCTGTTTAACTACTTTGGGTGTCTATTTGTTTTGTCTCTTGTCACCCAGAGCAGGATTAAATTAGGGTTCACATTGTCCTCCTCTCTAACCCAGCAACTGTCTCAGAGAAAGGCCTTCTAGGTCTTTGCTTCAGTCCTGGTTCTTGGGAGACAGTAGCTGGAATGAATGAATAAATCCACCTAAGATCCTAGGAACACTATATACATTGTTCAGCTGATTCCTCAAAACCAAAAGAAACCCAGAGGAACTGCTCTAATTTCCCAAAATTCAAGGTTTAGATGCTACACGTGACCCCTTCCCTGCTTTCTCATGCTGTCCACTGACTAGACTTGTTTATAAAAGGACGGGGGCCAGGGAGGTCACGTAGTATGTATGGTCCTCGGACCAGGCACTCCAGGATTACCTGGGATCTTGTTAAAAACACCAATCACTCTACAGTTTGAGAACCAAAAGAAAGTACAACCAGATGCCTGGAAGGGAAAACACAGGGAGAAGACTCAGGGAGAAGCAGACAGAGGGCAAGCTTGAGCCTTCCCAGAAGGGGGCATTGCCGTAATGTGTGAGCTGTACTCCCATCTCCACACCACTGTGTACACCTTTCCACCTCAAATGTTTTTCTTTAGAACACACTGCCCATTGCACAACACTCAGGAGCACATTTTCTCCCAACGTGTCTTCACCAAAGACAGCTGAAGTTTTGTGCCCGTGTTTGTAGAAAATAAATAAGGGCAGACTGTGGCTACAGAGAAGGGTCTGTGGGTTCCTGTTAAAAGGAAAGGAGGAAAAATAATAAAGAGGAAATAATAAGGACCAAGAATCATAATCTTAGGCATAAAGACACTTGGAAACAGTGGGCAAACTGAAACTCACAAATATACATAAGAATCCAAAGAGAGGAAATAAAAGAAAATAAAAAAGAAACAAGCTCTAAGGAAGGGAATAGAGACACACAGTAAAGGAAGAAAGAAAAAATGCTCATCTTACTCATAGGAAATTGATCTCTACTGTGGAATCTGGAATGGAAACGACAGCTGTGGCTGAGAATTTGGAGTCAGGAGCAGATTTAATTTTGGAGGCACTGGTGCTCCTGTGGACGGACTCACTTTGACACTGCAAAGACAGCGGCCACATCTCCTGCATACACATATGTGTATGTGTGTGTGTGTGTGTATATATATTTAAAAGAGATTTGTATAAGGAGTTGGCTCACATGATTATCGAGGCTGAAAGTGCCAGGATCTGCAGGGCGAGTGGGCAAACTGGAGACCCAGCAGAGCCAACAGTGTGAGTCTGAGTCCAAAGACCAGA
The DNA here is from genome assembly GCF_021613505.1 of Equus quagga. Classification (NCBI taxonomy): domain Eukaryota; kingdom Metazoa; phylum Chordata; class Mammalia; order Perissodactyla; family Equidae; genus Equus; species Equus quagga. The sequence goes on along the minus strand of NC_060273.1, from coordinate 66,837,070 downwards.
AGCCTAGAGAACCAGGAAGAGCTATGTTTCTGTTCATGTCTGAAGGCAAATAAGACGCATGTGCTGGCTCAAGGCAGTCAGGCAGAAGGACGGTCAGCCTTTTGTTCCATTCAGGACCTCAACTGATTGGATGAGGCCCATCTACCTTAGGGAGGCCAATCTGCATCACTCGTCCACCAATTCCAATGTTATTCCCATCCAGAAACACCCTCAAAGATACACTCAGACTGTCTGCCCAATTATCTGGGCATTCCATGGTTCAGTCAAGTTGACACACGAAATTAACCATCACCTGGATTCTCCCAACCTGTGGCAAACACACCTCCTAGCAGCCTCTACTGTAGCTCCAGCTACTGGCCCCAGGATTTAGCTTTAGAACATCAGTGTCATCAACTCCTCCCCAGGAGGGGCTAACTTTTTTGTAGAAATACTTCCCAAAAGTTAAACAAGGAGATCTGAAGATCTCATTTATGTAAATCACACCTCAATCAAAAGAGAAGTGAAATGAGGACAGTGCTGCTGCTGCGCTACCCGCAATAAACCTCATACTTCTGCACCGTGAGAGCACCTGAAGTCTTGGGACAGATGCCCAGCTGCAGAACCTAGAGCCCTGAGCTAATGGAGCAGCATGTCAGGGATGGGGGAGCCCCAAGATCACCCTCAGGTTTGATCATCCAATGACTCACAAGACTCTGCGCATAGTTGTGCTCCCTGCTAAAATTTATTGCAGTGAAATTTATTGTGGGATTCAAAGCAAAATGGACAAAGAAAAAATTCACCTGGGGTGGAGTCCAGAGGAACCTGGGAGCAAGCTTGCAAGAGTCCTCTTCCAGTGGAGTCACATAGCACGTACTCAATTCCTGCAGTATCAAATTGTGACAACACGTGTGAAGTGATGTCTATCAGGGAAACTCATTAGAGACTCAGCACCCAAGATTTTTATTGGGGGCTGCTCATGTCGGTGCCCTCTACCTACATTCGGCACATACCAAAATTCCAGAGTCCCAGAAAGAAAGCAAGTGTGCGGCATAAACCACGTCATTTGTACAAACAGTTTAGGCACAGTGATGGAATCAGGATGGGAACCTCCCCAAATCCAAGTGTCCTCACGCCAGCCAAGGGTCAACCTTGGAAGCAGGACTCTCTGAGGATCCCTTTCTCAGGATCGCACTTCCTGCCTCAGCTACCACGTCCATGACAAGAATGAGAATGGAGAAAAGGGACCCACTTCAGAAAGGCATGTAGGGAAAATGAAACTCCATCACAGAAGGTTGGACCAAGAACTGGACTTTCTTCTGCCGCAATATAAAGAACTCAGAGGTATGTTGCCCCCAGTGCAGAAGTCTGTGGACAGTCAGAGTGATACCAACTACTTCACCAGTCACACAAGGAAGGTGACAGAATTTACCAACTGTCAGGAAAGTGACTGCTCAACCAGAATACGTGGACAGAGATCACAAGCTCCCTAATGAGCGACTCAGTACGTCCAGAGGTCCTATCCACACCAGTGACCTGTTCCGGCAGAACTGCAAAGTCCTGGATGCCCACATGGACTGCTGCAGTGGGCTGAACAGAACTGAGCCTCCCAGCATGAGTAAGGGAGATGAACAGAGGTTGCAGGGCTATAGCAGGGGGAAGAAACACGACTCCTGAACACTTGGAATTGAATGAACTGATCTTCAGGATGTTACTATTTAATTATTCATTGCACATAAGTTCTAATGATGCTAAATAGAGCAGAATTGGCTGTTACTAGAGTTTCCTTGGTCATAATAAAATATTCTCTTTTTGTCATTCAGAAAATAAAATTAAAAACTCACTTGTAATTCAAGAAGCATTCGCAGAAATATTTTTTCTTTGTTTGGTCATAAGATTAGAACAACAAGAATGTATCATACGTTAGAAGAAAATTGCCATTAAAGTAGAGCAGAGTTCCACTTCAATAGCCTAGGGTTCGCTAGTTCGGATCCTGGGCATCAAGCCATGCTATGACAGCGTCCCATATATGAAATAGAGGAAGAGGGGCACAGATGTTAGCTCAGGGCCAACCTTGCTCACCAAAAAAAAAGTATACCTTAAAGAAAAAGTCTGCAAAAAAAAGAAAAAAGTAGAGCAGAGATCTTAGGGGGAAATCTCTGGCAGTAATTAACCGCTCTTGCCTTAGATTGGGGTTCTGGGTGTTTAAAAGGTGATTGTTTTCTATTTTTTAAAAGTGATTACCTGAAAATTCTTGGCACTATCTGAGAATTATCTCAAGGACAAGGGGAAATCTAAATGCAAAAATGCCTTGGATAGCACTGACAGCTCTCCTTTTCAGACTGAAGAGCTTTGCTATGCTTATGCCCCAGTGGTTTTTGCTTTTTAGGTAAAGCGACATTCCCTTTAAACAGATAAATATCTTTTATAAGCAGAAAAATCCTTCAGATACCAAACCCAGGGGAAGATTGAAAAGCAAGATGGATCCATCTCTTAGCTTGATAGCAAAGGGTTGGAGCCTGGGAGGGCATAAACACTGTCTTCTGAAGAGCATCTTACTCCCTCTCTCTGATTCTATTATATCAATAATCATCTATTAGCAATTTTCTTTTTAAAAGACTAAAAAGTTGAATGTCTGAAGTCAAGGGGAGCCACCATCTTTGTCAGGTTAAACAAGATCTAGGGAATTGCAAAGTAGAGATGAAATTTCCGCCTCGGTCTATGAATGATAAAGGAGTCTGTCCAGAGATGTAACCATACAATAAATAGTTCTGTGTCCCACACTCAGGGGAAAGATGCTCTAAAAGCTTTCATCACTGCAGGCGTCTTGTGCCTTCCTCCATCTTCCTTATCCCTAACAAGTGGTAGAAATAGTGGTATTTGGTGTTTACCTTTGGGGAGAAATCTTGTTATGTTAAAATGCGCTTGATGATGCTAGGTTTCATAAACCTGAGTGTAAAAACGCAAAACATGTAGGAAGGAAACTAGATTGTATTCCTGCTGAAAAGCAGTGGGTGGATGCAGAGATGCTGATCAAGTTATCTTCATCCTTCAGCTAGGCTGGAGGATGACAGTTTTTCCCATCGTCCTCTTGGTTCCCAAACTGTATTAGACATCTTCCTGGCTATCTGTAATTTCTCCCCCACACCAGATTTCTGAGTTACATTAGAGACAAAATGGAGCAAGTCTAGCATATGATCACATTTTAGAATGATTATGGCCAGAAATCTATTAGATTTCTTGTGAAAAAATTTTCAGGGTCAGAGTTAGGATACAATAGGGGAGAGTATAATGGTTATCCAAGTGGGTACCCCCCATGCTATGGTTCTTTGGAGGTGCTCCAAAGGGGGTAGGAGGAAAACCAGAATGGTAGAGCTGTCCATCACCCCTACTTTAATCAAAGCCACTCCACGCTTACCTGTAGGTGAGCGCATGCAGGTGTGTGTATATATGTACACGCATGTGTATCTATGTATCCCTCATATGATTGATTTGAAAAAAGGACTCTGTTGCAAAAAGTAACTTAAAAGTATGTAAACCATTTATGGAGATGACAAATTAGTGGACTAGGAATCAAAACGTCACTTTCCTATGTGGCCTCAAGCAAGAAACTTCGCCTCTCTAAACCCTTTTACCCTGATCAGCTAAATAAAAGGGGTAGCCTTTCTGACGTCCAAAGTTCCCTCTAGCTCTGGAAGTTTACGATGCTTTGATGGAGGAGGGAGCAGTCAGAGGGAAGGAGTCAAACTGTCATGAGTGTAGAGAACTTCCCCTGGAAATCAGAGCAGCCATCAACACCTTCAGAACAAGTGAATTGCCTTAGCTTACCTTAGATCAAATGTAATACTTGGCAAAATGCCACTCTAAGCCACGTCTGAGTCCCCAGACACTTTCTGAGACAGCTCCTGGGCTGGAGAAAACAGGAGTCCACACCTTGCATTCAATGTGATGGCTTTTTCTTGCCTGGAAACTCTTCCCTTCACTTCCATGCCCCTCCCCACACTGTTGTGCCCAGCGCTAGTCGATAAGCAAGAAAATTCCACATTATTCTGGAACATTCAGAGGGATTATGGCCTGAGATGTGAGATTGAGGAAATCATGAGTGAAGCCAAACTATCTTCAGCCCATTCAGCCACACTTTCTGGAACCTTTTCCTCTTGAACTCTTCAAGCACTGGGTATCAATATGACAATTGTGCGAGATGCTATGCTAAAGACAAGGTTACAGAAATGAGCGAATCGTGCTTTCCACTTTGAGGAGCCACTGGCCTGTGGGTAAGCAGAGAGCACCCACTACCATGTATAGTGCTGAGGATTCTGATAGGCGAGGACAGCGGTGTCCTGGGCATCACTCTCTACTCAATGTCTAGGAAAATGCCTGGTACTCAGTAAATAGTAGGTACTCAATAAATGTTTGTAGAATTGATAAGTGGACCTATGGGAATGTAGAAGGGAGGGCAATTAGTTTTGACTGGGTTGTGGGTGGAGGAGAAAGCAATTGGAACTACACTACTTATTCATTGGAAGACTCTGATAAGGTATAAAATGCCTGATGAGACTTGTTCCTGTTGTTTCTAAGTAAATATTGATCAGGATGCAGGAACTTTTCAGCCAAAGGAATAAATCTTCAATGTTACAAGTCCAGACACAACTGAGTGGAGTCTCTGAGGGTTGATTTGTTTAGTTTTTAAGGTAGAAAGAGGGACACTGAAATGTTTAGCCCAGGTTCTAATATTTACTCCATGGGTTTACCATTTTTGCGTTGCCCTCAGCTCTGCCTTCCAGGAATATACACCCAAGGCAATAAATGATTTATAATACCTTTGAGTTCTTATACGTTTCTGTATTTTTTAATGTTAAACCATGAACATAAATTATTTTTATAATTGAATTTTGCCCCTTCTTTTCTTCTCTAGGTTTGGAAGATTCTCTACTCAGGACTGAAATCTCCAGTTTGCCATAGATAGTCATGCCCATTTTGTCATGTTGTTGCCTTGTCAAAAACCCTCCTCTACTTCCTCATTACCTGGACGTCAAGTTCAAATGCCACATGGAATGACTCCAGAGACTCAGTAAGCTGCCGCCAGCCTTGGGCCCGGCCTCATTTCTTACTCCTCTCCTATATGGCACCCACATGCTCATTCCTGACTACTAGCTGCAAACCTTGGTCTAGGCTGTCTCCCCACCTGAATGGCCAGCCTCTGGCCCATCACCTCTGGCTCTCCAAGAGCTATCACTCCTTGTAATGTTTAGACAAGTCCCACTCCTTCGGGAAGCTGGCCATGATTATTCTGGCTGTCCTGATCTTACCTTTCTCTAATTCAGTCCATACTGCTGATACTCACTTTGGCCCTTACCTTATACTGCCCTCTCTAGCTAATTGGGACAGCATTTTTCAGGTGGGCTGTGTATTGGCAGGAAGAGACTCCACACATTGACACCCACTGAGAATTTCTCGGTACTTGCTAAAATAAATCAGAAACTGAAGCCAAAGCAAAGTGGTCATGCAAAAACCAATTCAGCATCTCTCAGATACCCCCCAAAGCCCCTAGTGAGGGATCCTAAGCTATTCATGACTTTCTCCACCAAAGCTAGGATCTTCCCTGACCTGAGAAACTTCATTTTAGCTGTAGGAGCGTCTTTTTGTACTACGTCAACATCCCCACATCATCATTCAGGAAGAATTTACCCAAATAATCTGTGCATGTAATGATTCCATGTGAGGGAATATTTCTAGATGTTAGGCTCTCCCAGTCTTTGAAATAATATCAGCGTGAGTGAAACCATATCTTCACCAGGAGGGAGAAAATTATATTCCGTGCCCAGGAGTTCCTGAGGAGCACTACTCTTTCAAGCGCCTTAGGTAGCCATTGATCTTCCTTGGTTATTGGATAATTCACAGGCATAGGGCTTCACCACCAGTGAGCCTGTAAAGGTGAGAGAATGGGACCTAGTGCTTGTTGATCACTCATTGTAATCATCAGGATCAACATCAGATTAAGCACTACCAGTTTTAAGCCCCTCATGTGGGCCAAGAACACGGCATATATTGTCCAATCCTCCTGACGGTGCTGTGAGGTGGGTATACCACCTCCACTGTTTCAGATAGAGACACAGCATCTCAAGGTCAGTATCTTAGGCAAGGTTGCATACCTCAACAGCAGCAGTACCTCTACCTTCAAGACTGTGATCTTCCCACTGCCCCATGGGCCTCTCTGTAAATCCTTCATATCCACCCTAACGTGTTAAAGACCATCTCAATCAAGAAATCCTTCCATATGTCTAACCTAATTCCTTCATGCCACAGCTCCAGGCCCTTCCCTCCTGTTCTGTTCCTGGAGGAACTGGTCCCCATACTTTAATTGCTCTTCTGTCAAGATTATTAAATCACCTCCTGACCATCTTTTAGGCTGAATCATTCTAGGTCTTCCCAGGCCTGATTTTTTGGGCCATTAATCATTTCCATTCTCTTTTGTCCTAAACATTCTTCTGATTCTCTGCAGCCCTGTAACATACACTCTCCATTTTGAAAGGCTCTTAACAATTTCCAGGGGTTTTTTGGGGGTTAGGGGAGTGAGAGAGACATGACAGCTGCGGGTAGGGAACCTTTCCATCCGTCCAAATAGAATGCCTTCTTTCTGAGGGAAGAGAGATTAGAGGAAAGCTCTGAGGGCTGGGGCCAGAGAAATAATGCAGAGAACGAAAATAGATGAGTCCAAATGAAGATGAATCAGAAACACGGGATTAAATTTCCCTGAGGCCTTCAATCTTACCAGGAAATGTGCTGAGTAAAATAGATTTCGATTTGATTTATCAAACGCAAAATGTTTTCGTCCTTTAAAAAAAAACATAGGCAAGATGCTGAGTACCCTCTGAGGCCACTCACCGTCAAAATTAAGCACCAAAGACAGCACTGCCCCTGAGCGGAAGTCGGGTGGAGGCTGGGTGCCTGCCTGAGTCCCCTGGAGCCAGCATTTTCCAGGAAGGTGCCGCCCATGTCAATCAGCATAGGGGGCAGCAGGGGATACGGAAGTAAAGCAGCAGGCCTGGAAGAAGGAGAGCTGGGTCCCAGCCCTGGCTTTTCCACTATCAACCAGATGACCCTGGCAAGTCCCTTCACCTCCCTGGGCCTCAGTTTCCCCAAATCTAAATCCAAGGGCTTCAGACTATCTAATCTCAAGAGTCCTTTCCAGATCTCACATTTCATAATTCTCCATTGAATATCAGCAGTTTCCAAAATGGGGTCCACCCAACACTGATGCTACAAGCAACTCAAAGAAAAGACAGTTCAGTGACCCCGTAGGTTTGGGAAATGCAGCATATGAGAACTCGCCCTTAGAGATTCACTGTGGACATTAGCATATTAAGGATTCTGTGAAGACCTAAAGCATGAAAACAAGTGTTTAACTCAACTTAACCCAACATTTCCCTGATCTGACACCACAGAGCTGTTTGATGTACCACCTATGACCCCATGAGATGTATTTTGGGAAATACTCACATGTACAATTCTGCACCTGCTTCCTTCTCACCTCTGGGGTTTTATCCTCACAGGTGCCTCTCCTGCTCAGTCACGTCAGTCTTGGAGAGCTCCACCCAGAGCTGGAGGCTCTGAGCACTCCATGTCCTTACAGGACCATGTTGGACAGCATGCAGTCAGCCCCAGGATAGCCGTGTGTTTGCAAACAGACCAGCACTAAGATGGTAGGATAATGAATTCGCTGTGTAGTGATGCCCTTGGTGCCCTAGAGGTAGGTAGGCTACAGGTGTTTCCCCATCCCTGAGCACCCCCAGCAGAGGGCCTCTCCACATGCTCCCTTTCCTCAGGGCCTTGGGTATTTCTGGACAAAGGGAGAGAGCAAGGAGGCCATGGGAATAATGACTCCTCCTGTGGCTTCTATTCTGGAGAAACCTAACCTCACTGAGGCAGTGTATTCATCTGACAGGGTTGCATAACAAAATACCACAGATTGAGCAGCTTAAACAACCGAAATTTATTTTCTCACAGTTCTGGAGGCTGGAAGGCCAAGGTCAAGGCGCCCTCAGGGCTTCTTTCTGGTGAGACCTCTCTCCCAGACTTGCAGATGGCTGCCTTCTCCCTGTGTCCTTACTTGGCCTCTTCTCTATGCCTATGAATCCCTGGTGTCTCTTCCTCTTCTGATAAGGACTCTATTAGGCCCCCCACCCAAGACCTCATTTAACCTTAAATGAGGTCCTTAAAGCCCCATCTCCACGTACAGTCATACTGGGGGTTAGGGCTTCAACTTACCGGTTTTAGGGGGACACATGCAGCCCATAATAGGGGGATTGCTCTGGATTGCTACAGAGAAAGAGGGAGGGAGAGAGTTGAGTTGAGAGTTTAAGAAGCAGAAAGGGTCAGAGGAGGAAGCAATAGAAAATGTCCTCCAGGGCTGAGTGGATGAAGAACAGCGGTCTGTGGTGCCTCCTGTCCCAGGCTGGGCTGGGAAGAGCTAGCAAATCCAAAGGATGCCTGTGGCACATCTTGAGAGGCTGTGCCCTGTCACTGGATGTGACCCCCACGGGCCAGCATGGCACAGAAGATGCAGAGCCACCCTCTTTGAAGGTTGCCTAGATAAGGAGGGAATCAGCTGTGACTGTGTAGGCACAAGGGTCCAGCCACCCACCAAGTGCACAAGACCTCAGGCCATTTCCATGCTGGGGGACAAGGAAGAGCCCCAGGGATGACTGAAATTGAGTCCCCACCACCCAGAACAATGAAATCTTGCAGCAGATTCAACTTGTTTTAGAGAAATAAAATAACCATGGCACACACCTGTGTTTGGAGCAAATTTCACACCTGACACTCTGACGTTACTCGCCGTGGGCAGAGGTAGAATCCACGTGGAGCAGGAGGCAAGGCCTCGAAGGGCGGGTCCAGGCCTTGGCAAAAAGGTTTGGGGGATTCCCAGCAAGGGTGGACCACCTGAATCTCATCACACAGGACTTGTATTGATAAGCAATATCATTGGTCCTGAGCATTTCAGGACCACCAGCAGTTCACTCTGGCTTAGCCACTCTCGTTGAGGGAGGAGTATTAGTTTCCTGCTATAACAATTTACCACAAACTTGGTGGCTGAAAACCACAGGAATTTATTCTTTCACAATTCTGGAGGCCAGAGGTCCCAAATCAAGGTGTTGACAGGGCCACACTCCCTCTAGAAGCTCTCGGGGAGAACCTGTTCTTAGCCTCCTCCAGCCTCTGGCGGCTGCGGGCATTCCTGGGCCTGAGGCCACATCACTCCAGTCACGGCCTCCATCATCACAAAGCCTCTTCCTCTTCTGTGGGTCTGTCTCAAAACTCCCTCTGTCTGTCTCTTATAAGGATAGATGTGATTGTATTTAGGGCCCACCAGATAATTCAAGATAAACACCTCCTCTCCAAATCCTTACCTTGGTCCCAGTGTTTGCAAAATAAGGTCCATTCACAGGTTCCAGAGGTTTGACATGCATATCTTTGGAAAGGCCATTGTCAGCCTCCCACGGGAAGGTCAAGGCCTTGGGAAGTTTGGCCCAGTGTGACCCATCTCACCACCGGCCAGGCCCACATCATAGCTCCTGTACAAGGCATGGCACTGAATCGGCTCTCAAGATTTGTTGAATGATGAGTTTGTTGGGTAAAAACCAATACGATGAGAACTTAAGCCACGGGCCAGGCTCACTCAGTGGACCCTAAATTTTTGGGTTTTCATTAACTAGAGAAACTTACACACACAACAAAAGGGTGGGTGGGGTGTTCAGGGAAAAGTGTCCACACAGAACTTCCAGCTTTTTAAATTGCCAAGTGAGGAGAGTGAAAGAAAATGCCATTTACTTTCATAATCATTCCATAAAAGACAGAACATTTTAACACTTCAAAGGGAAGGTCATTGCCTCAGAATAAAGGACAGTCTTTAAAATTAAACAAACCTAGCCTCATTCAAAATTCGCTTCACAGTCTTTCTTTTTTTCCTCTCAGTTTGTCACAGACAAACGAAAATTCCATCATAGACCTTTACCAATTTGAAAATGAGCATTTGGAAGTAACTACAAAGAAAAAAACTTTGGAAGGGAAAGAAGCACTTAATTCTAGGAAGAAGAGAACGAGCATCTGTTGTTCAAAGAGCCTCTCCCCTCCTCAAAATGCCACAAACTGGCCGTCAGAACTCACAGCACCAGCGTAACTGATGCTTTCCCTGCCATGAAGCAGACACTGCGGCCTCCAGCTGAGCTGCACTGCCAGTGAACACGGAGCCAGGTGGAGGATGCTGCCTATGGCATCAGACTTGCTGAAGTCCAACAGGCTGGACCCCTCCATCCAGCCCCTGCCCTTCAGACTTCTTCCCTCTTGTGCCCAACTGTGGCTCTGCCTCTTGCAAGTGCTACCCATTCCACAATACCCATGGCACTGCTACCATGTCCCAGAGGACTTTGTCAATTCAATGCCTGTCACTCATCCCCTGTCAGCCTCTGTAGGCAGGCCTGCGGTGCAATGCATGCACATGGGCTCCTATACACAAACATACACCCTTCAAGAGCCTTTCCCCTCACCAGGAGGCCACCCAGCGCTGTACCAGCAACATCTGCTTCCTAAGGACCTAATGTGTATCTGTCCCCCATCACTGGGCCCAGGTGACGCGAGCTCCAGGGACTGCTGTGGGGGAAGCCAGCCGGGGAAGAAGGCACATTCCACTGGGGTCTATGACCAGGGGGATGGTACTGCTGGGCTTCATGAAGCTTTCAGGACACCTCCCAGAATGAAGCCACTGCATCCCCAGAGCCAAGCTGGTGAAGGCCCTGGAGCTGGTCAAAAGTCCCCTCTTCTCCATGAGAAGAACTTAGGAATCGTTTATTGCTCATTGACCTGCAATTTGCACAACAGTCTAGAGGACAGAAAAGACCAAATCCCTTAACAACAAGCCAGGGGAGGGGCAGGAGTGAGGGGTCATGGGGGGTGCTGCTCAATAGGTGTCAAGTTTCAGATACGCCAAGTGAATAAGTTCTAGAGAGCTGCTGTGCACATCATACCTACAGTTAACAACACTGTACGTACACTTAAAATTTGTTAAGAGGGTAAGTCTCATGGAATCTGTTCTTACTACAGCAAAAAAGAAAGAAAATACATTTAAAAAAAAAAAAAAAGCCAGACCCTTTGACCCAGTAATCCCACTGCTAGGAAATCTAAGAAAACATCAAAGATCCATCCACATTTTAGGTATAAGAATGTTCCTTAAGTATAAGAATGTTCATTGGGAAAATTGGAAATATCCACATGTTGGGATCTCTTGCAGCTAATAAAGGTTACCCTGTAAAACAAATCTTAGTGACATTAAAAAAAGAGTCACTGTATACTGAAATAATAAGTTGAGACATTCGTTGAGTTTCACTGGCACTGCATAGAAGAATCGGGAGAATGGGAACTATTGTATTTTGTTCTTCCTACATGTTTTCCTCTCCCACACCAGCCAAGACTGTGCTCAGTGGCCTCAGGGGAAATTTCTGTTGCAAAGCAACCTCTCTTCTGGGTTTTGGTTCTAAATTCTAAATTCCCTGGGGGAATTTGCCGAGGAATGGAAGAAGTTGTTGATGGGGAGAGAAAGAGATGAGAGAAGAGAGAGGAGGGAGAAAGGCTTGCGGGAACTGTCTCCTTGCCCCCTCCTGTCCCTTTGCCCTCTCCTCCCTTCCCTGTCCATGCCATCCCTTAACTGCAGCACAGGCAGATGGTGGCTCCAGGGGAACGGCAGCAGCGTGCCTCAGGGACTCTACCCAAGTTCCAGTCCTGCCCTGCTCCATCTAGACAAAAAGCCCCTTGCCCACCAGGCACAGAACCTGCAGCAGGCCCACCGTCAAGGACCCTCACACGTTTGGCAATAAGCCCACGTCATGGCACACGTGAAGGCCCTGAGACAAGACCGCCGCTATTTCCAGGCCAGTTCTAGGGAGACCCCAGGGAGGGACATGGAGAGCCCCTCAGTGAGGCAACATAAAAAAGCAGAGCAAGAAAATATATGCTTTAAAGAGCTAATTTGCCTCTTATGCCCAGACTTGTGGACTAAAATTCAAACCAACTACCGGAGCAAAGTGGAAACAAAAAATGGTGTGGCCTGTATCATCCCATGAGGAAGCCGATGCCATTATCCTCATTTCACAGATCGGGAAACTGAGGCATAAGGAAATCAAGGAGCTCCCTGAAGGCCGTGCAGCTAACAAGCATCAGAACAAGGTTTTGAACCCAGGTCATCCAACTCTAGAGTGTCCCTCACCTTCCACAGCCCCGCCATCCATGTCACACGTGTGAGTGACCCGCTGCAGAGATGACACCCAGAGGCACATGCACTAAAAGATTCATAGCATAACCTTGGTAGTAATAATTTTTCTCTGTGTTCTTGTCCGTAGTTTCTGTAAGGAACACGCATTTTTTTCATAATGAGATAGAATTAAATGTCTTTAAAACAGAACAGAGAGGCTCCTGTGTTCCCTGAGGCCCTGAGAAGCTTCCAAAGGTCAGCACAGCCCCAGGGAGAGCAAGTCCCCCTGCAGCGAGGCCCCTGGCCAGCTCAGGACCCTGCTCCTTGGCCAGCAGGACTGAGTCCAGCTGCCTCTTCCGGGCCCAGGGGAGGGAGCCACACAGACGTAGGGGTAACTGAGAAGCCTTCTCTTCCCTTTCTGTGAGTCCAAAAGGGACCCCAAAGGGCAGTTCCTCAGTGCTCCATTTCCCCCTACCCCCAAGCCCCAAAGCCCTGAATCCTCTCACTTACTGCACGGGTGAGCTCCTGAGGGCTGTCAGGCTGCACAAGTGTTGGCTGTGCAGGACCTGCCCTCCAAGACCCAAGCCTGAGGGGCAGCCGAGCCCTGGCCCTGATGTCAGGTCCCAGACAAGGAGACCACGCCACCCTCCCACCCTGGACCCAGACCAGAACTGGTGAGGAGGCTCAGACACTACTGAGTGGGGACAGTTTACTGGGAGCTCCTTGGAGAAGGGAGGGCAGAAATTTCCGTGATGGTCAGAAACAGGTGTGAGAATCACCCAGCAATTTCCACCCATCCCTGAGGACCAGGTCATCCTTGGCACAGAGACACCTTGGGAGCCCTCTGGCAGCCCATCCTATTCACCCTGAGAGCTCTTGCCCCTGGTGCGTATCCACAGTGGACTATTCTTTGTTTCCCCATCTCTGTCCTGGCTGGAATATCTTTCTAACCTTGTTCCAAAAGTTTCTCTCTTCTCTTCCTGCTGTGTAGTCTGTCTTGGGCACTCCATTCCAGGAGGTCTCAGAGCACAGGAAGCCCTTTCCTGCCTCAGGCCCTTTGCATTTGCTGTACCCTCTGCCTGGAGCCCTCTTCACAGGACAGTCTGGGCCTTTGGGTCTCAGCTTGGAGTCACCGGCTCCTGAGTCTCCTGACCACCCTAAATAGGGAGCCAGGTTCTGAGCACAGTGTCCCCAGGCCAAAGGTCACACACTCAATAGAATGCAACTGGCCCAGGGTAGGTGGATAAATGGCTATTGCACTGGGCTTCTGGGCTGGACGATGATGGAGAGGAGTGGGGACCATATCAGACCAGAGAGTGGATGCCCCATCCAAAGGGAGCAGGCACTGTGCACCCCAGTCGGAGTACTGCCTTGCAAAAATGTAGGCTGTGCTGCTGAACTTCTAGTTTTCCCACAGAAGCCAGAAACCTAGGTCTCCTCGTGAACTCTTTAGACTGTTTATATCCCTTTCCATGCACTGCCATAGGCACCAACAGGCTGCCCAGGTCTCTCCTCCGAGTCCCTGTGCTTGAGCTCCACCCACAGCAGCCTGAACTTCCCTCCTGGGCTCACACCCCTTGCCCATTTCCCGGTTCCTCACCTCATGCCCACGGTCAGGGCTTACCTCCTTTCACACCTGTCCTCATCTCCATGCCCGCCCAGAATATGCCTGGTGTCCTGGCTCTGACCTTGCTGACCTCACTGACCAGAGGGCAAAGGGGGTGGGCCCACCTCTGAGCCAACAGAAGGAAAGGGCTGGGGCCCCCACAGAGTTTTTCAAAGGCTGCCAACCCCATGTGAGTGCCCGGCAGCCTCTGTTGCCAAATCACCAGGGAACACAGACAAACACCACCCCCACCCCTGGAGCTGGTGAGCTACTTCCCACCACATCCTGTCCTCCCACCCACAATCTGCAAACCAGCATGTGGCCTCCATTTCACTCATTGCGGGCTGACTGATGGTGCTGGAACAGCCTTCTGGCTCCTGGTACCAGGAAGCAGAAGCCAGACTGGAGCCTCAAGAAGGCACTGCCTGGACCCAAGTGGGCCGGGACAGGTTGCTGGCCCCTGCCCAGTTCCATGAGCCCTGGGGTCCTCTTCCAGGATCCCAGGATCCAGTGTGGAGCTGGTCCCAATACTTTTCCCTTCTCAGTTCCTGAACTCCCCAGGAAGGGACTTCCAGCTAGAAAAAGGCTGTCAATTGCGACCTCCTCAGGCCCTTCCTCCACTAATCCACAGAGAGACGGCCGAGACTCCAGCTGTGGAGGACACCACAGGGAGACAGAGTGACCTTCTCCGGGGGTCAGTCAAGTGTGGAGACGCCCCCTCCTCAATGCCAGCTTCCAGGCTGAAATCAATGTGAGAAAGTGGGGGTTCATTCATTGGTCCAACAACTGCACAAACACACTGGCCTTGCCTGAGCTGTGCCTCGGCACCAGGTGCTCTGTCCATATAAGCCCATTTAGTTCTCACAGCAGCCTGATGAGGTCGACCGGCATGACCATCTCCTTTCACAAACCAGGAAACTGAGGCACGGAGCAGTTAAGTCACATGGCTAATAAGGGGCAGAACTGGTATTGAAACCAGCCAGCAAGGCTCCAGAGACTTAACTGCTGCCCCGCACTTGTCGAAAACCTACTGGGGCTATTGTAGATGTGTGCTTATTCACATGGAAACATGTTCACAATCTATCATTAAGTGAAAAAGAAAGCGGCAAAAAAATTCATACAGTACGTACAATCCCTTTGGGAGAAAAATAAAATATATGAACATGTAGCTGCAGAGGCCAGGACATGAAAACCTGTGTCACAATGACAAAGTGGTGGAGGACAGTGGGTCAGCTGAATCCAGGCTGCTCCACTCACTACTTGCATGGCTACGTCCAGCGAGTTACTGACCTTCAGGAAGCCTCAGCTTCCTCATCCGTAAAGCAGAAGCTGCATCTAACATCATCAGTGTACGAATTAAACACAAAAGGCCACCTGTGTGTTGTTCCGTTTATACGAAATGTCCAGAAAAGGTAAAACTATGAAAACAGCAAACAGATCAGCGGTTGCCTGGGGCTGAGGGTCGGGAATGGGGAATAATTGTAACTGGACCTGAGGGATTTTACTGAGGTGACGGAAATATTCTAAAACTGGACTGTGCTGATGGCTGCAGCACTCGGTAAATTTACTCAAAATCTCAGCATGAAAATGATTTATTAATTAAAATGGGCAGATTTTATGGTATATAAATTACATCTCAATAAAGTTCTAGAAAATATTATGCAAAGCTGCTAGTACGGAACAGGCCGTCAACACACAGAGGTGGCTGTCGCTGTTATCGTTGTTAATGGAGTTGTTGACAGGCTCATGCTCATGATGTGGTATTCCCAGTGAATTAAAATGTTTTTGCTTCTCTGTATTTTTTATGTTTGTAGAATGAATATGTATTTTTTGCATAATAAAAAGAGAAAGGGGAAAATTCCATTAAAACATCATTGAAAAAAAGAAGCCTATTATCTTGGAGGTGACTTTATCTCCTTCCTTTGGGTTATTTCCTCTTTTGCAACAACGACTACGTCCTGCTGGGTTGGAGCAGTGGACCATGCTTTCCATGTAAAGCTCATTTTACATCAAACCTTTTGCTAGACACCGTGAGGCACACACACAAGAGCATAAGAGAGTGTCCCCGAGGGTCTTTCCATCTGGAGTGGAGGCAGGACACGTAAAGGACGGATCTGGAAAGTTGAAGAACAAGGAGACAGTCTGTGCTAAGAAACCAAGTGGGTGTCCCCAGCAGGGCTAGAGGTCCCCAAGGATGTGGAACACCCTCTGGCTGAGCGGCCAGGGAAGAGGGCCTGAGAAGATAGTCAAAGAGGAGGAACGTCCATTCCCTCCATTAACATTAACAGAGCACCGACTCTGTGCCAGACCATGCTGGGAGCTGGGGACCCATGGTGACAGGACTGACTAGGTCCCTGCCCCATGATGTCACACTCTCAGCCACCTCAGCCTGGCTCTCAGCACAGCATCCACCAATTATCCTGTGCCTGGAAAGGGTGGGGGGTGGGACTCCCAGCTGCCAGGCCCTCATCCACAGCCCCCTGAGGGCAAAGGTCAGAGAAGGCCCAGAATGATGAGAAGGCCTGGATTTGCGTCCCAGCACTGCCACTAATTCCCAGGAGTAAATCCCTTCCTTCTCCAGGCATCAGTTTCCCCATCCATATAAATGAGAGCATAATGGTTATGTGCACAGCTCTGAGGCCCAAAACTTCTGGGTCCAAGCCTGGCTCTGCCATTTAACCAGCTCCTTGAGCTCCACCGAATGACTTAAGCTCTGGGAGCTCCAATTTCCTCTTCTGAACAAATGGGCGAATGACAACACCTAATGCAGAAAGGTTTTTTGGGAGTAGGGAGGATTAAACAAAGTAACGCATGGAAAGCACCTAAGGGGGCCAAGCATATATTCGGTAAACGTAAATTGCAGCTGCAGCTGGCTTTCAAATCTTGGTCACCGAGGATGATGGCTTTAGGGGATCTGGGATTCCTGGGGCATCCCAACCTGGAAGACGGTGAGGTAACAAACAGCGCCAGCTCAGCAAATGCAAATCTAACAGCCTCCGATGGCTAGAATGTGGGAGGGAAAGAGGCTGTGAAAGCGGCTGAGGGAAACAAAAGATTATAGTCTTCCAATTAGCTTTGCCCACCCCGTGCCCACATCCTTGGTCCAGCACTGCCACCTGCTGGCAGGAAAGGAGCTCTGCAAGAAAAGACACTTCCCACTGGCTGGGGGACCTGAACAGACCTTTCACCCCAGCAGGAAAAGACCGGGTGGGAGCCTGAGACATGGGGGTAGGGTGGGGTGGGGATGACTTCATTGGAATGATTTGAGTGGAAGAGATTTGCACTTTGAAACTGTGAGATCTGAGTTCAAATCCCAGCTTTTGTATTCAGCACTGTGAGACTTTGGATAAACTGTTTAACCTCCTCAGGCCTCAGTTTTCTCATCTATGAAATGGGGATAATAGTGTCTCCTTCTAGGGCAATAATCCATGTAAAGTACCCGACATAGCTGAGGACTCAATAAAGGTCACCTTTCCCCATGGACCTCTCCTCCCACCACATCACACCCAGCGATTTGGAATGTGAGGTGCTCAGGGTTCCTCAAGCTCTGGTGTGTACCAGCACCCCTGAATGTTTGCCAAAAACACATGCTCAGGCCCCACTGAAGTTGCTCTGCATCTGTTCTCTGGGGATGACGGTCTAGAATCTGCGTTTTAGCAACCTCCCAGGGGATTCTCATGCCGCTCCAAACTGGAGTCATCGGAATCGTGCAAAGAACGCCAGGGTGGAGTTCTAGTTCTGACCCTACCAGAGGTGCACATCCTTCGGCTTCTGTCTCCATTTCTCCACCCACGAACTACGGCCGAGAGTCCTGCCTGGCATGCCTCATGGCTGGGGGAGAGGGTGCTTTGGAAACTGTGAGGCCAGTGCTGATGTGAGAAGGAGCGGTCAGAACAGTGGGGTGCTCTCCCCTTCGTGGGCTCTTTCTCAAGAATGAGAGGCTGGAGTGAGGGTGGGGATGGGGAGAGGTGACGGGGGAAGAGGAGGAGCAAGTGCAACTCCCTCAGGCCCCTCCCTCCAGCAATGGCCAGGATGCCCAGGGGCTGGATGTGCAGAGCAAGTGAGCCCAACACTCAACCCCAGCAGGAGCTCGTCACCCATGAGCTCTGTAACCCAACCCGACAAGAAAAAGGGGGGAGAGAGCATCCCAGCTTTGGGACCACAGTAGCCACCACAACAGGCTGGTCCTTTCTGAGAAGCCAGGGGGAATGGGGGGAGAATCCTGGTTGTGCCCAGAGCAGCAGCCCTTCCATTCCCAGGCCCTTCATTCCTCCCGCCAACTGGGTTCCGATATCCTGGCTAGACTCACAGCCTCCCTGCACCCTGAAGACTGATGGGGTCTCCATTTTGCAGACAGTAAAGCCTCCTCTAAACCCCCAGTGAGAAACAACAGGAACTTGGTGTGGAACAGGGCAACGGGGTCAGAAACACCAGCCATTTAACCACACGTGTGCCAGGCACCGTGCTGTGAAATGCGAGTGGCTGTATTACATGTATTATGCACATGCACATTATATGCACATATACACATCCTCACTTTTATCCTAGAAACCTCCCTATGGGGCAAGAACAAATAGTAGGGCCTTCTTACAGATGTGGAAACTAACTCTCAGATTGCCCACACGATGCACGTAAGGTTATCAGAAAGGCTGCCACACTGAAGAGAAAGGCTCAGGGGGAAACATTAAAACCCAGTGTGCAGAGGGGACAGTGTTACAGGGCAGCAGGTTTCAGAGCAACATAAAAAAAAAAAGCCTGCAAGCAAGCAGGGAACTAAAACCCCGTGAGAGGCTGTGGTCAAAGGGCCCAGGGTCCGGAACGCCATGCGGGGGTCGTTTCCTTGTGTGACAGCAGCTGGTTAACAAGCTAAGGACTTTCACAAGCCTCATCTCACTTAATACAGTAATCTCCTTAGATAGATGATATCAATCTTCGGAGAAGGAATCAAAGGCTCGAGTAAATCCGAGCCAAGCTCACACAGTCTGGAGCGGAACTGGGACCTGAAGCAGGCTGAACTCCGGAACCTATGTGCCTTCTCATACACTGTTGACATATCATTTATGATGTTACTTAGAAATATTTACATAGAAGGCTCCCTCCGGGCCTGGCCGTTTGTCTGTCCCAGTGCCGGACCTGCCACCATTCTGGACACCAGTGTGCCTGCCCAGTGCTCCTTCGACTCTGATGTTCCGAGACTCTTGATTCTGTGAAAACTCGCTTGCAAACCTTCAAGACTTTTTGCTCTTCAAGAGCTCCATGTGAAAATAAAACCGTTTCTGGGGTGGCTCACTCTTCAGTCAATTCATGGGGAGGTGCCAGAACAAGGCCCTGAATAAACAGAAAGCACAGTGGGGTGAAAGGGGCTCGGGGGCGGGAGTGAGCATCCATTCACTCAGCGAAGTCTGTGGGTCCTTCTGCAGGTGTTGGGGGTACGTGAGAACAAGACAAACACAGCCCCTGCCCCCTGGAGTCCCAGACACAAATGCTTCCTGGCTCCCAGGTTTGCTGAGGGTTAGTCATGGAGGAGGAGCACTCAGGAGGGCACCTCCCACCTGGGATCCTGATGGTCAAGGAGCCCCGATCTCAGCAGCTGCTGCCAGCTCCACCACTCTCCACAGCCAGAGGGGGCCATAGGGGGTCAAGGCACCTGCCAGGGGCTGACCTGCTGCTTCCCCCAACAGTTCTGCCCACTGGTGGCCACAAGCTCCACCTGTCACCTCTTGTCACCCTTCCAGGCCCAGCTCTGAGAGGACCTTCCCTAGGTGGCTTTGCAGAATATCCCCTCCCCCCATCCCGCAGCTGGAAGTGAGCTCTCCCTTCTCTGCAGTCCCACCATCCATTGTCCCTTCCCTGTCCGTGGTGTCCACCTGACTCACCCAAACAGACCCCAGGCCACGGGTAGGTGCTGATTCCCCCAGGGGCCCCTCCAGGCTCTAGCACCTTGGAGGGACTAAAAACATTTTCTAAAAGAATAAGTGAGTAAGTGAGAGAATGAGTGAGGTCAAGCAAGGACAGGAAGGGCCATTAGTCATGGTTCTGATTCTATAAATGCTGCCGGTTGGTGACAGGATGTCCTGAAGCCCTGGCAGAAGAAGAATGTGGGTAGTTTGAGTCAGTCCTTCTTGGCTACCTGAGAAACCACTCGGCAGGCAAGGCCACCAAATGCAAATGTAGGGCAGCCAGTCGTGTCCACAGGAAACACTAAAAACACTGAGCGACTGTGGGCAGAGGTGACGTGGTGATCCAGTGGGTTCAGGCAGCGTTTCTCAAAGAAGGGTCCATGAAAGTCTAGTTTTGAGAGGTGAGCTGTAATCAGAGAGCGCATGGCCAAATTTGTTTTATGAATACAGCACATTTCTCCCCTTCTTATAGACCCGCATGCCCCCCAGCTCTGTCATGGCTCCAAGAAGTCATGCTGCAAAGACAACAGTTTAACCTAGTGCTTCTCACACTTTTTTTTTTTTAATTTTTATTTTTTTCGGATGTACATCATTTCGAATTCTGTATACATTACATCATGTTCACCACCCGAACACTAATTATAGTGCAACCCCTCACATGTGACCCTAATCACCCCTTTTGCCCTCCCCCCTCCCTCCTTCCCCAATGGTAACCACCAGTCCAATCTCCAATGCTATGTGTTTTGGGGGGGGTTTTTTTTTGTCGTTTTTATCTTCTACTTACGAGTGAGATCACATGGTATTTGCCTTTCTCCCTCTGACTTATTTCACTCAGCATAATACCCTCAAGCTCCATCCATGTTGTCACTTAATTGACATTTTTTCTTTTAGTAAAATCTATTCAACATCCCAAGGAACTAGTATCCCATAGGATGCACTCAGAATTTGGGAGCATGCAGGTTATTCGGCTGTTCTGGCTGTCAAAGAGGTAATTTATCATGGTCTGTGAAATCTTCCCTTCATTTCATTCTTCCTCAGTGCTCCTTCTGCCCCCAAAAATCTGTATTTTATAGGAATTATAGCCTTAAGATAAAAGGACAAAAGTCCATGGGTGGACTTTAAGGCACTGGCCAACAAAGTAGGACTTGGGAGGAATCTGCCATGATATCTCCCTTGCTCTCTGTCACGGACTAGAGACATGATCTTTAGCGCGTGAATTAACTTTTCCGTGCCCTGGGTTCCTGTTGTGTACACACGGTGAGGATCAAATGAGTTATTTGATGAGTGCTTAGAACAGCAGCTGGAAGATTCACAGCAGCCAAATAACATTGTATGTTATGAACAGCACTTATTATCTGAAACAATACAAATCTAGTGATTTCCTTTTCCGCTCACATGGTAAGCTTGATGGGCTTATAACTTAGTATAATAGCCCTTTAGGTGACATAATTATGGAGCAATCTGCACTAAAGGACAAAAGAGAGACAATAGGTACTAAGAAAGTTTGGGAAGGGAAGGATTTGTGTGCACTGCAGGGTTGGTCATTAGGAAGGCTTCCTGAGGGAAAGGAAAGGTGAGAGGGGCTTGGCCTGAGCAGAGAGGATGGCAGGGGAAGTCCCGGGAAGGGAAGAGCATCAAGGGAACACAGGCCTGGAGGTGCCAATGAGCACAGCCTGAGCCTCATTAACTCGGCTCCAGAAGAGTGGGGAGTCTGCTCCCAGGAAGACCGCTGGCAACAAGAAACCAGCCAACCCCCGGGAGCTGGCAGCCCTGTGGACATCTGCAGGGGAATAGAGTCATCTCCAGGTCCCAGAGGTAACGAGAGGTGACAGGCGGTCTGTTGAGCAGAATGGAGTGTTTGCTTCTCCAGCTTGCAACATTTGCTGACAGGCAGATCTTTGAGCCCCCCACCCCCTCCCCAAAGCCCCCTCCAGGGCCGGGTTGGTTGAGAATCGTGTCTTTCCAAGAGGCAGAAACCCACTGAGGCTCGCTCAAGTGTAAAGGTGGTTGGCGGTAGATTCAGGGATATCTCAGAGAAGGCAAGGGTGGGGAGGACAGCGGAGCCTCGGGAAAAACTAGAAAAATACTGAGTACCAGGGCAGGGGCTCTGCTCCGTGTCTCTGACTTTTCCTCGTTCATTATCTCTGTCTCTCTAAACATCTCTCTCCATCTCTATTTCTCTCTCTTTCTCTAATCCCTATTCCAGTCTCTCCCACTGTCTCTCTCTGTTTGTATCTTTCTGTCTCTCTCCATCTCCTTATATGTATGTGTGTGTGTTTTCTGTGTGTGTGTGTGTGTGTGTGTGTGTGTGTGTCTTTATCTCTTTCTGATCTTTACTCCAACCTCTTTCACCCTCAGTCTCTCTCTCTCTCTCATTGTACAATCTCGCACATCTGGCATGTTTCTGTTCACAGGTTGTCTTTCTCTGCCTGGTCCTCAGCATACACGGTACACAAATCACCACCCCAACCCTAGAGTCTGCTTGACCTCTTAGCCCCAGGGCTCAAAAGCATCAGTGACCCTCAGCGACAACTCTCTTTGAAGAGAAAATCTGACTGGCCCAACTCAAAGGTCAGATGACCACTCCTAGTGCAATCAGTTTGGGCCAGGGAGAGTCATGTAACCACACCATGATGGTTTCATCTAAGTAGGGGTCTGGGCTGGGCATTCACCCTACAATGCAGCTTTGAAGCAGGACAGGACTGCACGGTGGAAAGAACACTCATTAGGAGGCGTGGGATTGAGTCTCCTATTAGCTCCCATGGGACAACCGTGTGACCTGGGGCAAGACATTCCCCTCTCTCAGTCTCAAATACCCCATCTGTAAGATGAAGAGTCGGATAAGGTGTTCTGTTAAGAACACTTCTAGCCCCCAAATTCTACAATGTTGTATTTACAAAACAGGCATGGAGACCAGGAAAAAGAAAGAACATGGAAAGTGACAAAGGAGAATATTGAGAAACAGAAAACCACATGCTGTCAGCAACAGCTGGTAGAACTGTCTCCAAGGCAGGGGGTGAGAGTCAGGGGCTGTCATTCCCGATGCAACAGAGGGGGACAAATGGTTCCCAAAGTTCAGGGTGCCTCACCTGCAGAGGTTGCTGTAGACGCAGAGTCCCAGGCCCGTCCCAGATGGTCTGATTCAGCAAGTCACCCCAGTGACTGTGATGCAAGTGGTCCCAGAACCACCCTCTGGAAACGGTGAGTTGGACTTTTCAAAGGGTTAGAGCTGTCTTAGGAGGATCTGGGCTTCCCAGGAAAGGTAGTGATCTCCCCACCTTTGGAAGCACACAAGAAAGGCAGGGCTGCTCTGGATGACCTCCACCATCCCTTCTTGCCTCCTGTTTCTCAACACTCTGAAGATCAAACAGAATCAAGACTATACTGGGAGCTCAAGACCCAAACAGGGAAAGGTTTCAGCCTCTTCCTCAAGCTGCTTCTCTGGGCCTCACTCATTTAAACTAGAGGCCATGGATGTTGTGTCCAGACAGGGGAAGGGAAGACACTATGGCCAACTCTGCCCCTCCCGTTACAGCTCCTGGGCTTTTAAAGGCTGGATTCTGGATCAATGGGAGTGCCTCCAAGATACTCTCTTGGACTTGGACTCACTCATCTTCCCGAAATGAGTAGGATCTTGGAAGGAGGAGGGAGTTCAACCCTAGTCTCTGCTGGAGGCCCCAGATTCTGAAGCCAGAAGATTAGAAGGATGGCCACCTCAGGTCCTCCCCAGTCAGGGCTGGAAGATGAAGTACTGCCCCCTCACTGACACCTATCAAATTACTGCAGCTCTCCACGCATCTCCCTCTTCTGAGGTCCCATGGTCTGTGGGCTAATGGGTCTCAATTAGCACCTGAGATGACTATGTGGCTTGGGGAGGACCCAGACACCTGGAAATTTAATACTTTAATAGAGGGCCCAAGAATTCGCAATGCGCTTTCACACCAACTATCCATTTAATCTTCTCAGTCATCTTGTGGGGCTGGTTGGTTGTGTATCGGATGGGGAAACCGAGGCTAGGCTGGAAGAGAGGCAGAGCTGGAGGAAAATACAGGTCTCCACCTCCCTTTTCTTTTCACATCCCCGTTCCTCCAGGGAAGCCTGGCCTGGAGAGGTGGAGGGACCACGCCCCCTGGGCAGGGCAGGAACTGGGACCAGGAGAAGGTGGGGTGTCACTGCAGCAAGTGGACAGAGCAGTGTGCTGGCTCTGTCTCAGGAGGGTGGAGACATGTGACCAGCTGGGATGGAAAACTTGGAGAAAGGGGAGGCAGTTAGGCCAAGGGGAGGCCAGTGGATTTGAGTGTCAGGACAGCTGGAAGCTATGTGTGTGGCCTGGAGCAAGTCCCTCCTTCCCGCCAGGGCTCAGCTTCCCCTTCCGTACTTTGGTGGGGCTAGACTCCATGGTTTCCTAGTCCTGTCCTACTCTCACATTTGGGGCTTCTCCTCCACTGGCTGCCTCCCTGAGTCTCCATCCAGCCACTAGCAGCAGAGAGCCATGCGACCCAGAGACCACAGCAATTCCCTGGTCAGCTCTGGTTCTGCCCCACCCCAGCCTCAACCCCCACAGCCACCAGAAGTTTCCTAGAAGCCTCAAAATTACCTTGTGTCCAAGGTGGATGGCAACCCTGCAAAAAAGCTGCAGTGATCATGACTGACCAGAAGATGGCGCCAAAAGCCCTGGAAACCGAAACAGTTTTACTTCCGTCGTTTTTATTTCTGAAGCTACAGGTGCAAAAACTAAGCCGCAAGGCAGTAAGAGATGTGCTGGAGGTCTCCCCTTGGCTCATTGGCAGGGCTGGGAACCAAGCTCCTCTCCTGCCCCTGGGGCCTGCAAGCGTCCTTCCACCCCACTCTCCTCCCTGCATATGCCACAGGATTCTGGTCAAGCTGAGTTCGTCCCATGATGCTCTGATCTAGTTGTAGCTCCTTTGTGTTAGGTTGGTGGGGGCTGGGAGGGCCCTGAGGGAGACACAGTGAGCCTTCACATGATGGGCTCGGGGCTTTCTTGTGTTTCACGTGTGGATGGGTAATATGGTCAAATACTCAGGGTTGACGCTCTCCTCCCCACCACCCACCCCCACTGCCGTGCTGACTTTGGGCAAGTCTCTTAAGTGCTCCAGACCTGTTTTCTAGTTTAGAAGGATGATCCTACAGACCTAATGGGTTGTCTGAGGGATTACACTGACTGATTGAGAAGAGCTCTGAGCACCATGACTGTGAGATAGCAGGTGCTCAAAAAATATGAGGGTTGTGTTGTTGCTAGGACACTTGTGTCAAAAATGACCTAAATGGGGGGCCGGCCCAGTGGTGCAGCAGTTAAGTTCGCAGGCTCCACCTCAGCAGCCCAGGGTTTGCAGGTTTGAATCCCAGGTGCAGACCTACACACCACTTGTCAAGCCATGCTGTGGCGACATCCCACATACAAAACAGAGGAACATGGGCACAGATGTTAGCTCAGGGTCAATCTTCCTCACCAAAAAAATAATAATAATAACCTAAATGAAATGATAACACAAAAGGCTAGACTAGCGTACGTGGACAGTTTCATTCTGTAACATTCCTCCTTCACTCCCTCTCCCCTGACTGCCCTTTCTCCAATCTCTCCTGTGCTCTTGCTCCAGGCTCCCATATCAGCCACTCCTGCGGTTAATTGAAGCATTTCTTCTTCTTTTTCTTGGTGATCATCTCCTGGTTCTGTATGACAAGGAGAAGAAAAGTCAGACCTTGCCAAAGAGACGAGGGAGAGGAAAGTGGCAGGGGCTGCATGGCCAGAGCACGTGGGAGCCCCTAGGGAGGTCGTGGGGGTCCCAAGCTCTCCCCTCAGACTCGGCTTCTTCAGACCCTGAATTTCTCCAGAGTTCAATCGCCATTCCCTGCTGTTTCATTTCCCTCTCCACTCCAGGTGCAACGCCCTCCTCCCTCCCTGCCTCTGGCCCTCTCCCATATATTTTTCAGGACACAGCCAGAGAACTTTCCATCTCCCCACAGCCCACGCCAATCCCTCCCTTCCCGCACAGAATTCTACAGCTCTGCTTTGCAGGAATAGAGGCTTCTCCAGAGAGACCCGGGTTCCCTTCTGGAGATGGAGGTGGCACCTTCTCCCCTTGTCTCCTCCATAAAGCCCAGCTCAAGGCTGGGAACTCAGGCTGCTTAGGGCAGTGGAGGGAGCACTGTGCTAGGAGTCAAGAGACCCTGGTCTGAGGTCTGGCCCTGCTCTGACACCTGTCTGACACTGGGCACTCCCTCTGGCCACCCTGGGGTGACACCCAGCCTTCAGTGAGAGCCTCCCCAATGAGGTCATGTCTGCCCTGGGATTTAGCAGCTCTGGGGACCAACCCCGCTCTGCTCTCTCAACATGACCTCTGACAAGTCCCTTCCCACTTCAGGACTCGGTTTCCCTGGTGCTCTTGGCGTGCTGCGAGTCCAAGACCACAGTCTGGTGCCTCTTTTTGGAACTTGTGCTGGCTCCTCTTCGCTGCTGCTGCTGTCACTCTCGCTGCCTTTGTCCTCCTGCTGGGGAGACGTGAGGTCATTGTGGGCTCCTGGGGCTGGGCCAGGTTCTCCCACAGTGTCTGGAGCCTTCAGGGGGTCTCCCCTCTCCTCCAGATCCTCAGCTAGGTGTGGAATATGCACAAGGCACCAAACAAGATGAGTCCTTATGGGGAGGTGCACTGAGGAGCAGTGATAGGGAAAAAATACAAGTTAGGGCAGAAAAGACCAGCAGAGGACGCTGCAAGAGAGAGATGCAGATTTTACTCCAAATTTTGATACCAGCTTCCAGAAGTCTCTGACCTTAAACTATGAATGGCTGCTATCAGATTGTTTCCAGAGAGCATGGTAAGGGTGGAAGGAAGAAGAGAGTCCCTGGGCACTGAGAGGCTACAGGGGAGGAGAGAGGAGGGAGAAGCAACCAGAGAAAAATGATGGGGTGGCATCTAACTTTTCCTACTTTACAACTTCTCCAAGAGCTGCCGGAGGCAGAAGGCAGCTATATCAGTTAATCTGCTTCTTCACAAGCTTCAAAGGGAAGTTTGTGCGGAAAGTAAATTTCCAGGGGAAAAAGAGATGTTATTTGGGAATGCTGCTGCTTAGACATAAGACTTAGACAAATGACTCTTAGATGGAGCTGGAACCGTTCCCCTGACCAGCTAAGGTGAGGCTGGAGAGGAATCAGGAGAAGAGCTCCTCAGTCTAGGACAAGAACAGCGTCCTCTAAATCACCACAGCCCTCTGAAGCCCACAGTCCCTTTTCCCGGACCTCTCAGTCCTACTTAGCAATTTATATAGGTGGGTTTTGATCCACTCATATGGCCATTTAATACTGATTTGCCCATTCACAAACCACCGAAGCCATTCACAGTTGGCCAGCAGCTTCATCCCTAGGTCCTGTTATCCCTGAGTGGAGAAAGTTCCTCCTCATCCGAGGACCTGACATCTGCCTGCCAGGAGCAGCTCAACCCTGGACAGCATAGTCACCCCAGAGAGAGTCTCCATATGAGCTGGTGGCTGTGCCTCAGGCAAGCCTCATTTCTTCCAGGGGTACAGGGGTACCAGAGCCTCACCATCTGCTCCACCTTCTTCTGCTGCTCCTCACATGGCTTACTCTGCAGCTTCCCCTTCTCTTTCTGCTGCTCCTTCTCTTTGTCATCATCTTTGCCAAACCCTGGAGCGGGTGGTAAAGAGACAACACACTCAGGTGAGAGGCTGGCTTGACAGTGACCTGAGAGCCTCAGGGTCTGCTTCCCCCCAAACCATCTCCTCCCCTCCCCCGCCTCCTGTCTGCACATGTACAATTTTTTCAGCTTTCTCAAAGCACCTTCACATGTGTTATTCCCTTTGAGCCCTACTGCCATTTTCAGAAGTGGGTAGGGAAGGGATTGTGGACCCATTTTACAGAGAGGGAAATGGAGATCCAGAGAAGGAAAGCGGCATCTCTAAAAACATACAAGGAAAGTGGTATCATAGTGGAGCTAGAATCTGGGAATGCTTCCTCCCATCCAGGGTCCTTTCCCAACCAAGCGGGGCGTGACAATTGATGAGGGAAACATCCCAGCTCCCCCATCAACATTAATTGGTGGCCCCATAGGTAAGCCCTTCCCCAGGAAAGACCTGGAGCCTCTGCCATGGCCTGTGCAGGCTGGGGTCAGCCTTTTGGACACCTGTGGGCTGTGAGAAGGGATGCATGTGTGCCTGGTGTATGTAATGACATCTGAGTGTCCGTGTACGATGTATGTGCAAATGGCACACATGAGCTCGTCCATTCAAACTTTAACAACTCACAGAAGTAAGTGAGTGGCCATTTCTGCTCATGGCATGGCCTCTGACCCCAGTATTTTTGGTCTGTGGCTTCAGATTTCCTAAAGACTTTTTTTTTTTCCTGTAAATCCTAATCCAGACCTCTGGTGACTCTGTGGAGAGTTCCCTGCTGAGCTGGCCCCTTTTTCCACCATTCCCCAAGTCACAGCCCCCTCAAGACTTGCCCAAGATACAGAAAAACATCCCATGTAAGCAGGAACTCAGGAACTCACACTTTAGGACAGAATCCATCTTGACTGAGATTTCTTACTTCTGTGAACACTAACCTGAGAACAAACAGAATAACAGCAGCTGGCGTCTTCCAGGCATGTTACAGTTTACAGACTGTGTTTATGGACATTGTTAGCCCTTTAGACAGATGAGGAAATGGATGCCCAGGTTGCTGAGAAAAATTTTCCAAGAACCCACAGGGAGTCAGTGCTCACAGTGTCCTTTGCCTCAAATCTGAGATACGTCCTGACAAAAGAAGGAGACGAGTAAGGTGGAGACCCAGGATGGGCTGCAGAATAAGGACCCTTTGACAATCCACAGGCCCTCCTTGTAGTCCTGTTCTCTGTCTCCCTCAGCAAGGCCTTGGCCTCAAAGAGCCCACAAACCTGAAGGGCTCCCCTCTCAGACAGAGCCCGTCACAGGGAGGGTGCCTCCAGCCTGGGGAGCACAGGCGTCACGGATTCAGTCCTAGCCACCTTGCTTCAGAGCAGAGGTGAGGACTGTGAGACCTACCCGCCACTCTTCATGACTCCCTCCCCGCCCCACTGCAACAAGAGCTGCTCTGCTGGGTGAGCAACTGTGCTCCTCCTCAGCCTTGGGCTCAGGATTTTTTCCTAAGAACATGGACACCTCCTCTCCTGCCACCCTCTCCAGAAAACTTGCCAGAGAAGCAAAGAGGAGGCAGGTCAGAGAGAGCCAGGCTTTAAAAATGGGATTTCAGAATGGGAAGACCAGAAAGGATGGTTGTTAGAGGTGAAAACTGAAGCCCAAGGGGGCAGGGACTTGCTCAGAATCTGTTGGAGGGTTAGAGGTAGAACGGGGGCTGGAATCCAGGTCCTGGAACTCACCACCACAATGTCTGGCCAGGCATCTGCTCAGCCCCCTGCCATCCTCTGATCATAGGAACCAGTTTTCACAGACCCTTCACTTGCCCAAGGACTCCTTTCCTCTTCCCCAGGGACTCTGCCCTCTGATTTGGGGACCACTCTCCTGGATTTGGAAGGAGGCATCCAACCCAGAGAGAAAGGAAATGAGTTTCTAAAGGCCCAGCCAACTCAGAGACGTAGGTGCTCCCTTCCAACGCACCTTTGAAAGGTTGCGTAATTCTCACGGTTGCATAATTCTCAAGTCCCTCTGCCTATTGGAGGCTGGAGGAATTGAACTTCCTCTGCATGGCCATGGTGGATAGAATCAGGACCAGCGGGTGGAATTCATACAGAGGCAGATTCCAGCTGCACATAAGGAAGAACTTTTGTAAAGTCAGAGCTGTTCTGAAATGGAATAGGCTGCCTCCTGAAGCGGTGAGCTCCTCAACAGTACAGGCAACCAACCTGCTATGGATATTATACAACAGGCTTCCTCAAAGCATAGCCCACCTGCATCAGCATGAATGACCTGGGGAGGATTCTTAAAGGGGCATATTCTGGGGACCCACAAGACCTACTGAATCAGACTCCGAGTGTGGGCCCAGGAGGCCACCATTTTAAGAAGCCCCCACGTGATTCTAATGTAGAATTCTGACTCAAATGTTTGAGGATTTCTGCTCTGGAAGAATACTGAATAGAATTTGTTCCCCTTCAGCTCTGAAATTCCATGATTCTATCATTCTGTGAAATACTTATCTCCCCTGAGTATTTGTGTTGTATGGAGGGCATCCTAAAGACAAATTACTTTTATGTTAGAAAGTCACAACTCCATGATGGAAGACAGTTGGCAGAGGAGATGCTAGGGGACAGGGGGACCACAAAGGCAGCTATTAATGCTCCCTGCTCCTCTGCCCAGTCCTGACCTGAAGTGACAGCCTAATATGCAGATCCCTGGCTATTTAAGACTCAATGGTCCCAATCCGATTTCATCGCAACTCCCTTTTGTGGAAGACCTGAACTCCTTAGTTGTAGCAAGAACTAAGAACAAGAACAGAGAAAAATATCCACTCACGGTTCTGGAGCTGGAGGGCAAACTGCTCTGTCTGTGCTGGCCTAGCAGAGGCTTTCTGGGGCCCTCTTTAAGGTTTTGTACTCTCTTCTCTTCCTGCTTTCAGCCCTTAAGTGGACAAACTGGTTGTCCAAATGTCCTCAGGCATCACAGTGAAATCATAACAAATGTTTCCAGCCGAAGCCTGGGGCTCAACGCCATCCTGTTCCTCTCCGCCCCCACCCTTGATCTTTGTCAGCTTCAGGCACACCCTCCATACACTACGGACACATTCTGTGCCAGCCTTGAACATGCTCTCCCCTCAGCCCCAGTAATGCACCTTATAATCACTTACATGTTCAAAGATGTGTGTAACATGGTATCACCTCTAGCATTACCAAAATAACAGAGCTGACAGAATAATATTAGCTAACACATGTCTAGTACTTGTTTCATTTCCTAAGTGTTATTTTCATATTAACTTATTTAATTCTCACAATAACCTATGAGCCATATACTATGATTATCCCCAGTTTAGAAGCTGATACATTGCCTTTCAGTAACTGAAAGATAATCGGAAACAACCTGAGTGTCTACCAAAGGGGGATTGGTCAAATAAATTATGGAGCTTCCTGAAAATGGGATTTTATGGAGATATTATAAATAAGGTTAAAAAATATTTAATAAGCCAGAAATATGCTCATAATGTTTGGTAACATAAAAAGCACAAGTAATAAAACTATATTCCATATGATTGACTTTTGGGCAAATGTACATATAAAAGAAAAACTTCCATGGGGAGGTCCTGGGTAGGGAAGTCTTTCTTGAGGAGGCTGGCAGTGAGCAGGGTTTGGAAAGCTATGTAAGGGCCTTGGGAGGGGTTGGTTCCCTGACAGGAGCTGCTGCCACTCACAATCCCCAGGTGACCTAAGGAGGCCCAGAGTGGGCACTGAACTTGAGATGCTTGGCACTGACTGAGAGCCTAGAGATCACTGTTTGCTTCTGCCTCTATCACTAACTCCAGGGTGAACATAGCCAAGCTCTAGCTCCTCTCTGGCCTTAGTTTCTCCATTTGTATGAAGGTGATTATAACACCTTTCCTGACCCTCCCTTGAGCCAGGCTGCAGATGCAGAGTTCAAGTGAAGGCTTGAGCTATGGGATTCCTAAGTTGACCTGTGAACAAAGCCGGGCCTCTCTCCACTGACCAGTCACTGAGCCCTTACTCTGGGCCAGAGACGATGCTAAAGGCTTACAAGCACATTCAGTCCAGCTTCACAGGGGTGCAACCGGTACAATCACAGAAGGCCCACGCTCAGAAGGGCCTACACTTTAGAGTTCAATGCTCTATGGTCACCATCTTGAAAAGCTTAATAATTTTATCTTTGAATTTAGCTTGCATAAGCAAAGTCAGATGGGACAATGAAACGTGCTGGGGGTTGGAGCCTCGGCTCTCGCACGGCCCAGTTCACTTAGTCTTGGGGTGGGGGCTCACCTGTGCCTGAGGGAGTACAACTTTCAATAGCAAATAAAAAACACCATGACAGGCCAAGAGAAGGACTGTGGAAGACGGTAAAAACCTTTATTTTTGCTTCTTTGCACAAGGAACTCCATATTTCTGTTTTGTACTGGAACCTGAAAATTAAGTAGCCAGCCTGGATAAGTCCAAAACGTCCCTATAAGGAATGTGCTCATTTTATGCCATTTCACAGCAGAGGAATTTGGGCTTAGAGGGTACGTTGCCCAAGGTAACACCACTGGAAGTAGCTTAGGCATAATTTGAACCCAGATCGATTTGACCCTAGGGCCTGTGAACTTAACACTGCACTGCAGGAAATCAGGTGACTGCACAAGTGGGGAGCCCCTCCAGAGCAGTAGCTCCTGCTACCCTCCAACCACAACCAAGACTGTCACGACAGGGTCAGCATCTCGCCTGATGGAGAAGGTGGAGCCCGCCTGGGGGTTGGGAGGGGATTAGGAAAGCCCTCACACCTTGAAATACTCTTCCATCCGCTGAGAGGTGCTTGCTTGATCCACTAGGACGAGGGTTTCATCAGACTATGCGAGATTCCAGTGTCTCGAGGAAGCTGAGGGCCTAAAAAAAAACCCACAGGGAGCACATTTCAGCAGAGCCACCTAAAGCTGAGTGACTTTGGACACTCCTCTTGACTCCTCCAGACCTCAGGTGCCCCACCTAAAAATGGGGGTGGAACTATGTGGAAGTTCTTTCCAAATGGAAGGTGGTTACACCATCTGACTTTGCCTGCATCGACAAGCACTGACCAGAAGTCAGCTATTTTTACTGTATTGATGATTTGTCCAGGCAAGAACTGATGTATTATGGGCATTTGGGAATAGAAATGTGAGCAAGCACATGTTCTGTTGGGATGCAGCAAAAATGAGCCTTAAGAGAAGCCCAGGGTTCAGAGGAATATCATTTGGCCTCCAAATGCTCATGGAAGATCCCAGGTCCCTTCCTGCCCCCATTCTCTAGGTTAAATCTCTAAGCAAAACTCATCATTCACAAAGCGGATGGGGGTGAGGTGGGGAACTGAAGTCCAACCCGCAGCTTTGATTCCAGGATGAAGGAAATAAGCAGAATCTGGCAGGTTCAAACTGGCTGGAGTGGCTAGAACAAAGATTGGTCATAGGTTTACTTCACCCTGAGACCACACTCCACGCCCCCCTGAGGCACTCTCACACTCACAAACTAGAAATTTAGGATTCCTTAACCAGGAAACATGACCACAAGGGGACAGCAAGGAGGGGGCAGAAGATTTTGGACTGGTATTGTGTTCCCAGGACTCTATCACCTTAATCCTCACTCTGGGAGGTAGGTATTACTACTCACATTCCACAGCCGAGGAAACAGTCTCAGAATGGTAATCATTTACTCAAGAACGTCTTTTAACATTCTAGGCCTTTTGGTGCCTATTCTCCTTAATGTGCTAACATATACACTATCTTAAGAGATGCACAAGATGTCAGGAGGCAAACAGAGGCAGACATTATAATTCACATTTTATAGGTGAGGAAACTGAGACTCAAAAAGAAAAGCCAAAGTACTAAGGAGAGAAACCCACATTCTCCACTCTCAGGCTCCAGGAGGTCCCAGAGCCTCATCACAAAGACAGACACAAATCTGGCTTGAGGAACATCAAGAAGCTTTTTGGGTCTCATGATATCCTCTGACATCTTAGCGTCATAACCCTCAGAGCTCATGTTTATGGAGTGATTACTATGGCTGGGCACATGTGCCATCCCCATTTTACAGATCATGAAACTGAAGTGCAGAGAGGTTGAACAACTCACCAGGTCATGCAGCCAGTAAGAGGTGGAGCCGGGATGCGAACTGAGGCTGTCTGGCTCCAGAGCTCACCCTTGCTCTTAAAGATTTTGCTGTTCTGCCTCTTCAAGGGAAGCCAGCAAAGAAAGGACTGTATGCCTGAGGGGATTTTAAATGGCCACTCACAGCTGATGGAACTACTGTAGGTGGCAGTGTTCCCTCACCCCAATTCCATGTGAGTGGCCCTCTTGTTAAGTCATGCCAATGAAGATATAGGAGAACCAAGAACCACCCAAAAGTCTCCTTAAACCTGAGGAGCTATGGGATGCAGAAGAAAACACCTCAGCAGTATTTTTGTCTTTGTTTCTGCTACTGTGTAGCAGTATGCTCTCTCCTCTCACATCAGATCTTGGTATCTCTCTTCCACCTTGGCTTTTAGTGCATCTTGGCCTGATTTCCTTTCTACCAGCTGCTTTTCCTGGTCTGCTTTATGTGAACTTGAATGAGCCAACACACAAATATTTTATCTTCCCACTGCCTGTATTTTAGGTAATCAAAAGAGACAGGAAATCATATGCATTCAACCAACAGGACTCTTTAGAGACCCTAACTTTAGAGAGAAAGGGCTCATTTTTCACATTCAATCAGGATCTAACAGAAGTCCTAAGTAAGTCACATCCCATTGAAGGGTGAAAAATCATTCCATCACCCTCTCACTCCTTCAACCTGCCCAGGCTTATCTTCTTCCCTGTAGGGCAAGACTGGTAGTTCTTAAATTGTTTCTTGACTGCCCCCTGTTAAGTTCAGGTTGGAATTAGCTAACTGGCTCAGCATCCATTCGAGCCATGGAGAACACAAACCCCTTTGCCAAATCTCCTCTTTTCATGGTTGAGAACCAAGAAAGAGTTAGTGAAGTGGTTATGAACACAGGCAGAGCAGGGAGTGAATCAGTGCCACCGCCTCACACTGTGTGACCTCAGGCAAATGTCTTAAACTCTGCAGGTCATGAGTGTCCTCATCCGTAGCTAATAAGAACAGTTCCAGATTCGCGGGGCTACTGTGAAGATAAATAGGATAATGTATTTAAAACCTTCAGCACAATAGCCTGGCACACAGTAACCACTCAGTTAATATTAGCTATTATGATTATTAAGATTAATAGATTGAAAGTGTCTCCCTAATGATCCTGTGAGTTAGGGGCTGACCCAGAATTAGAACCAAGCTGTCCTGGATAGCTGCTGTCAAAACCTTTCATTATAAATGGATTTCGTTTAATTTGTAATGCTTCTTTCACCTGTTTTATACAGAATATGACTTTAATGATGCTGGAAACAGAATTCCATAAACATCTTTTCCGCTAAGTTGGTGGATTCATTGAAGAATGATGGATCAGAATCACACAGGAAAGCTTCTCAAATCCCTTCTGCACTCCTCTCACCCCACTTTGAAACCTGCTACCAAAGTACCTGCTTATTAAGAAGAGACAGAGCCACACTTGCCACCATTCCTGCTTCCAAGTGTCTATGATAGGGACGTTCACATGGGAGAGAGGACCCGTAGGTTTTTGTTACATCAAGGAAGTGAGCAACGTTTCTTGACTCTTTGGTTCCCTTGGCCCAAAGCTCTCCTCCTTCCATTTTTTTTTTTTTTTTGTAATTGAAATAGTTATTGAGATAATTGCAGATTCACATGTGTCAACCTACAAAAACAGAAACCAGTTTAAGAGGCAAACTTTATTTGAGATCAAAGAATTGCAATTCAGGGAGCAAAGATTCAGGTAGAAACCCAATAGTCTCCCAGTTATAGAGTAAAAGAGGAAGGTTTTTATGGGAAAAGGAGAAGTGTAATTACATGAAAAGAAGGAGAAGAGGAAAAATAATCTTATGTAGGTGTTAATAAGCTAGGCTATTCTTTAGCTGTACATGGCTGGTTACCAATTCTACCTTTGGAAAGAGAGTCCATAATCATCAGTCTTTGTGGTCAGAATGTCTGCTTCCCTGTTAGCTTTACTAACAGTTGTTTGGAAGACAATGTTGGTTTGGTTCAGTCTAAAGGTCCAGCCAGTTCAAATAGTCCACAGTTTCAAGGAGTAAAATGTGCAGGTGCTTCCTCTGAAATGGCTGCTCCAGCTCTATTTTAAAATGGCTCCAGAGATCTCATCAAGATGGCGGCATAGGCAGACTCTGAACTCACCTCCTCCCAGGAACACAACCAGGTTACAACAATTTTTGGAAAAATTACCCTGGAAAGAAAACTGAAAACTGGATAAAAAGAACCCCCACAACAAGCGATATTCCTGAGGCGGAAGAGGCAGAAATTCCTTCTGGAGAGAAAAAAAGCCACCTTTACAAGCAGCAGAGCTTCACAGCTGGCTGCGCAGGAGCCACCCTAAGGTACGCAGCCCTCCCTGGAGGAGTGAGGTCCTGAGCGGGAGCCATTACTGCTATAAGCATCCTTCAGATTCAGCACAACTGAGACGAGGGTCTTACTCTGGCTTCACTCACTATTAACTGCAGTAGGGATACTCCCAGAAAAGCTATCAGAAGAAAGCCAAAAATACCTGGGTCTTAAAGGGCCCATGCACAAACTCACCCATCTCAGCAACCTAAAATCACCAGAAAGAAGGCTTCACGGTCCTTTGGTGAAAAGTGACTCACCTGGTAGGCTCTGGGTGCATTTCAGTGAAAGGAGAGACCTCTCGGGAGACTGAGACATTGGCAGCAGCCATTATTGTGATCTAGTACAGGCGTGCTGACATAGACCCTGGCAGACACCACTGAAGTTCTTCCACTGGCCTGTTAGCCCTGGGGTCTGCCACACCCACTAGAGTGCAGATTTAATCCAGTTCAGCCAGGGTAGGCAGCCCACCCTAGGGACCAGCCCCATCCAACAGCAAGCCCTCAGGCTACTTTTCAGCCTGCATGGACTGGGTGCCTTGATCTTCTACAGGCAGGTGAATGTGTCCACCTCTATGGGGCACGGCCTGTGTGAGGACCAGGTAAACTGTGGGGGGGCATTGGTGGAGAGGTGGAGGCCTCTGCAGTGGGGCCACGGGGTACACTCCAGGGAGTCAGGAAGTATGCATGGACCAGCACTGTGTTGACAGTGTGTGTGGACCTGTGGGGGGGTGGGGCTTATCAGCAGCAGAAGACCTATGCTCCACAAATAACCATAAAAAGGATCAGCCCCACCCACCTTCCAAAGCCTGAAACACTTGGGTGCCTAGGGCCAGCCCCACTCAGCTGCAATCCTAAGAGAGCTGACAACAGCCTTGCAGGCCTGAGGCCTACAGCAACTGTAAGCCCCTGAGCCTAGCAACCAGCTACACTGGGTACCTACCCAATTAACAGGGAAACTGCAACCACAGTGTGCTATTAGACCTTGTAGCCAATGGTGCTCAGGCTCCCCAAACCAGATTTACAAACAGCTGGCCAGGGAGGGAAAGACTAGACTCCCTGGGTACCTGCAGTACGAGCAACCGTGCCACAACAGAAGGACACAAGTAGGCCACAAAAGGGTCACTCCTGGATCATTTGGACTGGTGATGAGAGGGAACCACACTGCTGGGCCTCAAAAGGCGTCTCTTACATAGGGCCACTCCTCCAAAATCAGGAGACATAGCCAACTCACCTAATACATAGATATAAGCATGGAGAAAGAGGCATAATGATGATACAAAGGAATACATTCCAATTAAGGGAACAGGACAAAACCCCAGAAAAGAAGTAAATGAAACAGAAATAAGCAATCTCCCTGACAAAGAGTTCAAACAAAAACTCATAAAGATGCTCACTGATATTGGGAGAAGACTGGCTGAACACAGTGAGATTGTCAACAAAGAATTGAAAAATATAAAAAAGAACCAACCAAAAATTAAGAATACAATAATGGAAATGAAAAATTCACTAGAGGGACTCAATAGCAGAGTATATGATACAGAAGAACAGATCAGCAAGCTGGAAGAAAGACTAGAGGAAATCACCCAAGCTGAACAGATAAAAGCAAAAAGAATTAAAAAGAATGAGAACAGTCTAAGGGAACTCTGGGAGAACATCAAGCACACTAACATTCGTATTACAAGTGTCCCAGAAGGAGAAGAGAGAGACAAAGGGTCAGAGAATCTATTTGAAGAAATAATAGCTGAAAACTTTTCTAACCTAAGGAAGGAAATAGACATACAAGTACAGGAAGCACAGAGAGCTCCAAACAAGATAAGCCCGAAGAGGCCCACAACAAGACACATTATAATTAAAATGTCCAAAATTAAAGATAAAGAGAGAATCCCAAAAGCAGTAAGAGAAAAGCAACAAGTGACATACAAAAGAAAGCCCATAAGGCTATTGGCGGACTTCTAGGCTAAAACCCTACAGGCTAGAAGAGAATGGCATGACATATGTAAGTGCTGAAAGGAAAAAACCTACAGCCAAGAACACTGTATCCAGTAAGGTTATAATTCAGAATGGAAGGAGAGATAAAGAGTTTCCCAGACAAGCAAAAATTAAAGGAGTTTATCACCAAGAAATCAGTTCTATAAGAAATGCTGAAGGGACTTATTTAAGTAGGAAAGAGATGACCACAAATAGGGATAAGAAAATTATCAAAAAAAAAAAAAGGCAACAAAATCACTGGTAAAGGTAAAAATATAGTAAAGGTAGATCAACCACCTATAAAGATAATATAAGGTTAAAAGACAAAGGTACTAAAATTACCTATTTCAATGATAAGAAGGTAATGGATAGACACACACAAAACAAGAGATTAGATATGATCTCAAAAACATAAAATGTGGGAGGAGGGGAGTAAAAGAGTAGAGCTTTTAGAAAGAGGTCAAGCTAAAGAGACTATCAACTCAATATAGACTGCTATATACATAGAATATTAGACAGGAACCTCACGGTAATCACAAACCAGAAACCTATAATAAGTAAACAAATAAGTAAGAGGAAAGAAATCAAACATATTACTAAAGAAAGCCATCAAACCACAAGGGAAGAGAGCAAGAGAAAAAGAAAGGAAGAGAGAAGAACTACTAAAACACCCATTTAAAAAAAGGAACAAAATGGCAATAAATACATATTTATCAATAGCTACTTTAAATGTCAATGGACTAAATGCTCCAATCAAAAGGCATAGGGTGGCGGACTGGATAAAGAAACAAGACCCATATATACACTGCATACAAGAGACACACTTCAGACTTAAAGATACTCACAAACTGAAAGTGAAAGGACAGCAAAAGATACTCCATGCAAACGGCAAAGAAAGAGGACATAGAAATACTTATATCAGACAAAATAGACTTTGAAACTAAAACTGTAACAAGAGACAAAGAAGGTCACTACATAATGATAAAGGGAACAATCCAACAAGAGGATATAACACTCGCAAATATCCATGCACCCAACAAAGGAGCACCTAAATATATAAAGCAATTATTAACAGACAAAAAAGGAGAAATAGACAGTAACACAATAATAGTAGGGAACTTTAACACTCCACTTACACCAATGGATAGATTATGCAACACATCAATAAGGAGACACTGGCCTTAATGACACATTAGACCAGATGGACTTAGTAGATATATTGAGAACATTCCATCCAAAAACTGCACAATACACATTCTTTTCAAATGTACATGGAACATTCTCCAGGATCGATCACATATTAGGCCAAAAAACAAGTCTCAATAAATTTAAGAAGATTGAAATAATACCATGCATCTTTTCCGACGACAAAGGTATGAAACTAGAAATCAACTACAGGAAGAAAATCAGAAAAGCCAAAAAAATGTGGAGATTAATCAAAATGCTACTGAAGAATGACTGGGTCAATGAAGAAATCAAAGGAGAAATCAAAAATACCTGGAGACAAATGAAAATGAACATATGACATGCCAAAATCTATGGGATACAACAAAAGCGGTTCTAAGAGGGAAGTTTATAGCAATTCAGACCTACTTCAACAAACAAGAAAAACCCCAAATAAACAATCTAACAGTGTATCTAAAGGAACTGGAAAAAGAAGAACAAAGCCCAAAATCAGCAGAAGGAAGGAAATAAAAATCAGAGCAGAAATAAATGAAATAAAGACTAAAAATAAAACAGAAAAAATTAATGAAACCAAGAGCTGGTTCTTTGGAAAGATAAACAAAATTGACAAACCTTTAGCTAGGCTCACCAAGAAAAAAAGAGAGAAGGCTCAAATAAATAAAATCAGAAATGAAAGAGGAGAAATTACAACGGACACCTCAGAAATACAGAAGATTATAAGATAATACTATGAAAAGCTATACACCAACAAATTGGATAACCTAGAAGAAATAGATAAATTCTTAGAATCATACATTCTTCCAAACCTGGACCAAGAAGAAGTAGAGAATTTGAATAGACCAATCACCAGTAAGGAGATCGAAACAGCAATCAAAACCCTCCCCAAAAATAAAAGTCCCGGACCAGATGGCTTCCCTGCTGAATCCTACCAAACATTCAAAGAAGACTTAATACCTATCCTTCTCAAACTCTTCCAAAAACTTGAAGAGGAGGGGAGGCTTCCTAACTCATTCTATGAAGCTAATGTTATTCTGATACCAAAATCAGACAAGGACAACACAAAAAGAGAAAATTACAGGCCAATATCACTGATGAACAGCGATGCAGAAATCCTCAACAAAATACTCACAAATCAAATGCAACAATACATTAAAAAGATCATACACTATGATCAAGTGGGTTTTATTCCAGGGATGCAGGGATGGTTCAACATCCGCAAATCTATGATCATGATACACCACATTAACAAAATGAAGAGTAAAAATCACATGATCATCTCAATAGATACAGAGAAAGCATTTGACAAGATACAGCATCCATTTATGATTAAAAAAACTCTAAATAAAATGGGTATAGGAGGAAAATACTGCAACATCATAAAGGCCGTATATGACAAACCCACAGCTAATATCATTCTCAATGGAGAAAAACTGAAAGCTATCCCTCTAAGAACAGGAACCAGACAAGGATGCCCACTGTCAACACTCTTATTTAACATAGTATTGGAAGTCCTAACCAGAGCAATCAGGGAAGAAAAAGAAATAAAAGGGATCCAAATTGGAAAAGAAGACGTGAAACTGTCACTA
The DNA here is from genome assembly GCF_021613505.1 of Equus quagga. Taxonomy (NCBI): domain Eukaryota; kingdom Metazoa; phylum Chordata; class Mammalia; order Perissodactyla; family Equidae; genus Equus; species Equus quagga. The sequence goes on along the minus strand of NC_060273.1, from coordinate 66,796,485 downwards.
TTTGCAGACAACATGATTTTATATATAGAAAGCCCTAAAGAATCCACTAAAAAACTTTTAGAAACAATAAATGAATACAGTCAATACAGGATACAAAATCAACATACCAAAATCGGTTGTGTTTCTATACACTAACAATGAAATAGCAGAAAGAGAAATTAAGAATACAATCCCATTTACAATTGCAACAAAACGAATAAAATACCTAGGAATAAACTTACCAAAGAGGTAAAAGATCTTTACACCAAAAATTAGAAAACTTTGTTGAAAGAAATTGAAGAAGACATAAAGAAATGGAAAGATATTCTGTGCTCTTGGATTGGAAGAATTAACATAGTTAAAATGTCCATACTTCCTAAAGCAATCTACAGATTCAATGCAATCCATATCAAAGTTCCAACAACATTTTTCACAGAAATAGAACAAGGAATTCTAAAATTTATATGGAACAACAAAGACCCCGAATAACCAAAGGAATCCTGAGGAAAAAGAACAAAGCTGGAGGTATCACACTCCCGGAGTTCAAAATATACTACAAAGCCATACTAACCAAAACAGCATGGTACTGGCACAGAAACAGACACACAGATCAATGGAATAGAATCAAGAGCCAAGAAATAAACCCACACATTTATGGACAGCTAGTATTCGACAAGAGAGGCAAGAGCATACAATGGAGAAAGGAGAGTCTCTTAAATAAATGGTTTTGGGAAAACCGGACAGCCACATGCAAAAGAATGAAAGTAGACCATTCCCTTACACCATGCACAAAAATCCACTCAAAATGGATTAAAGACTTGAATGTAAGACCCGAAACCATGAGACTTCTAGAAGAAAACATAGGCAGTACACTCTTTGACATCGGTCTTTTAGCATATTTTCACGTACCATGTCTGACCAGGCAAGGGAAACAAAAGAAAAAATGAACAAATGGGACTACATCAAATTACAAAGCTTCTGCACAGCAAAGGAAACCATCAACAAAATGAAAAGACAACCTAACAATTGGGAGAAGATATTTGCAAACCATATATCAGATAAGGGGTTAATGTCCAAAATATACAAGAACTTGTATGTCTTAATAACAAAAAAACAAACAACCCTATTAAAAAATGGGCAAAAGATCTGAACAGAGATTTCTCCAAAGAAGATACACAGATGGCCAACAGGCACATGAAAAGATGTTCAACATCATTAGCTATCAGGGAAATGCAAATCAAAACTACAATGAGCTATCACCTCACTCCGGTCAGAATGGCTATAATTAACAAGACAGGAAACAACAAGTGTTGGAGAGGATGTGGAGAGAAGGGAACCCTTGTGCACTGCTGGTGGGAGTGCAAACTGATGCAGCCACTACGGAAAGCAGTATGGAGTATCCTCAGAAAATTAAGAATAGATCTACCATATGATCTAGCTATTCCACTGCTGGGTATTTATCCAAAGAATTTGAAAACACAAATGCATAAAGATGCATGCACCCCTATGTTCTTTTCAGCATTATTCACAATAGCCAGGACTTGGAAGCAACCTAGGTGCCCATCAAGGGACGAATGGATAATGAAGATGTGGTATATATATACAATGGAATACTACTCAGCCATAAGAAATTATGAAATCCGGCCATTCGTGACAACGTGGATGGACCTTGAGAGTATTATGCTAAGTGAAATAAGTCAGAAGGAGAAAGTCAAATACCATATGATCTCACTCATAAGTAGAAGATAAAAACAATGACAAACAAAACACATAACAACAGAGATTGGATTGGTGGTTACCAGAGGGGAAGGAGGGAGGAGAAGGGCAAAAGAGGTGATTAGGCACATGTGTGTGGTGATGGATTGTAATTAGTTTTTGGGTGGTGAACATGATGTAATCTACACAGAATTTGAAATACATTACAATGTACACCTGAAAGTTACATAATGTTATAGTCCAATTTACTGCAATAAAAAATAAATTTTAAAAAATAAAATAAAAACCAAAATGGTTCCACTTATGTCAACTTTTCATACATGCAATTATAAGAAACAGAGATCCTGTGTATCCTTTACCTAATTTCCTCCAATGGTAACATCTTACAAATCTAAAGTAACTTTCACAGCCAGGGTATTGACATCAATACAATCCACCTACCTCATTAAGATTCCTCTGTTTTCCTTGTACTCGTGTGTGTGTGCATTTAGTTCTGCACACTTTATCACACGAGTAGATCCATGTAGCCACCACCACAGCCAAGATACTTCATCACCACAAGGATCCCTCCTGTTGCCCTTTTAAAACCATACCTTCCTACCTCCTCCCCCATCCCTATTCCTAACCCCTGGCAACTATTAATCTGTTCTCCATTTCTATAATTTTGTCATTTCAATGTTATATAAATGAAATTATACAGTATGTAACTTTTGGGGTTTGGATTGTCTCAGCATAATTTCCTTGAGAGTCATCCAAGTTCTTGCATGTATCAATAGTTTGTTTCCTTTTATTGCTAAGTAGTAATCCATGGTATGGATGTAACACAACTTGTTTAACCTTCAGCCATTGAAGGACATCTTTGTAGTTTCCAGTTTGGGGCTATTACAAATAAAGCTGCTATGAACATTTATGTACTCCTCTCTCCTTTTTGATCACTAATTGATACAGATGCTTACTTCACCGAGATCTTTGTTCCTACTGTTGTAAACATGACTTGTCACCACACTGTCCTTTCTATGCCAACTCCTAGTGGCTTTGGGTAATCTGCCCAGAAGCTCCCCTACAGGTATTAATCACTAGACAGGCACTTCCAAGTCTTTCCTCTAAAAGAAATAAAATACACCAAACATGAGCCAGACAACCCGGGCTCACACTGCAGGGCCTCTGCCATTTATACTTGTGAAATCTCAAGCAAGTCGCCTAACTTCCTGATCTGTTTCATAATCATCATAATAAAATAGCTAATAGTTGTTAAGGTTTCTTTACTGACAGCTCATGGTGGGAGTGTAACGTAATGGTTAAAAACAGGAACTCTGGTACCAAGCTGCCTGGGTTTGGGTTTGAATCCTGACTCTAGCACTTGTTGGGTATGTGACCTTAGGCAAGTTATTCAACTTCTCTGTGCCTCAGATTTTCCATCTGCACATGGGCATGCTAATAATTCCTATCTCAAGATGAGGATTAAATTTATACATGCAAAATATTCAGAACATGCAAAGTGCTTAGAATAGTGCCTGCCACGCAGTGTTCACTAAATTAGCTCATTTGCTATAAGGCAGGCACTATTGTAAGCACTTTACACAGATTATGTTATTTAATTTTATCAATGACTTTATAATACAAGTGCCGTTATAAGATCAATTTTACAGATGATAAAATTGCAATTTAAGGGATTAAGTCATTTGCTTATGATCATGGGGCTGGAAAATGAGGGAGCTGAGGTTCAATTTTGAGTCTGTCTTTGCTCCTAAACTGCTGGCACATAAACTGGGCTTGTCATTGCCCTGCCTTGCAGAGCAGTTGTGAGGATTTGCAAAGAAAAGTGTATTCTACGGTGTCTGATATTCAAGTTGCTCCACACATGTTAATTTAAGTATTGGTGGTTGATGAGCAATAGATCATTCTGTAGTTCTACATAGCAGAAATTGGCATCTTAAGATACAAACCACAGAGACAAAAGTAGCATTGAGTTTTGAGGGATACATCTGAAAACATGCATCTGCAATGCCAACCTGCCCCAACAATCACAACCAGACTGAAGTCCATCCAACTTCCCCACAATCCACTACAACAGAGCAGCTGCCTCACTTCCTTTCTCAGAGGGCTTTGCAGCTACAATGCAGAAATTGCTCACAGTGGCACCAGTGCGAGCTCTTACAGGACAGAGGCCACACATTCTGCATTTTCTTGCCCCAGCCCTTACCCCAATGGCTGGGAGCAGCCTCTTGGCAAACGTGTACAGAACCCCAGTGAAGCTCTGGTGTAACAGAGTCACTTCCTCTTATGAGGCCTCAATGTCCCTAGCTGTGAAATGAGGGGTTTCAACCTTATATGCACGAGAGTCCCTTCCAGTTCTATGTTCTCCACTAGTAGCAAAGCACTAGGCCACCCTTTTTCTTTTTTTCCTTTCCTTCCTTTTTCCTTCCCTCTCTCCTATTTTTCCTTCCTTCTTTCTTTCAGTCATGCAACAAATATTTCCTACCATGTGCCAGACCCTATGCTAGAAACTGGGAACTCAATGGTTAGCAAGGCAAATACAGAAAAAAGGGACTTAAGTGTTTGCTGATTTACTGAATGCTGTAAATGCACAAGGATATTCGATTCTTACTTTGAAATTTTGCTTGAACACACAACCTAACTATGCAGTTCTTATCATTCCCAATGACATGCATGCGAGAAGCAAAGGAAGATCCAGTTGTACCAAACACTTAAGAGAAGTTCTTCAATTCTGACATACACAGCAACAATTATTACGTAGACAGTTCAGGCTTAAACAGGCTTGGGTGAAATTGCCAAGATCATCGCACCAGTTACCCAGGTGAGACTGGCTGGTAAAAACTCTGTGAAAAACTATCCCAATTCCAACTTAAAAACGTGCTTTAAGAAATTAAGCATATGTGTGCATTCACAGTCAAGTTGGGAAAACGACTTCCTCTTTAGAACTAGCTTAAGAGTATAAGCAGTGGCCCATGTGTACAGAAGGAGACAAATGTGGAGCTGACCAACAGAAACAGATGATAATGTCATTCAATTTGTAGTCTCTGTATCTGCCCCTTATAAAAGTAGAAACTTAAATGTTCGGAAAAGTCAACATTGATGTGCCAGGGTGAAGTGATCAATCACTGCAGCCTTCCTATGCCTTTAGCTCAAAGGACAAATTAGTTCAGAAAATCTTCTGATTTTTAAAAAATTTTTCCTGAAGAGTTAATAGGGGAAGCAATAGACATGAAGAGACTTTGAGATTTGGCCAGATGACGTAATAATAAGCAAGTATGTAATTAAAAGGGCCACAAGTAAAACAGAGAGGAACGAGTGAACCAGTCCTCGAGGAGCATCACGGTGCGGTTGGAAAGTGACACCAGTGGGCAAGTTTTCAAAATTCTCATATATTAGCCAGAGGCCTTGATGATATGTTAATTAAGAGGTTTGTTATTTTTACAACTGCCTTACTTCTCGAATTCTGCATTTTAAGTCTTTTATGAAAATGAACACCGTGATGTTGTTAAGACATAATAGATTTCAAATCTTTGACATTTGTGAAACATGTTTGTCAAGTACCCATGGTGGGTACAGTTTTATTCTAAGTTTTTCCAACCTGAGAAAAGTCTCATTTTTAATATTCAGAATATATCTAAAAATACAGAAAAATGTCTACTTCTCAAATGATGACATCAATAGCACCTACTTATAAAATACCTCTCCTTCAAATAGGTCTTTACGTAAAAACAAGTACAAAAGACAGGGTCATCATTAAGGATTAGGAACCCAAAAGATCTTATTTCCTGATTGTAGGACTGGAAAATTCACATTTGTGCATCAGCACTGATTTTAGATTTGTGGAAATGCCACCTACATGAATTCCAATTTCATATTTCAGAGGCCTGTCATCTAGGTATCTATGCTTTTCAAAAAAATTCTATCAAAAGCAAGTAAGGAAAAGATAACTCATCCTTAACACATTTCCAAGGTATTGCTTAAAGGAAAAGAAAATAAGAAATAGTCCACGCAAGTTTCTATTTCTTTTAGACTAAATTAATGAAATCTCTTTTAATCACAGCCTTTAAAGATCCAAATAGTAGGAAGAGAAGGATTTACCCCAGTAATAACTGAACATTTTATCTATCGGGGTGTCAAGTGAATTGAGAAGAGGGGTAACACATATTAGGACATAACAGTAAATCTTAACCCACCAGAAAATTCAAGGGAAACAGCACCAAAAGAGTAGGTATCAAGAAATTACATCACGTACCCACTCCAAAAGGAATAATGAAGCACTCACCATCCAAAACCATCACCATAATCCAACAGGTTCCAAAGTGTCCCCTGAATTTACCTATTCAATGAATGTTTATGCTCTTATTTCTCTATGTCTACTGAATCAAGGAACGTTCATTCTTTTTCATTATATTCTAGGTGGAAGGTAGGCAAGTGTTACTCAGAATTAATTGGTTCTTTCATCGCTTCATTGGTGGTCTCTTCAATCCAGTAAAAAAACATTTAGCTGGGTAAGGGGAGCTGACGACAGTGATGAGAGAGAAAGAAAAGAGGCAGTGAGTCACATTCACCTTTTGTAAGGTTCTAAGCTATAAGTGTTCAAATTCAGGGCTGCAATCTGGATAGGTGCATAAAAACAGTCACCGTTCTGTCCCCCCATTTACATCCTTCTTCTGGAAAGAAAAACCATAGATGTGTTTCTAGATCAAAGAGGAAAAGCTGCAAACTGCCACTGTACAAGAGGCTGAACAGCAGGCAGTGTGACCAGTTCCTAAACCTTGCTCAAGGAATACCCTGCTCACGGGGTCCAGGTCCAGACACAGCAACGGAGCTTGAGGCAACAAATAAGGACTGGGGACACCAGCTTTACTAACCAGAAGGCAACTGTTTTTCTGAAATTTCAGAATTACTCACGTTGAGAAGGGTGAAATTTATCTATAAAAAGAAATATTCAAAAATTTTTCTGATATTAGAAGAGAATATAAGCACAGTAACATTTTAGTGCTGTTGGTATACCTTTTTAGCACAAATCTATTTATTTTCCTCCTTACTTACAAACTGCCCCCTGCCCCAAATAAGGAGATTACACAGAAATAGTCTTGATATCAATGTATGTTATAGCTTCGTTTTCCTATTTCCTTGGTCTGAGAAAGATACTGGGGCTCATGTTTAGAAAAGTAAATGAAAGGATCAATTGACATGATTATTACATTTTATTTAAAGATTTTAGAATATGAGTGGAAGAGTTCACAAAAGTTACCTGAATCATTAAAAACCACAAAATTGGCGAACTTTCTAAAAAAGAGTGGATACCAAAATAGCTTTTAGGAAGATGATAACCCTATTAGTCTCTTAAATTGCTGAAGAGAGCAAAAGACGACTTAAGATCTGAAGAATAAAAGTTATGTTTATAAACATGCTAAAGAATAATTAAAACAAAACAAAGAAAAAAGTATGAGGAAAAATATATTGTGTCTTGTAGGTTAAATCCTATTACAAATGAACATCATTTCTATGGGACTCTACAGTCCACTTCAACAATATTCAAACAGAAACACCATTACTAAAAGAGCTTCAACACTCCTCTAGAGTTGGCTATTACAGAATTTATCCTACACATAGGTTAGGCATGAAAAACATCCTGAAGAGACTCAGAATATCTGCACACATAAAACTCTCCAAATTGCACTTATTGGTCTTGAATCCAGTTGAATGAGGGTCAACTACAACTTGAAGCTAGTCACCTTGGGGTAGAAGAGTGACTTCAGGCCAAAGGGCACTCGGCTATGGTTAATTCACATGGCTACAAGTAAATTCTTAAGTTTCTCCTCAATTCCAAATATCTACTGAGAATTAAAGAGCAGAGGAAACTTTCTAACCAATTTTAAGAATTCACATAATAAAGGGTAATCATTACAGAGTTTATAAAGCCATAAATTTTACTATAGAAAGGAGAAAGTACATGGCATTAATAGATCAAGCATGTGAATTCTAGAATACCGAAGTTCTTTTTCTCTTGCTTAACAATCAATTATATGGGCTGCAAACTCATATCCATGACAAACCTGTAGTGTTTTGCATCATGTCAAAGAAAGACCAATATATTTGCCTGAGTGTCCCACTAACCTCTATCTAGAGCTATTATTCTTGATCTTTCTATAAAAGTTTCTTTTCAAATAATTTATTAATTATAACAACTGGGAAGAACAGTGTGAGGACCTGAATACATTAGCCAAGCAGTGAAGGCAACAAACTTCCTTTAAACCTGCTCTCCTGCCTGTAAAATAACCCTTTCCCTCACTTCTGCAAGGGTACCCAGAAGAAAGTGGCATTTCTTGGCCATCACAAGTCTCAGGTGGCATCTTCAATGTTCTGACAAAGGTCTCTGAACCTGCAGCTCATGCCTCTGGTAATTCAGTCCTGTTCTCAATGAGAGAAATCTCCAGCACAGGTAAGAGTAGCTGAAAGGCATCCTGGATATAGGAAGCACTGTTTGATGCCTGTCAGGATTGAGAAAACAGGAAAAAGAAAATATTACAATGACTTAAAAGAGAAAATATACTATAAGACAACAAAAAAAAAACAGATTAATTTTTATAATCTAACTAGAATTTTCAGCCTGGCAAATAAGAGCACAGACTTAACCATTTCAGTAAACTTATAAGGGAAAGAATGGTCTAGTTCTTAAGATGATACAACAGCACCAAAAAAGAATGTCAGTATTTTCATCCAATTTGCCCATCAGAAATAATAACTGTTCTTTGCCATTCTCCTCAAATTCGGCATTCAAAACTTACTTATTCTTTGATTGAATGTGTAGATTCTGCCACAGCATTTTAGTCAATTACTCAAAGAGGATTTCAGGGGTTATGAATCCTACACCAATGGGATTTCCAATCCATTGTGAAAGTTATTGCACGGATTCAACACAATTAGTGAACACAAGATAAGTGCTCACGAACATAAACAAGGAATACTGCTTTCAAAGATGATACAGTATAAATATATTTCTATTGGTACAACAGACGTATTTATGAGAAGTGTTGTGGAATCATCACGCTCAGAGTTTGTCAGACTTCATTTATATCTGACAAGTTATGACTTTACAGAAGAGCAACAACAGAGAGTTCATATATTAAGAGAAAAATGTAGAATTTCAAGGACAAGAGTGTTTCCAATCTGTAAGCAAGCACAACCAACTCAAAATAGCAATGGGGAACCCATATCAAGTGAGTTTATCTTTTTTGGATTTATCAATGGCAAGTACTCCTATTTAAACTTTAGTATGACATTTGATATTGAATTTTCTAGCCAAAGAGACCTCAGAGATCATCTAGTTAAATCTCTTATTTGGCACATAAAGATAAAGAGATTCCTAGAAAGATAAATGCCTAGTCCAGGGCCACACAGCAAATCAGGGAAGATCCAGAACAGGACTGGGCTCCTGGTTTACAAATTTCTTTCAGTTATACCACTCTGCCATCTACTAAATCACAAACTTATTTTTTTTAATTGTTTAAGTGGTCAGAAGAATTTTCCTGGCTATTCAAAGAAAATTGTGTAGTTAAGGAATTAAAGGCTTTTCCTTGGTGGTAACTTTAAAAGAACTTAAAAGTAAAGACGTTAACAGTCAGTAGTTAAAAATTGCTTTCAATTCATATTTAAAACCTAATCAATTATAAAATATATTTTCTTTTGTTTTTTCGTTTTTCTCCCCAAAGCCCCCCAGTACACAGTTGTATATTCTTTGTTGTGGGTCCTCCTAGTTGTGGCATGTGGGATGCTGCCTCAGCGTGGTTTGATGAGCAGTGCCATGTCCGCACCCAGGATTCAAACCAACGAAACACTGGGTCACCTGCAGCGGAGTGCGCGAACTTAACCACTCGGCCACGGGGCCAGCCCCTAAAATATATTTTCTGCCACCAGACTTACATAAATATAATTTAAACAGATCACCAAATGTCTAAAGTGTTTGCACAATTAATTTGCAAGGTAAGAGTTCTTAAAACATGGAATCCAGAAAGCATCAAACATGGAGGCAATCTAATAGATCATGGGATCTTCTTGTACTCCCCCTTTCCATGGATTTAAACCATCTATCTCCTTAAATCGAACGGACTTATGGTGATTATGTAAACAGTTACCTCTTTGACAAAACAAAGCAAACTTCATGGCAAGACAGTGACAAAATGTTTCGTTTTGTTTTGTAACAAATCTCTTCCACATAAACCCTAGACCTTTAAGAAGCAGTGCTTACCTGTTTGTAATTTTCAGCCTTTCATGTTTACCAGCTGTTTCCAGAAGGTGTTTCATTACTGAGAATTGTCCATTAACTGCCAAGGGGTAGTACTAAGTAATGACAGCCCACTGCTTCCTTTCCACTTTACCTGACAGCTTCAAGTTTATGCTTTGTAATTAGTGAACAGGGAATATGCATCAAACACACCATTTTGGTCATATCTACATCAAAATGGCTAAACTACCAATCTGGTGAAAAAACAAAAAAGCTAAAACATAAAGACTTAAGAAGAGTTAATTAATATGTAGTGTCCTAGAAGTCAGAGACTTAAAACTAATTACTACTAACCTCTAGAAACACTGCAGTGATTAATGGATTAAGGACATCTGCCTTTTCTTTGACCTAGAAAAAAAGTTACAGTGTTAAGTGAGCACAGCAGATTAAAAAAACAATAAGCAGAGTATGATCCCACTTTGAAACAAACACACACCCCATACATAAATATAAGCATAGAAAAAGCCTGGACTGAGAGACAGCAAAGTGTCATCTCTGTAAGTGCTTTAAACTTCCTTCTTTATATCTTTCTGTGTTATCCAAATTGAGTGGGCTCCTTTGTAGTTTTTTACTGACTTTAAAAAGTATTTTCATTTTGGAAGAGGCAGTAGAAATAGGACATTTGACCAGAAAACTTTAGAACAATTTTAAAACAAAAGATGCGGACAAGGAACATGTGCTCAAAATACTCAATGGTTTTTAAGATGGACTGTTCGGAAAACAAGGAAATAAACAATGCGAATTTATTACTTGCATGTGTTAGCACCTTATAGTTGACTTGCTGGGTTAAAGTATCTTTATGAAATACCTGGAAATATTTGGCCTCAGAAGATTAACTTCAGGAAACCCAGAAGCTCTATTAAAGAAAATACTAAGAGAAAAAGAGAAGCTGCATCAAGGATTATCCCTTACAGGAATAATCTAAACTCAAAGTACGAAAAATTAGTTTGGGCCAGGCTCTTAACTAAAATAAATTTAAGGGCCCAAATAATTTTGCTGCCACACTGACACTTATATACTTACTACAAAGAGATTTTTTTTAATTGAGGTATAATTGACATACAATACCATACTAGTGTCAGGTGTACAACATAATGATTCGATATCTGTATATGTTGAAAATGATCATCACAATAGGTCTAGTTAACATCCAGCACCAGTTACAAAAATTTTTTTCTTGTAATGAGAACTTTTAAGATCTACTCTCTTAGCAACTTTCAAATATTCAATACAGTATTATTAACTATAGTCACCATGCTGTACATTACATCCCCATGACTTATTTATTTCTTAACTGGAAGATTCTACCTGACCCCCTTCACCCATTTTGCTCACCTTCATCCCCCACCCCTGGCAAGGACCGACCTGTGTATCTCTGTGCATCTATGAGCTTGGTTTACTACAAAGTCATTTTTATTTGCTCATTTTAAAATGCCCTTGATTTTATCCTAATTCATGATTACTGATTTCTGAATCATCTTCCATAGTTCACACAACTTCAATAAACTTCTACAATTCCTTAAAAACAAAAAAACTTTAGTTTTAACTACATCTCTCCTTCTGGCTGGTAACTGCAAAATATGAGCATTGCCATAGTGTAAGTAAGGCACTGCTCCTTAAAACTAAAGTCAAACTTTGGGTTTTTATTTTATCAAGGTCCACATTTCCTGTGCAGGTCTCAGAGGGCAGCACAAAATATACTGCAGATTTCAAAAAGGGGAGAATAAAAATGAGTTGCAAGTCAGTTAGACATAGTCAAGCTGATCCTAAAATTCACACAGAAATGCATAGAGTATTATCTGATAGTACAAAGAAATACTGATACATGCTACAATGTGGATGAACCTCAAAACAATTACACAAAGTGAAAGAAACCAGACACAAAATACCACATGTTGTATGATCCCATTTATATTAAGTTTCAGAAAAGGGAAATCCATAGAAGAACGTAGAGCAGTGTTGCTTAGAGCTAGGAGAGTGTGGACGGGAAGGGAAAGGGGACTGACAGCTAATGGTATGAGGTTTTCTGGGGGATAATGGAAATGGTCTAAAATTAGATTACAGTGATGGTTGCACAACTCTGTAAATAACCTAAAACCATTTAATTATACACTTGACAGGGCAAATTTTATGGTATGTAAACCATATCTTAATAAAGCTGTTTCAAAAAGAAAAAAATAGACATTAGCCCAAGAGGAGACACGAATTCTTACCCCGGCAGTTGTTAGACAGGTGGTGAACTCTTTAGACAGAGAGGACAGCTCTTTACACAACATAACTGTCATCCTAGAAAAGAAGGGAGGAAAGTCAGGAAGGTTCCTTTTATTTTCCAATAAGCTATATTTAACAACTGTGAGAAGAAAACAAACTACTCCTGGTACCAAATGTGAAAGAAGAAAGCTTTTCAAAGGGAGTAATTATGCCTAAATCAGCTACTAATGTATTTGGGGATCCACTTGAGCAGGCCTTCATGTTACAGGAAGAGGAGGTTCAGTCCTTGGAAAAATACTTTTCTACAAAATCCTCTAGAAAGTACTATACTTCGAGTTAAACAAAGGAAATAACTAAAATACTTTTGTTTATTTTTTTTGAGGAAGATTAGCCCTGAGCTAACATCCACTGGTAACCTTCCTCTTTTTGCTGAGGAAGATTGGCCCCGAGGTAGTATCTGTGCCCATCTTTCTCTATTTTATATGTGGGACACCTGCCACAGCATGGTTTACTGAGTGGTGCTAGGTCCACACCTACCAAACTGGCGAACCCTGGGCCACCGAAGCGGAGCATGCAAACTTAACCACTACGCCACTGGACCAGCCCCTAAACTACATTTTACAGAGACAAGATAGTACTCAAAAGATTCTACATTCCATTTAGAAGTATAACTAAAATAAATATTAATTCAATCATTCATTCAACAAATATTTACCAAAAGCCTTCTATGAGCCAGGTACTGTTCTAAGCACTGAGGATATATCAGCAAACAAGCAAAGTCCCAATTTTCATTGATTCTTATTTGCTAATTAAGGAAGTGTCATTATGTGCTGTCAAGTCAGTTATGACTCCTGGTGACCCTATGAACGGGTGATTGTCCACAACGTCCTACCCTCAACAGCCCTACTCAGCTCCTGTACTCATGCCTATGGCTTCCTTTATGGAGTCAACCCATTTCAAATTTGGTCTTCCTCTTTTCCTGCTGTCCTCTACTTTTCCCAGCACTTTTGTCTTTGCTGAAGAACCCTGCCTTCTCAAGTTGTGCCCAAAGTAGGACAGCCTCAGAGACCACATATTTATATGGATGGATGTGTGTATATGTTTCCACACACACACACGCACATTATACAGTCATGCATCACTTAATGACAAGGATATGTTCTGAGTCATATGTCCTTAGGCGATATGTCACTGTGGAAACATCACGGAGTGTACTTACACAAACCTAGATGGCATAGCCTACTATACACCTAGGCTGTATGGTACTAATATTAGGAGACCATTGTTGAACATGCAGTCCGTCACTGCATGAAACATCATGTGGTACATGACTGTATACTGTACATGTATGTATATATGTATATACATACATATATACACAGATATATAAATATAAACACATAACATACATACATTTGCACCAGTTGGTGATATGAGCTAAGAAAATAAAGTGAAGGATTAGAGAATAGCAGAAGGTACTATTTTAGACGGGGTGGTGAATAAAGGCCTCTCTGAGGAGGTGGTATTTGAGCGGAGTCCTGAACTCAGTGAGAGAGTGGGCCAAGACTGAAAAAGCATTCCAAGCAGTGGAAATAGCCACTTTTCCACAGAACAGGCTGGTTTGGGGTTGTGAGTCCCTCATCCTAAAGACGTTCAAGACAAAACCAGGCCCCTCTGTGGGATGTTGTAGAGGGTCAGTGAAGCCCTATGAAGAAGAGGTCTGGAAAATAAGGGCCCCTCCCAATCCTAACACACTGGACACTCACACATATTTTTTTTCCAATGAAAATTTTAATTATTTAATTAGAAGATTTATTTAGAAGTATTTTTTTCCCTGACTACCCACATCCTATTATTTTTGAATTTTTTGTTCAAAATCAGCAACATGGTAAAAAGAAAAAAGGGGCGGGGGGGCAGCGGGTGTTGGGACTTAGCCAGACCTGGGTTTAAATCTCAATCAGCACAACTTGGACAGATTGCCTAACTTCTCTTGAGTCTGGGTTTCCTCATTTTTAACGCTGGAATAATCACTTACCTTTAGGGTTGTTGTAAAAATTAGAAATGGCACGTGTAAATCCCTTAGCATGGTGCCTGGCATATAATCAGCACTCAATAATTAATAACTATTAAGAATTGAAAACGGAACTATTTTCTGGTTTTATTTATGCAAAACTCTATGCCTATTAATAGAGACCAATAATCTGAGAAGAACTAGTTTTCAGAGTATGAGTTGGTTAATAAAAAAGGGTAATGAAAAGAAACAACACCCCGGCTACTTATTAACTAAAACCCAAAATGAACAAACCTCTAATATGTGAATAGTGCAATGTGAATAGCATGTTGCTAAGAGAAAAGTTTCTACAACTTTGGAAATAAGCCAAGAAAACTCTTTCAGCAATTTGCATCGTTTAGAGGGATACTCATACTCATACTTACTGGGAAAGGGTTCTGCTCCTTTCTACAGCTGTCACTTCCTGCTTCCTGCCGTGCAGAACCAGAGCTGCTGTTTTGTGAAACAGTTCAATTGAGTAGGCAGTTAGTTCTGCTAGGCTCCGGATTGCAAATGCATGGATATCCTGGACGGAAAATCAAAACAAAGCATGTTGTCGGTTTTTCATTCCAGAGGAAATCACACCACCTTGCTCCCCTCGTACTGAAGGATTCAATATCTTGAAATTCAATATCTTGAAAACAGCAGAGACTAACAGCTGCTCTTCAACAAACCTCCTCTTCTTTCATAGTAGTGATGTAATTTTACAGCTGGGCTCATAGCTGCAAAAACAGAGGCTCCCCTGAAATCAGGTGTAACCACGTGAGTAACTTTCGGCCAAAAAATTTACATAAAGATTGTCTTATGGCAGGTTCTGGGAATCTTCCCTGTGACACCACACACATGGACCCTTTGTCTCTTTTTCTTTACTCCTTCTTTCATCCTATAGTCTGGAACTAAGATGCTGCAATCTTGGATCACAAGGTTGAAATTACAGATAGCAGTGCAACAAAATAGAATATGGTTAGGCCCCTGATTACAATACCCACATCTCAAATCTTAAAAGAGAAAAAAAAAGCCTTAGTTGCTTTGGTTACCTCTATTGAATTTTTATTTATATGCGCAGTTTTTTCTGCTTCCAACTGTTTTTCTCCTTCTTCCTTCTCTTCTAATGGCTTGGACAGAGATGTCCTGATCCACTCGTAGGCTGTATTTCTTGCCTAAATAAGAAAAAGATTATTGTATATCAATAATTCAATTCAACTCAAGAAGATTACTGCGCACCTACCAGGAACATGTTGGCATCATGGAAGTCAGTGCTCTTCTTCTCACCTGAACATACAATCTAGCTTTCCAGTACTTATTTTAATACTTCTCTCTATAACACTTAACACTACCATCCAACTCACTCCTTCTGGAATTCTCTAATCCTCTGGCTTTTTTAAAAACTGAAGTATAACTTACATACAGTAAAGTGCACAAGTCTTCAGAGCATAACTCAAGAAATGTTGACGTGTATATGCCTATGTAACTGAAACCCAGAGCAAGATACAGAACATTCCTATCACCTCAGAAGGTCCACCATACCCCTTCCTAGTCAATACTGATCAAACTGAGTCCCCACCACCCTGCCCAAAGGTAACCACTCTTCTGTCTCACAATAAATTAATTTTACCTGTGCTTAAAATGCATATAAATGGAGTCATAAGTACGATCTAATTTGTGTCTGGCTTCTTATGCACAACATAATGTCTGTTAGATTTATCCATGTTGTTGCATGTATCCATAGTTCATTCTCATTTACTGCTATGTAGTACTTCATTTTATATATATACCGCAATTTATCCATTCTCCTGATGATGAACCTTTGGGTTACTTCTAGTTTTCTTTGACTTTTGTAATACAACTATCTTTTGTTTCTCCCCCTACTCTTACAAGCATTCTTCCTCAGTCTCTTGTTATGTATTGATCCTCCTTTGCCGGCCCCTTAGACACCAGTATTATCTGCAGTTCTAGCCTTGACTCTCTACTTGTCTCACCTACTCCCTCTCCTCTCCATCCATCCTGTTTCAGTGATTTTAACTATTTCCTAACTGCCACAGACTTCTAGATCCTTATTTCCAGCATGACCTCTCCTGAAAACATGTTCCAACTGCCTGCTGGACATATGCATCCAGATATTCTATAGGCATCTCACATACACATACAAAATTTGAATTAATCATCTTTCTCTCCCTACCCCCAAATTTTTCATCCTCTTTTATCCTCCAGGACTTCAGAGGAGCTACCATACACCAGTCACTTGAGGCAAAACATGACAGCCATCCTAGATTCTTCCCTGTCTAATCAATCACCAAAGTGGTCTGATTTCACCCTACATATTGCTCCAATCTGCTCCTCCTCTTCCGCTCTATTATCACTACTTGAGTTCAGATCTACTTTACGCCAATAGCACTCTGATTGGTCTCTGCTTCTGATCTGGCTAATCTTAAATCCATCTTCCATAAAGCTACCAGTGATCTAAGCTCAGAGCTGATCATTCTTCCCTTCCATAGCTCTTCATCACCTAGATCATGCTTCTTCCCTTGAATCTAGGAAGTTCCCACGACCTAGATCCTACCTACTTCTCCAGCTTTGTCTCTTACCCACATTCTACTTTATGATCTGGTAGTAATGACCTGTAATGTACCTGTTCTTTGCTTATGCTATTCCCTTAGGCTAGAAGGCCCCTCTTATTTTTTTTAGCCAGGGTAGGTCTTAATTTTCTTTCAATCCTCCACCCAGACATCATCTCCTCCAGGTAACTTTCAAAGGCTTTCCAGGAGTCGGCTCGGTGGCACAGTGGTTAAGCGTGCACGTTCCGCTTCTCTGCGGCCCAGGGTTTACCGGTTAGGATTGCAGGTGCAGAGATGGCACCACTTGGCATGCCATGCTGTGGTGGGTGTCCCGCATATAAAGTAGGGGAAGATGGGCATGGATGTTAACTCAGGGCCAGTCTTCCTCAGAAAAAAGAGGAGGATTGGCAGTAGTTAGCTCAGGGCTAATCCTCCTCAAAAAAATTAAAAAAGGCTTTCCAGGAGACTGGGCACCTAAACAACCCTTCCCTGTATGTCCAGTCTCCTGACCACCCATTCAACTTAGTATTTACCAAACACACTGAAAAACACTGTGTCTACCTCCTAAATAAACTACATTATTATAGGATAGCTGTACAGTATCTTATTTGGATTTGCATACCAAGTGCCTGGCACACTGTAGAGAATATCTTGTGTTTTTATCTGGTCAGCATCCATATCTCCTTTCTTTTGGTAGTAGATTCTAGATTTTTCTCAGTTCATGAGTTTTGGGTGGGGTTGGTTCCATCCTCTGGCTTCAAGGATTGGCAAACAACTCAGGTTTAGCTACTAAGAACATTAATCCCCCTGTCCATACAGTGATTGGTTCATGGATAGAAAGGTGATCCAAGCCAGGTCAATGGCCATCAGCCTTAGGACATCTGATAAAATTACTGGGCAAGGGAAGCCCTCTTTCTGTTGGAGAGAAAAAGCCACTCTGAAGCTGCCAGGAGTCATCTGACCACCCTGTGGAAAAGTTTCCCTAGGAAAGAAGCCAAAACAGAAGCAAGTAGAGTCAAGAGCTGAAAAGGTCAGGTCCTGGGTAGAAAGCCATGACTAAAGCCAGTCTTGCCCCTTGATTCCCTAGTTTCTTGAGCTAATGAATTTTCCTTTTTTCCTTAAGCCAGTCTAACTTGAGTTTCTGTCATTTGCAATGAACTGTTTTCTCAGGAAATATTTACTGTCATTAAATGAAGGCATCCACTTAAGTAACTTTATATAAAGAGAATGTGTTCAGAGCCATAACCAGGCAATAGGAATCCAGAGAAGAACTTGAGAGTCATTCCAACTGAAAGAATCATAGGTTTTATCACAGATGTAGCATTGGGGTTGGGCCTTTAAGGATCAGTAGGTGAGGCTATACCCAAAGCTACAACATGAATGAGCTAGAGCAGAACTTACGTACCCAGACATTCATTTCAAGGTTCTTCCCCTTAACACCATGCCTCCCACAAAAACCCTCAGGAGCAATCTGGTTCTGACCTATAATCTTCCTAGTACTTACACATAAACTTCTCAAATTCACAAAAACAAAAAGAATTAACTATATAAAGGCTTCCAAGCAGGAAAACGCAAAGTGTGCTAAGAAAACTGTGAGATAACTAGCAAGACCACAGCACAGGGTGCAGGCATTTATCAATTCATTTGTGTATTATTATTATTATGCAAATAGGTACCTCATACTGTCCTAGGTGCTGAGGATACAGTGGTGACTAATACAAACCATGACCCTGCTCTTTATTCTAGTGTGGAATGACAACAAGCAAACAAAACATTCATGAAGAAAATAAACTGGAGTGATGGCGAGTGTGGACTGGGTGGACAGAAAGCAAATTTGGTTTGAGTGGTCAGGAAGGATCTCTGACCTTATTTGAGCTAAAATCTGAAGTTTAAAAGGAGCCAGCCATACAAATATTTAGACAAAGTGAGTTGTAAGCAGTTTGGTATATTTGAGGAACAGAATGAAGGCCAATTTGGAAAGGATACAGAGGACAGAGAAATATGAGAGAAGATGAGGTTGGAGTGGTGAGATTTTTATAGAAGAGAATATTGAGAGATGAGGCTGGAAAGAATCATAACAGTTGACTAATAGTCCAAACAGTATGGGAAATTCTCTGCAGTTTCTTTGAAGAAATAAAATGAGAGAAAAACTAGGGATTGATTTATCTGAGATTTTTTTTTAAAAAAACTGGAGAAAGATAAGGCCAAATAAAAGAAAAAGAAAATTGATACCATAAATTTAACATGCTTGAAGGAGATTTTTAGTAGGCATAGTGCATACCCAAAATGATCTCTCTTGTAATAAATACATTAAGGCATTATGCACTACTGTGCCAATTCAAGGTAATTTATCATCCCTTTCCAAAATTATCAATGTTACCCACCCCCCACCCTTATAATACCATCGGGAACTTCCCACTGGTGAGATCCGGAGACATAGGTATTAAAGCAGACCTTTGAGCTTAGCTTCTCTAACAACTTATTTTTTTTCCAGTTAAAAAAAACTGAAGCCTGGAGAAGGAACAGGATTTGCCCACATCATATGTGAGTGTCAGAATAAGAATCAGAACTGCATTCTCAGACTCCTGCTTCATTGCTTTTCCCCCTACATCACACAGTCTCCCATATAAATCCTTGGGAACAATCTGGCCCTGAGCCTTAACCATTCTACATCTTAAGTCTCAACGTTATTTGTACTATTCTTGCAACTTTTCTCTAAGTTTGATATTATTTCCCCCCAAAACCCCACTATGATACAAGCTAGAAAGTGCTGTAGTAAAGCGCAACAGTTGAGATAAGGTAGATGAGCTGCTAGACGGTGGCCTGAAAAGCTTTCTTAGAGAACGCAGCATTTTCACTGGACATGGGAGAGTGAGATAACAAATCAAACATCATATTCTGTACCCTGGGATATGTGGGAGAAGGTGACTGTGGTGACGATACAATGACTATCAGCTCTCGAGGGCCAGGAAGTAATGTGCACCTGCTGCTAACTGGTCCTGAAATGTTTCTCGAGATTAAGAGAAGAGGATGAAGAGGCAGCAGACAGCCCAGGACCCAGTGAAGAGTGTCTCATGAGCTGGCACTGGCATATATGCTATGGGTACTGATCTAGAAAAAGACCGTCCCTATCCACTCTGAGCTTTGATTAAAGATCCTCCATGTTCTACGTGTGTGAAGAGAGCTCTAGCAGCACCACCAAAGACCAAGGCCTAGGCCATGGGACTCTCTCATTTCCACAGGCTAAACTGTCATTTCTGGGTCACTGGGCTCTGAGAAATGGTAACCTCCAGCTTCCTAAGGGCAAGGGCCACATCCCATCATCTCTGAATCACTCAGAGCCCTGAAAACAGTGAGATATCAATAGAGGCTGGCCAATTGGTATCACAAAAGCTGGTGAGCACTGTCAACTTTAACTGACCTCAACTGTGGTCTAATTTAAGCTTTCAGACAGGCAAAGCATTCCAAATAAAAACAGGTAAGGTGGGCAGATGTGTTGCAGGGGGCAGATGTGAATTCAGCATGCTAACATGCAAAAGCAAGAGGCAGGCAAAAGGTGCAGAATACAGAATATACCCTCAATCTTGGTGACACCCCTCTTGGTGACATGGAAAGAATCTACAATCTTACATTCTTTATCCACTAAATCCAAACAATTAAAAAAATGAAAATCACCAAGAAATAATAACTTACCCTGGCAAGTTTCTCTGGTTTGGAGGAGACATTCAGCTGGGAAAATAACTCTGTTATCTCTTTGGTAAAGTCTTCATCCCCTAAAAAAAACGAGTTCCATGTAAATCACTGCAGAAAGACTGGTGAGGATCACGAAGGGGAGAAGGGGGAGAAGGGAGAGGCGAGGAATGGTAGTAGGAATAACAGCAGCAGCAATTTATATGAGCATGGTGCCTAAGTGCTTACAGAATTCTTTTATGTATATTATATCGAGGAATTCTTTCAATGGGCTTATAAAAACAGTATCATTATCCCATTTCAGAGATGAAGAAACTAGGGCTTGAACAGGTTAATTTATTTCCCCAAGATCTCAGAGCAAATTAGGCCTTCCCACCCCTAGTCCAAATCCTGTGCTCTTTGTATTACATCCCAGAAGTATAAATGGAGAACTGGTGAAGGCAGAGTATTAAACAGATACTATGCATGTGCTTCCAAAAAAAGTGGAATTTAAGTTGGAACATAAAAAATCAGTACAAGTTAGGAGAACGGGAAGACTTTCAGGCAGAGAAAACAAGCACAAAGACCCAGAGGTAAAAAAAGGCTTGGCAAGAAGTTTCATATGGTTGGGAGTGTCCTAAAGTAAGAGGGAGAAGAGGGGTAGGAGGAAGCTAGCAAGGTAAGTAGAATCCAGGTAATAAAGAGCCTTATAAACCATGGTAAGGAATTCAAACTTTTTATTAAGGGAATGAGGTGCCACTGAATGATTTTAAACACAGACAGATATGTCCAATTTAAATTTCAGAAAGATCACTTTGGCCCCTGGGTAGGGGATGGATTAAAAGGGGAATAAGAAGTGGGGCAGGAGGCTGAGGCAATAATTCAGGATCCAGGTAAGAAATAACTGTGGATAAGAAGAAAAGAAGAGAAAAAGGGATTCCAGAATGTTGGAAGGATGGTAAAGAAGCTGTTGGAATGGTAAGAGATGATGGGGAAACACAGAATACATATCTATACTTGAGAAATAGACAAACAGGTGGATCAAGATCAAAAAACAACCAACACATCCAAACAAATGGCAGGAAATGCTCTCTTTTCCTCTCCACTCATCTAAATCCTATCCAATCTCCCCTTTGAAGACCAGCCAAGGCTTCTCTACCGCATAGAATGCAGAGAGAACTCTTGTCCACAGAAATCTTTTAGTGCTTATGAGCTATATGAGTATTTCTTAGTCACCACTTCATGGTTTACCAGGGCAAATTATTACTCCTTCATACCTGCTTTCTCTCTAAAATCCTTAGGGAAAAAACTCTATCTTGGTACTCCTCTCTCCATCTGCTATCCTTTTGTCCTTCTGTCTTCACATTCAAGGCAGAGAATTCAAATGGTTTAGTGATCCCAGGTATAATATGGGTTTGGAAAAGCTTATCTCACTAAATGATACAACTGAGACCTATAAAACCTGACTCTTAGGCAGGCATTTTGTTTTCCAAGCTAAGCTTTAAATTATTTGGGTGGAAAGGATGAATCTGAATCCATACTGGGATGCATACACCCCAAGGGGTTCAGAAAATAATCCAGTAGAATGCAGGGGAAAAAATGAAACTTTTATATATAGACACCTATCTCATTCTTTAAAAAATTCCACTTTAGGGTATACTTTAGAATGTAAATATTATTATAGTAGTACATTTGTAAAGTCTATAAACATCCAAATATACATGTGGTAGTCTAAGTGCTCAAAAAACTTTTACTGCTAAGAGTTGATCAAAAATGTTAGAGATCCCTGTCATGTACTCCCCACAGACCTGAGTATAGAAAGTAGTTGTTGCATTAAAATAAAAGCATGTAAGAATGGAAAGGAGGCAGGGCTAGTGCTATGGGGAAACTTAAGAGAGAGGCTGGCATCTCCCCTGGCAGGAAATCTCCTTCCGAAGTGAAGGTATCAGGTGCTCAAGATAGAGGGGCAAGGGTTAAAGATGCTGATAGAAAATGAAGATGACTAACATCACCAGAACCAGGTTCTGTGGATTTCCCTCCCCTCTGCTACCAGCACTTTTTTAAACAACTTCATTGAGGTATAATTAAATACCAATGCCAGTGTTACATTCTCAACCAAAATCACTGGGGAGAGCTGTTGGGAAGGGCGGCATGCACCACTCCAGTGTTATTTTTGCAGAGTCCTGATCT
Organism: Equus quagga; assembly: GCF_021613505.1. Classification (NCBI taxonomy): domain Eukaryota; kingdom Metazoa; phylum Chordata; class Mammalia; order Perissodactyla; family Equidae; genus Equus; species Equus quagga. The sequence continues at coordinate 66,773,828 of NC_060273.1, read as the reverse complement.
CTGGCAAACAGGTAGGGGAGAAAAATATCATAGACATAAATCCATCTGTTTAGAAAATCCCTCGAGTCCTCTGAACGGTATTTAAAGACCAGGATTTCTGATTACTATGCAAAGCCAGATGTTGACTAAATTGAACAAATACTGTTAATGGCACTATGTACAAATAACTTAAATTAAGTTTATAAATAACTGGGGATTGTCACACCAGGGCTTGGTTAGGAAGAATGGAGCAACCTAAGCAAATCAAAATTAATTTATGAGTTTCCTGCTAAGTGAGACTTTTAAAAGGCAGACCTTTACCCACTTACATCATCCTAATAATGAAAATAATAGCCACCATTTATTGAGTGCTTACTATGTGTCACACAATAAGTATAATACTTCATTTAGTCCTTATAACAACCTGAGAGGAATTAGCATCCTCTTCTTACAGTTGAGGAAACAGAGCTCAGTGTGAAGTAACTTCCAGAGATCACATGGCTTAGTAAACAGCTGATCTTGATTTTGAACCTAGGTCTAACTCCAAAACCCACCCTTTCATCCACCATGCTATACTGCCTTCTCAATACCTCAAGACAGCTTTAAGAACTTATATTCAAGAACCAATTCACAACAGGACTCTTTATATAGAGTAAGATGTCATTTGGCAAGATGTTATATAACCAGCCAGTTTGACTTCCTAGAACACAGGGCAAAACACAAATGGAAACTAAAAAGAAAAAGTCCCTCTCAGTACAGAATCTATACATTCAACTTGATGTCCTTCTCTCATAAGAAAGACCCTAAGACTCTTACTCAGACAGTGCTCTGCATTTAATACACTAGTCTTGAATAAGACTAATTATCTGGGTTTCCACCAAAGCAGATAAGAAATAGAAAATGAGATCTGGGGAAGCCAGAAGCAAGCTCCATGATAGTGAAGAGAACTAAAAAACAGGCAGATAAATGTTCAGAAGGAAATAAAGATGCACAATTCTAAAAAGCAATGAGAGACATTGCTAAAAGTACACTGGTTTAGGATAACTTAACCTAACAGTTCTCAAACATTTTGGTCTCAGGACCCCTTTACACTCTTGGAAGGTTTTGAGAACCCGAGAGTCTTTTTCAGTGTTAGCTACATATCTATCAACATTTTTCATATTAAAAATTAAAAGTGAAATGTTTGAAGTATTTATTATTAAAAATAACAATAAACCGGGGCTGGCCCCGTGGCCGAGTGGTTAAGTTCGCGCGCTCCGCTGCAGGCGGCCCAGTGTTTTGTTGGTTCGAATCCTGGGCGTGGACATGGCACTGCTCATCAGACCACGCTGAGGCAGCGTCCCACATGCCACAACTAGAAGAACCCACAACGAAGAATACACAACTATGTACCGGGGGGCTTTGGGGAGAAAAAGGAAAAAATAAAAATCTTTAAAAAAAAAAATAAATAACAATAAACCCACTACGTGTTAACATAAATAACATACTTTTTTTAAAAAGCTATATTTATTATAATACAAGTATATTTCACAAAAGAAAAATGTTAGTGAGATGAGTGCCACTGTTTTATATCTTTGCAAATCTCTTTAACATCTAGCTTAAAGACAGCTGGAATCTTTTACCTGTTTTTACATTCACATTGTTGTGATATGTTGCTTTGTTTAAGTACATGAAGAAATTCCAAGCTCATAAAAATATGTAGCTGGAAAAGGGAAAAGTACTTTAAAAGCCCTTTCAGATAACTGTGGATATTCTTTCATAGTACACCAAAACTCAACAAATGGTTATTTCTTAAAGATTAGTTGCAACATGGAACCTGAAAACACATCATGAAATTTTGAACTCAGTTACATTAAATTAAAATACGTTAGTCTATCTTTTACCCAGGCATGATTTTGTAATGTCATGCATTAGTTATTCGAAAAATACTGGTTCTCTGAGTTATGCAGATCTTCCAAATGCTGACACATTTCATTATAAAATATCCCAAAAAGATGAAATTTGTTAGTATCACCACAATTTCACCAGAAAAATCTGTAAGCACTGGGAAGCTGTCAAGCACAGTAGCAAATACAACTTTTGCAAAATTCTAACTTTTGCTTAGTTTGAATTTTATTAGTATGAATACTATCAGTTGCTCTCCTTGAAGTGAAAGCTCACTTAATTCTTTTTCAAGAAAATATTACCAAATATCCTATTCTGAATAGTCTGTGTGATTGGAATCTCTTAAAATAAAAAAGGTTCAATGAAAAAAACAGGTAGTTCAGCTTACAACTCTAACAATACAAGTGCTTTTCCTTGAGACAACTTCAGTATGCATCACACAGAATATGAAAAGAAGTATACTCAAGGGTCAAGATTTAATAAAATTAATAACTGTTACTGCTTTGTTAGGACAAGGCTAAACAAAATTGGCATTTTATTTATTTATTTATTTTTACTGTGAGTGCATGGCAGTGAAAATACAATATTAATACAGTTTGGTGCCACTGTCTTGATTCATGCTAAGGCACCAGTAATTTAACCCACCACTGCTTTTGCACCATTAGTGCAAATGTCAAAAAATAAATAAAATTTTTAAAAAGCAAATTACATCTTGGTATTATTATGCAAAGAGTTTTGACTCATGAACTCCCTAAAGAGGTCTTAGAGACCCAAAGATCTGCAGACCACACTTTTCAAACCACTGATTTAATCTATCACATAGATGACAGACCCTATATGTCTTGACGGTTTCTGAGGAAATTTTTCTATTCACTTTTAATGTTTATAACTTTTTGCTTCATCAGAAAAGGCAAAACTGTAATCATTAGATTCTACTAAAAAAAAAAAGCCAGTTAGCTTGCAATATATATTAGAAATTTACAGGTAAAATGTTAAATAAAACAACTTTTAAAGCTTAAAATTCAATTGCCCAGAAATTATGCTTTATGTAAACCACCTCATTTCCTGATTGCTTTGCAAAAATTAGTAGCTACTACACTTACATTTTCTGAGGGATGTAGATATTAAAATATGGCATAAGAAAATTTTAAAAATGAAAAACACTAACTATCACCCACATTTTGGATAAGTGCCACCCTGCAAGCCTCAAGTCAAGAGGAGGTCAGGGGTCACAGGAGTCAGAGAGGCATGGGAGCAGTATCCAGGGATATAAAAGCTCATAGGATGACCAGCCAGACTGAGGCAGGAATTGACAAAGGCAGCTCTCTAACTGAAAAAGCAGGCAGAGATGTGAATTGCAAGATTAGACTTGGAGAAGCCACAAAGAGTTGGAGGGAAGAGGGGCTGGAGAAGAAGACATGCACATGGTGAAAGACTGCAGAGAATTCTGCATAAAAATTCTCAACAAAAAATGTAAAATCAGGCTAGGGTAACTGGAGAGAAAATAATTCATTTGAAGAGCAAGGCACGACATATAAACACACTACATCCTCTCCTCTCAGATACTAGATTTCCATATTACCTTTTTTCTCTTCTTCCTCTTCCTCACAGAATTCTGCTAGGGAAAATGCTTCTTTGAGTTGCTCCAATTCTTGTTTTAGAGTCTCTAATTCTTCTCCACTTAGAGAATTAAGGATAGATTTCACCTGAATGGATATAAAGAAAAAGAAAAACATTCTCAAATGGAGAAGAGGCTATAGATCAAATCAAAATCAAAATTATGAGCTCACTAGCCAACACAAGCTATTCCTTAACAACTAACACAAGAGGCTGGTCATTACAGAAAGGTGGGGAGAATTTGTACTTCCAAAAATAATACAAGCCAGAAATGTCTGGAAATTATTAGTGCTTAACAACACCTTAGAAATTAGGGGAAAATGAAATAGTCTTGAATCAATTAAGAGCTAACAGAGGGGCCACCTGGTGGTGCAGTGGTTAAGTTCACATGTTCCGCTTCAGTGGCCCAGGGTTTGCTGGTTTGGATCCCGGGTGCGGACATGGCTCCGCTCCTCATGCCATCCTGTGGCAGGTGTCCCACATATAAAGTAGCGGAAGATGGGCACGGATGTTAGCTCACGGCCAGTCTTCCTTAGCAAAAAAGAGGAGGATTGGCAGCAGATGCTAGCTCAGGGCTGATCTTCCCACAAAAAATAATTAATTAATTAATTAATTTTAAAAAAAACTAACAAATAACTGTATCCAAATTGGCAGCTTAAGCCAAAGACACTGGAGGCAAAAAAAGACAAGGTGAAGGAAAAATAACAGATGAGCCATTAAGACCTCTGTCAATCTGTCTTTTTTGTTTACTTAGGGAAATAACACTTGACTCACTCCATTTCTAGCAATCAGTTCAACATTAGTTTTTTGTTCATTTTGGTGTACTATTTTTGAACAGTCTCAAGTCTCCATCTGAAATACATGTCATCTTCCAACTGTACAAAAAGAAACGAAACTACACAGCATTCCTATGCTTGGAGACTATTCCAACCGAAATTTCTGCTTTGGAATTACCTTTATTTCACTTTCTCGGGAAAGCATCTCCAGAGCTTCTAGATGTGAAAGGCCTTGAAATTCATCAAAGAGTAGCCCATAATGAGTTTTCTTGTCCGTTTCCATGGTAACCTCATTGGAGGTCCATAGCTCTTCTTTCTCCTTCGCCTCTCTTAAAACCTGAAATAGAGACGGAGACATTACACTGCAGCAAGTAATGAGAGCTCAAGAGTCAGTTTTGAGGTGAGGAAGCAAAGCTGAGAAGGGTAAGAGTAGAGAGCACTGCCCTGTCATTCCTGGCATTGCGATTCAAATCTGATAGGCTCAGAGGCTGCCGGGAGCAGGGTGGGGAGGACAATCACACATAATATGATCCTAGACAGGGTAAACAACACCCAAGGAAGCAAGTCTTTCTCCAAAAGCAGTTTAAACATTACTCTAATAAACAATTCTGGAAGGGCTTGGCATCTTGTACTGCACTGACAAGAGGCTTCTGCAGAAAGGAAAGAGGAGGAAAAAAAGAACTGGGACGTTTTCTAAACTTTAGAGCTCTCACTGCCCACCCTCAAAAAGGCCTTAATAAATAAATTATTGAAAATTCTTCAAAAGGAAATACTAACATAGTCTCAAGTTACCATAGACAAAAGTACAGATCAAAACAGAAACAGGAAGTAAACAGGTAAAAACAAACAGTACCTGAGACAGTGTAGAACTCCGGTTCATCAGACCCTTAGTTCTTTTAAATCCAGGATCCCCTTCTGCTATTACATCCATTGTCTTTTTCCCAATGAATTCTAAGGCATCCAAACCTCCACTGATAACACTCTTTCCCTAAGAAACACATGCAACCTTATTACAGTTATATTGGAAAAAGACACCTACATGTTTTGAATATATAAAGTAGTGGCTAACCATATGAAGCACTGGCAAGAATGTGGAGCAAGGGAAACAATCATACACGGCTCATGGGAATGTAAACAGGTATAACCACTTTGGAAAACTGTTTGCATCTACTACAGCTGAACATATGAAGACTCTATGACCCAGCAACTCTACACCCAGTCACACACTCAACAGAAATGTGTACAGAGCTTCATCAAAAGACACATACAAGAAGGCTCATAGTAGCACTATTTGTAAAAGCTAAACACTGGAAATTACACCAATACTCATCAACTGTGGAGTGAATAAATACGACACAGTCACACAATGGAATACAGTAAAGAAATTGGAATACAGTACGCAAACTACACTGTGGATAAATCATGCAACCATAATGTTGAGTGAAAGAAGCCAGAAACAAAAGAGTACATACAGTATGATTTCATTTACATAAAGTCTAAAAGTAGGCAAAATTAATCTATGATGGTAGAAGTCAAGACTGTGGTTATCTTGGTGGGCAAGAGAGGGAGGCACAGATAACTGGGAGAGGGCACAGGGGAGACATCTGATGTACCATAATCTTGTTTCCTAGTCTGAATGTGTTCACTGTGAAAATTCAAACTGTGAACACTTGCGATTTCACTTTTCTGTATATATGTTATACTTCAGTAACAAGTTAAAAAGTACTAGCTGTCTATCCTCATGTAGGAAAGATATTAAGCTTCCTATATAATCTTTTTAAAAATGTTTCTAATCATCTATAGTTTTACAAGTATCTATCATAAGATCACATTTGCCCTGTGCCTAAAAGATACAATTATGAGAAAAATATTTTTGTAAAGCAGAGAAGTTTTCTAGGGCCACCAAACTAAAACTTCCTAGCCTGTAAAATATTACATACACTGCCTCTCTGTTACTCCTCATTTCCTACTCCCTCCTCTACTTCTTTAAAGTCAAATGGCTCTCCCTCCACCCCAAGATCAAAGTGAGTGATCTTCAGTGATTTGGACTCCTATAAAAGCAATCAGTCCCCATGGCTTTTCAAGGAAAAGAGTGAGAAAGAGACAAAAATCCATTATAATCATGGAAGGGAGCAGGTGACCTTGCACTTTTTACTCACTGTGCTCTGAACAGCAGTAGAGATGGTTGAGAATACACCAAAGGGCCCAGTCATTGGGGAGGAGGTTTCATTCTCTTTGGCATGTGTCTCTCCTACAGGAGGGAGAGTATGTGCAAATATGAAGGGACGGTCCATAAATACTTTTGCTTTATTAGCAGCTATGTGAGTTTCTAAAAATTAGACCCTACTTCCCACACACAAGGCCTTAGCCCTTTTTGTCTTATTTTAAACTATCTGCCTAATTTAAAACGAAAGCTAAGATAGATAGCTTTGTTTCCATTTTCAATTCACTTCAAAAATAAAATCCAGTCTTTTAAACTACTATTATATATAACAACAGATATATACTGTATGATTACATTTATATGATCTTCTAAACAAAGTAGAACTATAGAGTCAGAAAACAGATCAGTGGTTGCCAAGAGCTGAGAGCAGGTGGTGGGAAGTGACCACAAAAGGGCACAAGGGTACTTTTTTGGGGTAATGAAAATATTCTTATATCTTGATTGTCTACACAGTTAAAGGAAATATACTCCATCTGTTATCATCATAATAGACTGTGATTATAGAGTGTAAAAAGGACTGTATGTTTATCAAAGCAGGTAAAACTGTATACCTAAAAAGAGTAAACTTTAGTGTATATAAATAACTCAACAAACCTGACTTTTTAAAATCCAGTCTATTTTAAATTTTTTTTTTAAAGATTTTATTTTTTCCTTTTTCTCCCCAAAGCCCCCGGTACATAGTTGTATATTCTTCGTTGTGGGTCCTTCTAGTTGTGGCATGTGGGACGCTGCCTCAGCGTGGTCTGATGAGCAGTGCCATGTCCGCGCCCAGGATTCGAACCAACGAAACACTGGGCCGCCTGCAGCGGAGCGCGCGAACTTAACCACTCGGCCACGGGGCCAGCCCCCAGTCTATTTTAAATTTTATCCTAGAAAATTATGTTTATTCACAGGAATCAGACATGCATTACAAAGATGGGTAAATTTCATGAAGAAAAAAATCTGTTCCACTTTACTACCTTTGAAATCTCATAGGAGATCAATAATCTAACTATTATAGGGAAGACTTTCACTTCCAGCTATGGTGGATTAACTGGTATCAGACTTGCCCTTTTACCATAGCCCTAGAAAACTGGACAAAATACAAGAAACAATTTTCTTCAGATATTGGACAACAAACAGTACAGGACTATGGTCCAGGATAAAAGAGAAACAAATGAAGGAAACCCTGATTGGTTTGGCTTTCCAGACCACATCACAGAGAGGGGAAACCCAAACAGAACATGGCAGTCTCACTGAGTGGAAGAGACAGAGACTAGAGTCCAGGAAGGTTGAAGGACCTGGAATTTGCAGGTCAAAGTACTGGTGAGGAGGGAACTATGTAGGTAAAGAGTTCCAGGAGTCTACATAGGAAAGCCCTTGAGTCTCTGGCTGAACACAAAGCTGGTCATGCTTCGGGAGAATTCACAATCGAGAGACTTATGGGCAAAGAACTACCATGGAGCGGTAGACTAAATAATGCCAAAGTTCCTGCTAGGCTGAGAGACATCTGACTTCCAACCAATCTAACAGAGAGACCTAGTTAAATACCTGGGAATTAGGCAGAGCTTTCAGAAGAGTCAGAGGTCTAAACTAGCACTTCAGAGTAAAGCCTACTTTAGATTCACCCTAAAAAAGCTTAAAAACAGGCCTTAAAAGGATCAATCTAAGCTACAAATACTATCTTAACTGCCTGCCAAACAAAGCTCATGCCTTTTAAAATAAGACAACAAAATCCACTCAACAACATAAGATTCCTAATGTCCAGCGTCCAATCAAAGAAACGAAAAATGTGATTTACAACCCAGAAAAATTGGTCAATAGAAACAGACTCAAATGACAAGAGATGATAGAACTGACAGACATGGACACTAAAATATTTACATAAAGAGGTGAGAAATGGAAGGTATAAAAAAGAAACAACGGAATTTCTAGAATTAAAAAATTTTGTATCTAAAATTTAAAGTCATTGGATGGACTTAACAGCATTAGGCAAAGCAGAAGAAAAGATAAGTGAATCTGAAGACACAACAATAAAAACTATTCAAATTGAAGCACAGAGAAAAATGGCTTAAAAAAATGAACTAAACCTCAGTGACTGTGGGACAATAACCAACTATCTAAGACACATGTAACCAGAATACCAGGAGAAAAAAGCGGAGGGCAGAAAAATTACATGAAGAAAGAATAGCTGAACATTTTCCAAATTTGATTAAATCTCGAATCCACAAAGTCCAATGAATCTCCAGCAGAATAAACACAAAGAAAACTACATCATAACCAAAACTGCTGACGGGCAGCGATAATGAGAAGCTGTAAAAGCAGCCAGGGAAAAAAAAATTATATACAGAGGAAACAATGACAAGAACCTAACTAACTTCCCAAGAGAAAGAATGAAAGCCAAACACAATAGAATGACACTTTTAAAGTGATTAAAAGGAGTAGTAAATTGTCATCCTAGAAATCTATATCAAAGAAAACATCCTCAAAAATGAAATAAGGGGCTGGCCCCGTGGCCGAGTGGTTAAGTTTGCGCGCTCCGCTGCAGGCGGCCCAGTGTTTCGTTGGTTCGAATCCTGGGCGCGGACATGGCACTGCTCATCAAGCCACGCTGAGACAGCGTCCCACATGCCACAACTAGAAGGACCCACAACGAAGAATATACAACCATGTACCGGGGGGCTTTGGGGAGAAAAAGGAAAAAATAAAATCTTTAAAGAAAAAAAAAATGAAAATAAAAACATTGTCTTCTTTTTTTTTTTTTTAAAAAAAGATTTTATTTTTCCTTTTTCTCCCCTGGTACATAGTTATATATATTTTAGTTGCAGGTCCTTCTAGTTGTGGCATATGGGACGCCCCCTCAAAGGGGCCTGACGAGTGGTGCCATGTTGGCCCCCAGGATCCGAACCAGCGAAAGTGTGGGCCGCTGCAGCAGAGTGCACGAACTTAACCATTTGGCCACAGGGCCGGGCCCAAAACATTTTCAAACAAACAAACTCTGAGTGAATTCACTGTCAGCAGACCTGCACTAACAAGAAGTATTAAAGAAAATTCTTAAAGCTGAAGGAAAATGTTATCAGCTGAAAACTTGGATCTATACAAAAGAATGGTGAACATCAGAAATGGTAATTACGAGGCCAGCCTTAGTAGCCCAGTGGTTAAGTGTGGTGCCCTCTGCTTCAGCAGCCCAGGTTCAGTTCCTGGGGGCGGATCTACACCACTCGTTTGTGAGTGGCCATACTGTGGTGGCAGCTCACGTACAAAAAGAAGATTGGCAGCAGACGTTAGCTCAGGGTAAATCTTCCCCAGGAAAAAAAAGAAATGTTAATTATGTGGATAAATATAAAAGACTCTCACCCCTACTTTTTAACATTCATGGAGTAGAAATGAGAGAAAAGTCTTCCCTTTTCTTGCTTCAAAGAATGCTGTTTACAGCCAGGCCTGATGGCCTACTGGTTAAAGTTTGGTGCTCACTCTTTTGGCAGCCAGGTTCACTTCCTAGCTGTGGAACCACACCACCTGTCTGTCAGCTGCCACGCTGTGGCAGAGGCTCCCATATAAGAACCAGAATGACTTACAACTAAGCTATACAACCATGCACTAGGGCTTAACAGTAATCTGGCAAACTGTATCTAAATTTCATCTGTGAGTACCCTATAACTCAGCAATTACATGTCTAGGGTTTCCTATTAAGAAATACTTGCACAGACACAAGTATAAGAATGTTAAGTGTAGCGTTGCTCATGATGCTTTCTTTTTTTTGGAGGGAGATTAGCCCTGAGCTAACTACTGCCAATCCTCCTCTTTTTACTGAGGAAGACTGGCCCTGAGCCAACATCCATGCCCACCTTCCTCTCTTTTATACATGGGATGCCTACCACAGCATGGCTTTTGCCAAGCGGTGCCATGTCTGCACCCGGGATCTGAACCAGTGAACCCCAGGCTGCCAAGAAGTGGAACATGCGAACTTAACCGCTGCGCCACTGGGCCGGCCCCAATGATGCTTTTTAAAAAGTGACTAATTCTATATTTAAAATACACCTACATAAATGAAATTCCCTGTAGCCATTAAAAATGATGATGTAGGCATGTTACTGACATAGAATGTGAAACGTTTTAAACAAAGGAAAGTTATAAAAAAATACAAAGTATGATTAGTTTTCTAAATATCTATGTTCATATGCACAAAAACATCTGGAATGATATATGCCAAAATGTTATTTCTGGATGGAATTAGAAGATTTTTCACTTGTTTATAGCTTTCTATTTTTTGACTAGTTTTTCTTATAATTAGCATTATTATTTTCAAAATCAGAAGAAAAGAAAAAGCGATTTTTGCTCTGAAAAACAAAAATTTCTGACACGTAACCCACTTTTCAGGCTTATCTTTCCCTCCACCCCTACACAAATCCTGGGCTTCTCTGTTCCCCAAACACCATCATACCCTTTTGCTGTTTTTTATTCATGCTGTTTTTCTCCCTTAACCTCAAAATCCCTGTGCCAGCTTCTGCATCTGTCAAAACCATATCCATTCTCGAGATCTAACTCAAATATCTTCCTTCATGAAAACATGAATTGCTCAAAGTTCCCACAGCCCTTTGCGTGAAGCTCAACCACACATTTGACTTCACCTGATTTGTGCTCTCGTTAGTTCTTCCAATGATGGGTTCATCCATTAGATCCAAAATAGAGGAAAGGTTCTATGTCTAACCCATTTCCAATTTCTCGCAACATCAAGCACTGGGTTTTGCCCATGACACACACTCTTTCCTCTCACCTTATTTTTCTTCATTTCACTTTATCATTGAGATAGACTTTAGGGGTTTGTTTACAGATCTCTCTCCATCACTTAGAATAGTGCCTGGTATTGAGAAGGCACTCAATAAATTTTTGTTGAATGAATTAAGCTGTTGGATTGAGTTTAGAAAAATAATCTTACTACAATATCTTTGATATCTGAAGCCACAGGCAATGCTTAACTACACGAAAAAGGAAATGAGTATTTGATGCAAACATAAGCATAAAACACGCTGTATTCCTCAATCTACTAATGCATTCATTTGGCATTTCTCCCCAATTTTACAAAGGATAAAGGACCATGGGATTTATAAGCATAAAAGAACAAAAGTACAGCCCTTGAAGGGTAAACCTTCAACAAATACTTCTGTGTAGTATCAGTCTGAATCTTAGTCCATTTATTTATTCTTATTCCCTCTATTACCGGTCTTTCCTGTCATTATCAAGCATATTCAAACACAGTCTTTGGATCAAACACTCCACCCCTGCCCCATCCCTAGAAGATAATGGAACAATTTCCACTGGTGGCCTCTGCTGACCCCAAAGTTCTGAAAAGACATATCCAACTATAACATCCTTGGCAGAGGAATTAACTTCCCTCCTTAGGAACTTTAAAAGATGGAAGGAGTTTATTATCATAAGGCTTTCCATTCTAATTTTGGAAAGTTCTCTTTATTAACTCTTATAACCCTTTAAAAACTCTTTATTAAACCAACATCTAAGTCCACACAACTTTCAGAGTGGTACTAGTTCTCTTCTCATGAGCCACAAAGAATAAACCTAAGCCCTGTTCTCCATGGTAGTCTTCAGAGATATGAAAAGAACCAACATACTCTCCCAATCTTCCTTCCCCAGATGTCCAGATTCAAAATTGATGATGCCTTCAACTTTCTCTCATAAGACATTAATTCTAGATATTTCACTATCTAGCTCACTCTTTCCAGGATTCACTCCAGTTTTTCAATGACTTTAAAACATAGCTTGTGTGGTAGATGTCTTTTAGGTCTTGTGGAAGACACTGCTGTTTACCTATCCAAGGCCACTTCTAATCCCCTTTTCCCTGCCTGCTAAGCCCACCTTCTGATACGAAGGTTTATGATAATGCCTAACTCACTCTCCCACTATCTCTTGCTGCCACAGCATTAATATAAGATCTTGTTCGAGCCAATGGAATTTGAGAAATATGTTGGTGCTGTTGGGGAAAATTTCCCTCTCTTTAGAGGGAGAGGGATACATGAGGAGAAATGACACTTCACATCCATTTAATTCCTGACTTTGAGCACAGCAGTATGAGAACACTATATTTGGAGCTGTGGTACTATGTGGCAACCACAAAGAGACAACAAAAAAAACTCGAGAAGCCAAGGCAGCACTCAGATCTCAATGAGCCATTAAACTAACTCTAGAACAGCCTACTTTTGGAGTTCTCGTAAATGAGAAAAATAAACTCACTTTTAATCACATATTCTGTTACTGGCAGCCAAAGTAGTCTGGTGCAGCTATCACTAAGAACAGTGCCCCCAACTCCTACACATATTCCTTTGCAGTCATGTTTGCATAATGTGATGTTGTCTCCTGGCCATAGCTGACCCATTGACATGTGACCCAAGTTTAGGCTGATCCAATTCTCTCTCCTCGCAATTTAGAAGTGGAAATAACTGATGCCAGTTAAGTCTCTGATGGGCTTATAACAGGACTCAATATAAAGCTGGAGCAGGGAATGATACACAGAGAAAGTCAGTGTGCTTCAAGAAAAATGATACAGATGAGCAAAAAGAATAAGAGTAGGAAACAACAAATGCCCTTAGAGATGGAGAAAGCAAACTCAGGCCCAGAAAAGCTTTCTATTTTCTGGTCCCAAGCCCTCTTGATGCCTGGTTATAACTCTGCCCTTTATGACTTTAAGTGATCAGGTGAGCCTCCAGAATTAAACTTCACCTTCATAAAAATCCAAACACAAAAAAATACACCCCCCCAAAACTAACAGATTAAAAATTTTTTCATGCCATGATAGATTCAAATTCAGTTAACTCTCATTGGGTTCTCATTCAATTATGCCAAACACACTGTTACACAATTTTTACATTCTACATTCACGGCCTTATTTATTTAATGCTTATAACAGTCCTTTAGAATATAAAATACCATCCCATTTCACAGATGAGGACAGCGAAGTGAAGAGACATGTGACTGATTAAAGGACACTGACCTCTGTCAAAGATTCCAAATTCCCTTTCTTACAAGTCCCATGATGTCTTGCATATCAGACACTCAATAAATAGCTATTAAAAAAAAGCTCAACTGTTCCATTTCAATCCATAATTCTAGGTTTTAATGTTTAATATACTGACCTGTTGCATATTGGACTTCAGTAGAAATTTCACTGGGACTAGGGATTCCAAGGGAAGTCTCTGCCTTCTCAATGACATTTGAAATACCTTGTCCTAATGAGAAAAATGGCAACATTTTTATATTTGAATATTATTTGCTATTAGTCACCAAAACTGAAGAAACAAACCAAAAATCAAACCCATAGATTTTTAAAATCATTATGACCACAGCACATATTATTTTGACCATACACAACTCATCTTTGGGAGTGTATACGTACCAAAAAGAGAAAAAAAATCTTATTATCACCAAAAAATAATTTCATATTAACAATTCCTAGACATCAACCTTCTAATGAGGAACTGCTGCTAACCCCAGTGACAGCACAAATCAGCCCAGCATTGCTAATGCATGCTCAAACTATAAAGTCTTTGAGTAAATATGGAAGAGGAATTATTAATAAAGTCATTTTTAACATAGATCTGTAGCAAAATACACACAAAAATTAATAAAATAACTGATGACCTTACCTACTGTAGCTACTGTAGCTGAGGCTGAGGAGAGTAAGGACTTGCCCCAGCTGCCCCAATAGCCCCATCCGCTCTGGGGTACATCTTTAGAAACTGTCTCCTATTTTTCCCAGTTGGCAGAAAAACAAAAGGCAAAGGAAAATGGAAAAATTAGAGGAAAATAAGTGTATAACAAGGTATCTAATTATTAGCAAAAAGTATAGGTAACAAATACATATTATTTGGCTAAAGAAATGCATTGCTTGACCAACAGATGTAAGTTACCCACATTTAAGCACCACACAGCAAAGGCAACTACTTATAAAGGCATTTATAGAACTAAGAAAAGAAATAGGTACAATCCTAAATTGGTATTGATTCTAAATTCCTTTTAACCCTAACATTTTTTAATCTCAATGTTTCAATAGATACTCTACTTTGCCTGCAGCCTGTGATGCCTGAACAGGGAGAACTTCCGAAGTCTCAAGGTCACTGGAAGGTTTGGACTCTGGTCTTTTCCGAGTGGAAGCTACAGGTTCTGATTTACTCTCTGGTTTGGCACTTTGGTCAACAGACTCAGGATTCTTGGCTGGCTCACAGTTCCCATCTTCAAGGATGGAGGTTGCTTCAGTTAACACTGGAGTCTCAATATCATCTTCATCCGACATGATTAGATCATCACCTGGTAAAATAAAAGCCCAAGAAAAAATTTAATTATATAGGCTTTTTTGGTATAAGTTCTTTGCTTAAACTTTTTATTTTGAGATTATAGATTCACATGCAGGTATAAGAAATAATAGAAAGAGATCCTATATACCCTTCACCCAGCTTCCCCCAGTGGTAACAATTTGTATAACTATAGTTTAATATCACAACTAGGAAACTGTAGGAACAATCCACTGACCTTATTGAGATTTCACCAGTTTTACATGTACTCGTGTGTATTTAGCTCTACAAAACTTTATCACATGTATATATTCATGCGACCATCACCACACACAGGATACAGAACAGTTCAATCACAAGGATCCTTAGTGTTATTCTTTTTTAGCCAAGTCCCACCCTCCTTCCAGCCCACAGCAACCACTGATCTGTTCTCCATCTCTGTAATGTTGTCGTTTCAAGATGTTATATAAACGGAATCATACAGTATGTAACCTTTTGAGATCAACTTTTTTACTCAGCATAAGTCCCACAAGATCCATACAAGTTGTGTACATCAGTAGTTTCTTTCTTTCTATTGCTGAATAGTATTCCTTGGTACAGACATACCTCAGTTTGCTTAACCATTTGGGTGTTGAAGGATATCTGGGCTGTGTCCAGTTTGGAGCTATTATGAATAAAACAGCTATGAACATTCATGTACAGTTTTTGTGGGAACATAAGCTTTCATTCCTCTAGAATAAATGACCAAGACTGCAATCGCTGGGTCATATGTTAAGTACTTGTTTAGTTTTATAGGACTGTCATACCCCTTCCCAGAGTAGCTGTACCACTTTACATTACTACCAGTAACATATGAGTGATCAAGTTTCTCTGCATTCTCTCCATCATTAGGTCGTGTTATTATTTTTTATCTGAGCCATTCTGATAGGTATGTAATGATAATCTCACTGTGGCTTAAAGTTGCACTTCTCTAATGGCTAATGATATAGAACATCTTTTCATGTGCTCATTTGTCATTTGTATATCCTCTTCAGTGAAATATCTATTTATGTCTTTTGCTCACTTTCTAATTGGATTTTTTTTTTACTGTTGAGTTTTGAGAGCTCTTTATGTATTCGAGATTCAAGTCCTTTGTCAGATATGGGGTTTGCAAATGTTTTATCCTAGTCTGCAGCTTATCTTTTCATGCTCTTCATAGGGTCTTTCACAGAGCAAAAGTTTTTAATTTCAATGAAGTCCAATTTATCAATTTTTCCTTTTATTGACTGTTATTAATCATTCCTACCTCAATTTCTCAGGGAGAAGATTATGAAATTTGAGCCATCAGATAGGATTTACATTAGAGCAGCTTTTGAATAGTAACGTGAACCAATTTAATTCCTTCCAGAAGTACAGCTCTCTGGCAATTAAAGCCAAGATACTACTGGTTTTTTTCTTTTTTTACAAAAAGCAGATGCTGGTTTCCAGGATAATCAAATATTACTAAAGGAAAAATAAACATATCTCACACATACACACATACACACACACCAAGACCTTAGGTATGTCTAACCATATAGACATATTGATAAGTACGAAGTGCAGAATCAGATCCAATCCATGTTATCAAAACATTTCTAATGTACTAGGAAAGACGGACATGTTAACAACTAAGGCAGCTTGGAAGCAGCACTATAATTGAGGTATACACAAAATGCCAAAAGAACAGAGAGGAAGGAGAAATCTGCTAAAATAAGGGAATAAGATTCATGCACAAAGTATCTGAAATAAGCATAGAACAGTGGCCACAAACTGGGAAATTGAGTGCCAAATCTAGCCTACAGATGTTTTTATTTGGCCTGCACAGTGTTTAAACTTTTTTTATATTAATTGCTAACATTTAAAAATCAGACTTCATATACAAATACACTATAGATTTCCAACTTCCCTTGTAAAATTGAAAGATCTGGCAACACTGGGCCCACATTTCACTTGGTAATAACTAGCTTGCACCAAATAGTTGCTGGGCCTTTTTAGGCTGGGTAGTGCTCTCTAATTCCCCACAATTCCACCCAAATCCATTTGACTCATTTATGTTACCTGATTACCACCTGTAGGCATTTATGCTTGCAATACCTGCCTTAAAGGGCACTTAGGATTTTGATAGATGAAGATGCCAATGACAGAATTCAAGGTGTGAAACAACACGGGAAAGCTTAAAGGCCTGAAGTTTAACAGCATGGAATATGGACAGATACCAGGAGTAGTTAATATGGCAGGGAGAAGAAGGGAAGGGAGGTATAAAGCTAGAAAGGTAGACTTACACAACAGCATAGAGCCTAGATCATATGGGTATAGGATATACATACATTATATATTCCCAAAACACACAGGAAGAAAACCCCAAATACAACTACCCAAAAACATACAAACCAACTCTGAAATACTCATTTATTCACTTGCAAACATTTTTTGAGTGTCCACTCTGTACCAAGATCTGGAGGCTGAGAATTAATTTAAGAGAATTTCTGTCCCACTTACTCCAAGGTCCTGTGTAACAGAAAAAGACTACACAGTTCTTGCACAAAGTTCAATCAATGTTTTGTGCAGTTGAATAGATATGTACTTCTTTGCACTATCATTTCACTCTTCACTTATGCTCTCTCCAAGTTATAATACATAATATATATACTTTATATATAGCATACTATATATAGCATATGTAACATACATATAACATGGAGTTATATGTGGAGTAAGGACATACTCCAAAATATGAAAGACTGCTTATCTCTAACCTTTCATTCATGCAACAAAGATCTAATGAGCATCTAGAATGTCTGATGGTGGGAAGAGTTTTTTGTAGTGGTCCCTGTTTATATTATCATTGCCATCATTATCATCACTTTCGTTATTAGAATGGCTGTACCATCCCTGTTCTCAATGGATTAATAATCTAGCAGGAAAGGGGAAAAAAAAGGGATAAATATCAGGTAAATGGAATTGCACTATTTAATGTCTTTGTAAGTTTGCCAAGTATGCAGTATGTGTTATTTTCATAATTGGAGGAGAAAGACTCCAAGAACTAGAACATTACAAGTAAAACTAAATGACTGAGTCACAAATTTAAAATAAAAATGCATACACTCACACACACACAAATACACATATACACTTCTCCCTATTTTCTTTGGAAACTTCCAGCCACAGCACCAAAACGGAAGGCAGTTTAGCTTAGAAGCTCAGAGCACGGGCTCTGGAGTTAGGCTGACTTTCTTCCAACTCCGTGCTACAGCAACTGCGAGGAAGCGAGTTCACCATCTGCGTCTCCGTGTCCTCGCCTGTGAGACGGGGCTGGTGATGCCTACGTGACGGGGTTCCTACACAGATTCAACGACGCGAACCAGACGGGGGGCTTGGAGCAGAGCCTGGCACAGAACCTCCCCTAGGGAACAGCAGCTGTCAGTAAGGACGTGAGCTACTGGGCGTCTGTGTCATGACTATCGTTACTAATACGGCCGTCTCAAGACAAGCACGCGCTCTCGCTTCTTTCCGCACACAAGCGCAGGCCCTAAACCCGCGCTCCGGGGTGAACATGCGCTCCTAAATTCTCCGATGCTGACAACGACAACTCCTCACGCAAACGTAGCGCTCCAGCAACCAGAGCGCTGTCACAGGCTCCGCGTCCAGTCGCGCGGGCCGACGCCTCAGCCCCAGGCCACCTCCTCCCCCTCCCCAGAGACCTGGGCTGCCGGGGCCGACCCCGGGAGCCCGCGCCCCGCGCCCCGCCGCCTCCTCCCGGGAAGTCCCCCACGCAACCGTGCTGCCCTCTCACCACCACCGCCGCCGCCGTCGCCGCCGCCGCCGAGCCGCTCCTACTGTCCCGGAAGTACTCCTTCAGTGAGGAGGCCGCCTCGGCTGCCCCAGAGCACTTCCGGGTCAAGCCGCCGCTCCGGCAGGAAGGAGCCCGCTGCCGGTCTGGTGAGTGAGGGCTTGGTCGGGGTCGCTGCGAGGGAGGTACTGGGGGTGCCGAGGCATAGCTTCGAGCCGGTGGGTCGGGGTCCGACGTGAAGAAAGCTGGAATGTCCGCAGCCCTTTTTAAGGCCTGGCCTGGGCTGCAGGAGCTCGGCCATCGTCCGTTTACTGAGCGCCAAGTACCTACCCGGCGCAACCCTAGGCGCCTGGGACACAGTGGTTTACAAGCCGACTGTGGCCCAGCTCCCAAGTAGTTGACATTCTGGTGAGCAAGGCCGACCAGAAACAAGTCAACAAACAACCGTTGCCTAAGATGGTAGTGAGTGCTCTGAAGAAAATTAAACAGGATAATGTGACGGAACGAAGAGAGGGAGGAAGCAGTGTGAAGATCTGGAGATTGCATTCGAGGCAGAAGGAATAGCAAGTGCAAAGGCTTTGTAGTGGGAACAAACTATGCAAAGTGAAGGAAAAGAAAAAAAGGCCGCTGTGGCTGCAGCAAAAAGAGGAAGATGAGGCCAGACTTAAACAGGCCAGATCTTGTAGGGTCTGTGAGCCAGGACAAGGAGTTTGACTTTTATTTGGAGAGCAATAGAAAAACCATGGAAAGTTTCTGTGCAGAAGAGTGACATGCTCTAATTTATGCCTTTAAGATAATTCCTGACCCCTTATCAGGAAGATGCATATCTTCAGTTGTCCTTGAGCAGTGGGAGTGCCTGAAACCCAGACTGACAGCCAAAAAGGCGTTAGAGATATGATCATTGTACAGATGTGAAAAACTGAGTCCCAGAGAGGTGTAGGGACTTGTCCTTTTGAGAATCCAAGTCTTCCAACTCCATTTAATGCCTTCAGAATTATCATCTTTAATGTCTATGTATAATAATTGTCACTTCCTAAAACCCTTCAGATAGTTTCTTTTGCTTTTGATGGTGGTTCTCTAAATTTAGGGGCATCAGTGTCACCTGGGAGCTTCTTAAAAATGCGTATTCCAGAAAGCTGTATAAGTATAAAAGAGGTAATTTCCTCTAATTTTCTCCTGTAATGGAAAGTGCATAGAATTTGGGGTTTAACTGTGGAATCTTGGTAAGCCACTTAACTGTGTCCTAATCTTATCTTTAAAATGCTGCTAATAATAAATACAGCGGCAGTTCTCAAATTTTGGGGTCTTAGGATCCCTTTACACTTTTAAAACTTATTGAGAACGTCAAAGAGTTGTGTTTGTGTTATAGCTATCAATAGTTACCATATCAAAACAGAACTTTAAAAAAGTTATTAATTTACTTAAAATGATAAACTCATTACATGTTAACATACATAGGATTTCTATGAAGAATATTTTCTAAAACAAAAAATTTGGGGCCGGCCTGGTGGCGCAGTGGTTAAGTTCGCACATTCCGCTTCTCTGCGGCCCAGGGTTCGCCGGTTGGGATCCCAGGTGTGAACATGGCACCACTTGGCACACCATGCTGTGGAAGATGGGCACGGATGTTAGCTCAGGGCCGGGCTTCCTCCGCAAAAAGAGGAGGACTGGCAGTAGTTAGCTCAGGGCTAATCTTCCTCAAATAAATAAATAAATAAATAAATAAATAGTTGTTGAGAAGAATGGCATTATTTTACATTTTTGCAAATTTCTTTAATATCTGGCTTAATAGAAAACAGCTAGAGTCTCGTATCTCCTTCTGCATTCATTCTTTTGTGATATCCTTCATGTGGCCCCTGGGAAATTGCACCATATTGTGTGAGAATGAGAGTGAAAAAGGCAAATAATGTCCTAGCATTATTATGACAATCGTTTTGAAAAAGTCTCAGGGATCCCCAGAGGACTCTGTACCACACTGTGAGAATCGCTAAATTACGATATTATGACAATCAAAAGAAATGCGAGCTGTATTTGTAAGTCATTAAAACTATATGCACAGTAAAAATGCAGATACCCAGGGCTCACCCTTAGAGATGCCAAATCAGTAAGTCTGAGTGGGGCCAAGAAATCTGCATCTTTAAGAAGCACCGCAGATTAGTTTGATGTTAGTGGTTTAAAATTGTAGTTTGAGAAAAACAGTTATAGATCAAATTTACTCTAGAGTGTTTTGCCCACTAAAGTCGAAAAGGTGGTATTTCCATATCTTCAAATATCTCCATTAACAGTTTCCAGAGCCTGAGACTCTGGAAAGTCAATAAACAGTTTGTAGCAGGTACCTTTCTGACTACCAAGTTGATGAGTATCTGAATTCAAAATGTTAAATCCATTCCTATTCAACGGACTAAGAAAGTTTTTAGACTGTGTCATCTGTTAGCTTCATTTTTTGAACAGATAGATAACTGACAAAGGAGGAAAACTGTTAAGTTTTAGAGTCGAGTACTCTCAGTGTGCTAGGGTCCTGACAGAGCAAAAGAAATTGTTCCAAAATTAAGAGAGTAGAGATGAGATTTTAGGTGAGAAGGCTTCTTGAGCAGGGTAAAATTCGAGTTGGATGTTGGTGGAATTTCCACAGGAAGATATTGGTGGGAAGGGGCAGGAAGTTTCAAACAAAAGGAACAACTAGAGCCAGAGTTTTAAAGTGAAAAGTTATTTGGAGAGAATGGAGAGTGAAACAAGTATAGTTAAGGCTTTGAGCCATGACAGAGGAGCTGGGAAGATTATAGGATTTAAACAAAGAAAGGAATGATAATGATAAACAGCCTGTGGATGAGGAAACTAAGACCACTAGAGATCATAGCTAATTAGTGACAGAGGCGTAACTAAAGACCAGACTTCTGAATCCATTCATTTCTTCAACAAACAATTATTATGCATCCAGGCACTGCTGGGATCCATCTAGCTACTTCTGTTCTACCACCTGAATCTGTTCCTGGAAAATTACAAATGCCAGACTAGAATTTGAAGCTTATCCCATAGGCAGTGAAAAATCACCAATAGATTTTAAAATCACCTTGGCTTTCTTGGGTTTGTGTTCAGGACCAATTCTGAGAGGAGCAGTGTTTGGGATATTAAAGGGGTGTGGTCAGAGTTAAGGAGACCCATTTAGAAATTAAAAGGATAGTGCAGTACCCAGGTAAGGCAACAGGACTGTGACCTAGGGTAGGGACAGTAGGACTTAATTGAAAAACATCTAGGAAGTGGAATAATAATAACAACAGCATGTATTTACAATGTACCCTCATTAGTTCATCTGATGCTCACGTAGGGGAGGAAGACAGTTCCTCTACTCTCCAGGTCCTTCTGCCTGGTCTAAGAATTAAATTGACGTGAGACAGAATAACAGGAGAAAATCAAACAAAGTTTAATAACATGTACACATGGGAGAAACCCAAGAATACTGAGCAACTCTCCAGATGGCCAAAACCACCACCTTAAACACCATCTTCAGCTACAGACAAAGGAGGATGTTAGGGTTAGTGGTTTGGGTCTTCAGAGGGGAGGAAAGCAATTCACATGGAGATGGGAAATGCAAATATTTGTTAAACAAGTGTTTGCTATGACCCAAGAGACATATTTTCGTGTGGCCAATTCTGATCCCCCACACTCACAACTACCCTATGAGATCATTACTGTTAATAACTTTATTCAATAGAAGTAAAAACTAAGGCCTCGGGAGCTCACAGCTTCACCTAGGGTTAGGATCAGGCACTCTAACTCAAGTCCATGCTTCTAACCATAGAGCCATGATGATCTTACAACTTTGACCTTGCATGACAAAAAGAATTGTAGAATCCGCTCACCTGCTATAACAGACAATGCTGGTTATAACAGACGGTGTGGTTATCTTCCAAGCTATGTATGTGCTGGGCAAGTAAATCTGAGGGTGAGAGTGGGGAGTTCTGTTTTAGTTAATACTGAGTTTGAGACACTGGGTTGGGGGGGGGGGGGCGGGTTTCAGACTTTACAGAAAAAAAAAATTGGGTTAAGGAGATCATAAATCTAAGTTACATCGATGTCTTTGTCATTCACATCCAGTAGCTTCAGCAAATGCAAAAAAGAAGTCACAGGTATAACAAATAATTCTGGTTTAAAGCAAAACTCCAACAAATACAGAAGTTGTTTCTCAGTGTGCCAGAAAATATGTTGAAGTTTGAGCTGAGGGTTATGAGGTATGTAATGGCTCCAAGATACTATTAGGAGCATAAGGGCTATTTCAGTTAGAAACTTTTCAGAAAATGGCTTTCAAAAGTGGGAATTTCTGTTTGAATATTACTAACCTTTTTATGTTTCAGATCCCTATAATCTGAGTATTATAGGGATATAAGCAGAACAGCTTTATGTTTGTACTTTGCAAATGATAGAAGAGTACTAACAATCTGCTTTTCCTTTGCTTTTTCTCCCCCGTGCCAATTCAGCATGCCACCTTGACCATTCATGTGCCAGGCTCAGGGGGACTTCATTTTTCAAGTGTAACAGTGCAGGCAGAGAAGAGCGGATGAGCTGCAAATACACCTAGAACACATTTGATTATGGAGAGTGAAGCATTAATCTCCCAGTATACTGGAGCTAAAACCATTACCATCTGGGTATTACTGTTTTCCTGCCTCTGAGTTATCCCAGAACTATTTCAGCTAACAGCAGTTTCCTCAGCCAACTTAATATTGAGCCACGAGAACGGAAATCAGCTACATTACTTCCTTATTTACTTGTGTTGAGAATTGGAACAGAATGGAAATATTTCTTTTCTCAGAAGTTGGCAGGAACAGCAACAAGGCAATCTGTTAGGAATGACAGCTTAGACACTTTTCTTTTTTCGTTCTTTTTTTTTCTTAATAATGTAGCCACTATTCAGAATGGTTCTATAGGGTAAAATCTTCTGCATTTCTGATTATTCATGATCCTAGAAAAGCTTACATTTTACAATATCTAAAAGATGAAAAAGGAGTTGGATTAAACTTGAGTATCACAGTTTTCTATTATTCTTATTAATGCTGAAGAAAGATATTAAAAAATTCTACCCAGTAGCTTCACCCACAAACATAGCATAGCCCTTTCTAACTGTTTACAGAAAGGTGGCACTTTGATTTTCCTTTTTGAACTCTTCTTAGCCTCCAAATGTCAGCTGCTGCATTGAGATGAGCAGGCATGATATTATTATGGGAAGTCTCAAACTTACAAGTGAATTTTTTTGTTGTTAGTGCCGTCGAGTCAATTCCAACTCCTAGTGAGCCTGTGTACAGCAGAGTGGAACCCTGCCTGGTCTTTTGCGCCATCCGCTCACCTGCTATAACAGACAATGCTGCACTGCTACATAGGGTTTTCATAGCCAGTTGTTTCAGAAGTGGGTGGCCAGATCCTTCTTCCTAGTCTTTCTAGTCTGGAAGCTCAGCCGAAATCTGTCGACCATGGGTGACCCTGCTGGTATGTGAAATACTGGCGGCATAGCTTTCAGCATCTCAGCAACACACAGCTGCCACAGTGCGACAGAAGGATAGTGTGGTTCCCTGACCAGAAATTAAACCTAGGCCATGGTGGTGACAGCACCAAATCTTAACCACTAGACTACCAGGGCTGGTATTCCTTAAATTCATAAAGTCCTCTTTCTCTTTTGTGTTCCCACCACAATTATACTTGTGTTCAGTCCTTCTCACACTGTCTTGTATATGGTTAGCTGTTTCTGCCCCTGCCTTCTAGGCTAGTTTGTAAATTTCTGAGTGTCTGAGACAGTATCCTAATTCACCTGAGCATCTCTTGCAGTACCCAGCACTCCATCTTGCGCATAATGGGCCCCTGACTTAGCTGAGCTATTTTAAAATCATTACTCCAAAATGAGTAGAATGGTCATAGTCGATATAGTTTTTCTTGCAAGTAGCACAAACCAATTCATGCTGACTTAAGTAAAAGGAAATTTAGTATGAGGAGATAAGTCAACGGTATCGTAATCCAAAGGGTAATTTATTCCCTCGCTCTCTTTTCTGCTGCTGTCACCTTCTTGGACCCGTACCTTTGCCAGTGTTTTACCTCTCAACTACTCAGCAGCCTCTTATCTGCAAATGGGTGTGTCTCTTAGTAACTTGGACTAGAAGTCCTTTGTGTTTGGGATACCCATGGTCTGAGTATAAAGTACCCAGGCTGAGCCTGCCTTTATTGACTGGACATATAAGGATGTTATGGGACCTGTTGCTCTCCTGGTGTAAAATCAGTATACCAGGCTATTTCTGCCACCTTTGACCTAAGGGCAGTTTAAGGGTATTCATAGTATTTTTCTAGACACTGTCTTGTACGTTTCTTTAAACTTCTAGTAGAGGCGAATGGCTCTGTCTGAACAGAACAGGAACCACAAATCTTGGCCACATGGGCAACTTGTGTCACACACTGCAGTGTATAAGGAGGGGAAGAGTTGGAGATCCGTGATGAGGATTGCTGGGAGCCACAGCCACAGTTCCAGCAGTTTTGCTGAACTTAATCTTTTTTCTCCTAGCTAACCATCTCTCCATTTCCTTTCTTGTTTGCACATTCAGTCTTCATTTCTGTGATTTTAATTCTGAATAAAATTGAATAAATATGTTTATTTCTCTAAAAACAGAAAGTCGTATTGGAGCCAGGAAGTAGAATACTGTCAGGAACCAGAGCAGCCTGTGTCAGTCCCTCTTTCTCTTCCCCTCTGCTCCTCTTACCTCTCTTCCCCATCCCCTCTCACCTCTCTTAACCATTCTCCCTTTGCCTTCTCCATCCCTGTTGTCCTTTCTTTCTGCTTCTCTCTGTATGTGGCCCAAACCTGACTGCCTCAGCCCACTATATGCCTTCTCTTCCTCAAATGGCCCTAACCCACAGTGTCTCAAAACAAAGCTTCTGATTAGTCACCCAGTGGATTGACTTCCTCCTGGGCCTGAGAAGATAGAGGCAGGGCTCAAAAAAGGGAAACATAAGCTATACAGATCACAGCAAAGGTTCTCTACCACAAACTCAGGCCACATAAAAACAATGCAACATATCATGGTTGGGCTGCAAGGTCAGTTTACAATGCCTCCTTAGTCCATGTTATTGCAAAATATTTATTTGCAATGAGAAAAAGAAAATGTGAAATTTAAAATTAAAGATTGAAATTACGTAATGGTGTTTCCCCTTCCCCCTTCCAAGATTTTTAAATGGTTGCATGGTATTCTGAGTAAATGTGTTTCATTTATCTTAAATAATGGTTTTACTGTCAAGTGTGGATTTTAGCACAATATCTGAAAGAACAGTCAACAATAACAATAACTAGAGTAACTAGAGCTTATTCAGTGATTCAGCAGAACGTGTGAACTATATATATTTTATATACACTATCTCATTCAGACCTCGCAAAAGTCGTATGAGAATAGGTACTGTTATTTTCCCTGTTTTGGAGGTGAGGGGACTGAGGCACAGAGAGATTGTCAATTGTAGAAGTTGCAAGGCTGGTTAGAGTCAGAGCCAGGATTCAAATCTAGGAAATCTGGCTCCAATCTGTACTCTGAACCTCCCTGCCTTTATCAGGGTAATCTAAATCCAGAGTGGAATGTGATAGTTCTCTCTTGTTGGAAGTGTTCAGTCTGCAGCACCATTAGGCAGGGCTGTTGTAGAGGAAATGAGAAAGTATATTAGTGGTCTCCAGATTCTAACCCGTGGACCCTCTGCTTCTGAATCACCCGGGGAGATAATTAAAAACCATAAATTCTAAGGACCAAACCCAGAGGTTCTTATTCACTAGGTCTAGGGTGGGACCCAGGAATCTATAATTTTAACAAGCTCTCTAGATGATTGTGATATTCAACCTGGTTTGGAAACTCTGGGTTTGGTAGTCTTTTATTCCTTCCAGGACAAGATAATAAGTGAAGACTTGGGGGTTGGTTCAAGGAGTGTCTTTAGGCATTGCACCTCTAAATTCTTTTTTTTTTTTTGAGCAAGATTAGCCCTGAACTAACATCTGCTGCCAATCCTCCTCTTTTTGCTGAGCAAGATTGGCCCTGAGCTAACATCCATGCCAATCTTCCCCTATTTATATGTGGGATGCCTGCCACAGCATGGCTTGATAAGCAGCACATAGGTCTGCACCCAGGATCCAAACCAGCAAACCCCAGGCTGCCGAAGCAGAGCATGCGAACCTAACCACTATGCCACTGGGCCAGCCCCTTCTAAGGTCTTTTGAGATTATTAGCATTGGCTCTCTTTGTCTCAGAATATAAGTGCTAGTAAATGCATGTCGGCTTAAATAATTATGATCCCTGTTGCATAACATTCTTTTGTTTTGTTTTGTTTTGAGGAAGATTAGCCCTGAGCTAACTACTGCCAGTCCTCCTCTTTTTGCTGAGGAAGCCTGGCCCTGAGCTAACATCGTGCCCATCTTCCTCTACTTTATACATGGGATGCCTACCACAGCATGGCGTGCCAAGCGGTGCCATGTCCGCACCCGGGATCCGAACCGGCAAACCCCGGGCCGCTGAGAAGCAGAACGTGTGAACTTAACCACTGCTCTACCGGGCCGGCTCTTGCGTAACATTCTTTACAAAGATCCATCAAATATTCTATCAAATTTAAACTAATCTCCATCAGTAAATATTTATTGAGCATGTGCTAGTTATGAAGTATAGCAATAAAAAATATAGTCCCTGTGCTTAAGGGGCTCATAGATAAGATGGTGTGGATTGTGTTGCAGTACAGAGCAGCATATACCAGAACCAGGTGAGTAGTGTAATGGTGAGGGCTAGCGGGGTCAGGGAAAACCCACCCTGCCTCTGGGTGTACTCTGGATCCATGTGGGAGGAATTGCCGAACCTTGAGAGGAGGCTCAGGGAAACTGCATGAAGAAGGGGTTCCACACAGCAATAACACTGCCAGGTCACTGCTGCCCCACAGCTTCTCAAGTGGAGGCTGTTCATTCCCCCAAAGCTCTTGCATCTCTGAGCAAGGAGCGTGAGACCATCTTTTCTATTTCCGGTGTATTCTACCCTAGCTACCTTGATCCGAGGGAGACAACACCGTCCCCACAGGTGATCCACCCTACCCTTTAGCCTCTCAGTTCTTTGATCTCCTCATCTTGGACAAGTGTCTCCTTCACTCACTTCAGTCTCCCACTCCAGTTCCCGAAGTCCACCTTCAGTTTTGCTGTTGGCCCAGACTACTCCCCACCAGATTCCAGAATGGGACCCAGCACTCTCTGGCCACCACTTCTCATCACCATAACTTGTAACCATTTTTCCTGAACACCTTCTAACCAGTGATCCCTCTGCTTTTTCCCTGTCTCCTCTCTTTACCTAGAATAGTTCTCTCCCATTCGCAATTCCTGTTTGTCCCTCAGGTCCTGTTGCAAACCTTCCTACCTCAGGGAGGCTTCCTGCGATGAGGTCAGCTCCGCATGTTGGGTGCTCCTGTAGCATCTGTACTTCCCCTGGGATAGCATTTAGCATATTTTCCATGTGTTCAGTTAGTGTCTATGTCCTCTGCCAGACTGAGCTCCATGAAGGCAGAGACAGTGTCTGTAGTACAGTAGGTTGGCACGTAGTAGGTGCTCACTAGATAGTGATGAATAGATGAAAATGTATGCTTCTAGTCTAAAACAATGGTTCTAAACTCAGTGATGGGAAGAGTGGAGAGAAAGGGGTGGCCAGGATAAGAAGTGAGTTGGTATTAGAGTAAAGTGGAGTTGTGGGTGGTTGGTTTGTTTTGTTTGTTTTTATTTTTGTTTTCCCTACACAGAGAACAGGCCCCAAGCTCAGAACCTTTAGCAGATGGTGGTATCTCTGGAAGTTAATAACATTGTTTCGTTTTCATTGTGCTTTTGTGTACAGTTACAGTTGTCCCTCCATATCTGTGGATGTGGAGCCTGTGGATGCAGAAGGCCAACTAAGGGACTTGAGCATCCACAGATTTTGGTATCCGCAGCAGGTCCTGGAACCAATTCCCCTTGAATACTGAGGTACAACTGTACTTTTATCCACAGATATGACTTAGACTTTCCTTTTAAAATAGATATATGAAAGTAAAATAATGAGTTCATTTAAAGAAAACATATAAATGATAATAATTTAGTACACAGATATAGCAAAAAGAAAATCATGACAGTAGAAGAAATGAATGAAATTTGCAAAATGCTGACTTGGATGAAGCCCCAGGAACTCTTTATTGAAGTCCTGGGGAAAACCTGGAGCCCTTTTTCAGCCACTCATTTCCTGTCACCGTTGAGAATCACTAGTCTAGAATAAAGCACAAAAATCACATTCTCTGATTGTTGTGTATCTTATTGTGAAAAAGAACTTGGGAGCTCACACATGTCAAGCCCCTAGCACAGTGCCTGGTTTATGGCAGTCATTTAATAAATGTTATTTCCATTCTTTCCACATACCACTCCCTCCTAATAAAGAGAGACCAGGATTTCCCTACTAACTTATAGTATAATCTAAAGGAGCACGTCACTGTGAAGTGAACGGATTAGATCAGATCATGTCTAAAATCCCGTCCAATGCCCAAGTTCTTTGTTTCTTTGTCATTTTAGTGGGATTTAGGAAGAAATGGAAATAAACATGTGTTCAATCTCTTATAACAGCAAAGAGTGAAGTCCTTTGTTTTACTCTGAATTGTCCATCCTTAAATTTGAAAGATATAGAAAATTATTATCATTCAACCATTCTTTCAAGGGCTAATGAAAATTAAATAACATTTACAACTTACTGTAATTCTGACTTTGAGGAGTTTAATGACAAAATACGATGATCCATTGCTTTTTATGTTCTATGATGAAGCAGCCTTCATGTAAGAATAAAGGGGAATAAGTGTCATTTCCAAAATTAATTATTTGGGCCCCTCATAAGAAATAAAGCTGGGTGTTTCATCCCATCTTTTATAGAAATAGAAGTTGAAATTTTTCTTTGAGAATCAGTGATTTAAGAGGAATCAAGTTATCAGGAAGATGATCAAATCACATAGACTCTTATACTGGGATATTATTTTGTACTTTATTCATGGTATTTTACTCTTCTTTTAAATTTGTCTGGCAATCTTTCCCTGTAGTTTATATTTCCATTTCTACCAACTAGACATTTAAGATGTTAATTCCTCCTTTAGCTAGTTTTCCAGACTTTGAGCTAGAAATTGGTATTCTTACAAACTGTTAAATATACTGTGTTTTGTCTCTTGATAATGAAGAAATTATTAAAGGAAAATTCTTTTGTCTAACATTCTTGCCCAGGAGGGAGGTTCTTTAGCCTCAGAAATCAATAACTTTATGTATATATGTAAGAGTGCAATTTTCTTTCTACTATTAAAAAAACTACCTCGACAAAATACAAAAAAAAAAAAAAAAGCCACAGTCTTCTGTATGAAGGGACTTCGATGGACCATGTCCAATCTTTCTCCAAATATAATCTAGCAACTTCAATGGCTGTTGAGAGAAAAATAAAGAAGCATCAATTATTAAGACAAAAAAAAAAAACTACCTCGAGTAGCTCTGCATTATTTATATGTAATATACCTATGTGCTTGAATTACTCAAATTTGAGCTCCATGGTTATGATTATGATGTACCAATTGATTTACATTATTGATATAACAACAGATGGTAGTGGTGCAGGTTGAAATAAAAGATCATTAAGCTAAATATTTTAGCCTTCATTTGCTCCCTGTTGCACAGAATTTGTCAGAGTGAAATAGAATCATAGCATTTCAGAACTAGAAGAGTCCTTAGAGATTGTCTCATCCAGTCCTTCATTTGACAGATGAGAAAACCAACTCAGAGAGAATGTGACCTGTCAAGGTCGTACAGCTTGTTAGGAGCAAAGCTAGGACCAGAACCGAGGTCTGCCATTTCCCAGTTCAGTGCTCTTTCTACCGTCTCCGTGTAAGATCTTCAGGTGGTGGTCTTTCTGCTTCACTCCCTGAAGTCTGCACCATTTATTCTAATCAGTTTCACATCTATTCATTTCTAGAACATAGAGCTTCACCCCATTGTGAGTCTTTGTTGGTTAAACTTTATGTCTGGCTTTCTTTTAGGTTGGTCTCCACTCACATCTTTTAATCTTGAAGACTTTGAAATATACCTGGATCTGCCACTTTTTTGGAAAACTGCAATACCAAGCAATAAACTGCCCACTGTGCTCTTGTTATAGTATAGAAGCTTTTGACTTCTCCAGATCTAAACAAGATTTTCTCCCATTTTCCCATGAAGCCACATTGTTGTTTATTCGCTTTAGTGGTGAGTGTTACTGTGCCAGCTGCTTTTGTTTTGGAAGATGTAGGCTTCAATCAAATGGCCCCACTGGGAACAAATCATAGTTCTTTAAATGCATCATTTCCCTCAAGCTTTGAACTCTCAGCAGGTTCCCACTCAGGTGATGATGTCATCATAGCCAAAGAGGGAGCTAGTGTTTCAATTGAGTGTCTTCTCACAGTCGACCACCATGAAGATGTCCATTGGTACAACTCAAAAGGACAGCAACTGGATGACAAAGGCAGAGGTAACTATGCCAGGGTATAATTAATCGAGGTTACTCATTTCCTGTTGCTTCTGTCTTGGTTTTATGGCATATTCAACAAATCTCAATGATGATGTGCCAGGGTGAATAGTTAAAACTTTTGAAAGGCTTGGAGTATATACCTATCAGAGAAAGCAAAATAATTATAATTACTTAACCAGAAGAAGAAAAAAATAAAGAATAATTATAAATTTAAGAGATGTTCACATGATGCCAGTGAGCTATTTTCTCTCCTCTTAATGAGCTGGTTTCCTTCTTTGAAGGTAGACTACATCAAGTTTGCTGCATTCAGCTGTGCAGGCTGCGTACTGCACAACTCCAGGGGCACCATTCCCCTGGACTGTAATGTGAATAGTACAGTGTGGTGGCCCTGCAAGAAGGATTTTGGCTAGACTTAAGTAAATTTGTCATAAATAAAAAAATCTCTGCTTGGAAATGAGTTACTAAAAAATGTTAGATGAAATCCAAGATGTTTCTAAAAATGGTTATAGATCTGTGCATAAAACTTTAAGTCCCTCTGAGTATTTGAAGGGCACTGAGGAGGAGCTATTTGAGCCCTTCCAGCTCAATTTTTTTTCTATTTATACCTTAATTTACTTGAAAACAGGAGAGTTTCTCTTGTATTTTTTGTGTCTCAGTCTTAAAAATCACACAAACATAGTAATGCAACCAAGATCTCCTTTTTGACAGGTTTTCATTTGATTTTGCTGTTTGTGGACCTGTGAACACATCTTAATCAGAATACTATTTCCTTAGCTAGTGTTCTGCTAGAAGGATTTTTTTTTAAGATTGGCACCTGAGCTAACAACTGTTGCCAATCTTTTTTTTTCCCTGCTTTTTCTCCCCAAATTCCCCCAGTACATAGTTGTATATTTTAGTTGTGGGTCCTTCTAGTTGTGGCATGTGGAATGCCGCCTCAACGTGGCCCAACGAGCAGTGCCATGTCAGCGCCCAGCATCCGAACTGGCAATACCCCAGGCCGCCGAAGCAGAATGTGGAAACTCAACCACTCGGGCCACAGGACAGCCCCTGTGAAGGATCTTTTTGAAGCCTGCTTGTGTTAAAGCACCTCAAAAAGTAATCGCCATGAAACATCAATGGGATAAAGATTAAATTCTGAGATCCTCACAAGCTACACTTTCAGAAAAGGCCCCCATTATCTTTTTTGCTAGAGAGGTAGTCTAACCTCTTGAAATATAAAAGATATTTGGTTATTTATAATAAAATGGAAAACAGAAAAGGACACAGATGATGTTTCCTTTTAAAGTATATGCTAAACATTTTAACCTTGTACAAATTGAGCAACTGGTCACCTAGGAATTAAAGAGTTGGAATTGTCAGAACAGAATATTTTTAATCAGCTTCTTAAGAATATAGACTTATTGAATCAGAATCTCTAGAGTTGTGCCCAGAATGTGTATTTTCAACATGATTTGGGGTTCCGCATTTGGACCCACTGAACTAGATTCTTATCTCCTTTGGGTTCTAGGATCCTGACCAAACGCATCTGAGATTTGAATTATTCAATCAGTGTGATCCTGACAGACTGACTGTAAGCATAAACAAAGCTT
The DNA here is from genome assembly GCF_021613505.1 of Equus quagga. Taxonomy (NCBI): domain Eukaryota; kingdom Metazoa; phylum Chordata; class Mammalia; order Perissodactyla; family Equidae; genus Equus; species Equus quagga. The sequence goes on along the minus strand of NC_060273.1, from coordinate 66,741,136 downwards.
AGATGAGGATAAGACCAGCCAAGTGGAATGGCAGTTTCATTTTCGTATTTTGCCTTTACTTTGAAAATCACTAACATCTATCATTGATGCTTTCAGTAGCAGCTCTGGAAAATTGTATTAAATTTTATGAATCTCAAGTGAGAAGAGTTTAAAGAGCATGTCAGTCTAGTGTAAGGTTCATAAATCTTGAGCTATTATCAGCAAGTGAGCTAGAGAGTTTAGATTGTGGTCTTAGTACAGTGGGTTGATGAATAGAGTCTACATAGTTCATCATACCTGGGATTCATAGGGTGTCCTTTTCTTAGCTCCAAGTTCATAAAACAGAAGCTTGTGGAGTAATGACTATATTCATAGCTGCATATTTTCCTCCTCTTTACATTAGTGAAGTGATGGCTCTTAAATATAACTATAGCATTTAGATAGATTTTGATGATGATAAAAATGAGCACAGTCCAGAGTACTTACTAATTGACGTGCTGCTAAAATCATCCAGAACCATAGAATGTCAGGGATGAAAAAGAGCTTGAAGATTAGGCACTCAGGTGGTGCTTAACAAGCAGTACCCAGCCTCCTCTGGGATACCACTTCTAGTCATTGGAGCTCACATCTACATGCCAGGTTAGCCCATCCATTCCATCTTTGAATGGCTTTCATAGTTAATGCACAGAGTACACTCAGAATTTACCACAAATGTGAGAGTTGTGCGGGCAGAGCCAAATTATTAAAGGATGTTAAATCAAAGTGGGTGGTCAGGATGCTTTGCTCTTCATACTCATATACTTTAGTATACATGTTCCCTGAATGAAGATACCTTCCTGGATGGAAGAGAGGCACATGTTCTAACTTTACAACAGAAGCCTAGGCATCTTAAGGGCAACTTTATTCTCTTTACCAAACTGTTCATTTACCCTGACCTGTGAGACATATCTTTTGGCTTAGACTTCAGTTACTCTTGCCAGAAAATCAAGATATCATCAACAAACCTTTCCTAACAAAACAAATTAACATATGCAAAGCATGCCAGATTAGCCAGTTAGTAATTGAACAAATGCATTAAATTGGTAGCGTTTTTTTAATAACTTTTGTCTCTTATTATATAATTCATTACCAAAAGCAAACAAACACAGTTAAATAAAAAGAAGAAAATAAAAATTACTCATAAACCATTACTCCGGAAATAACCATTGTTTTATTTTTTTTTTCCCTTTGGTGAGGAAGATTGGCCCTGAGCTAACATCTGTTGCTAGTCTTCCTCTTTTTGCTTAGGAAGATTGTCACTGAGCTAACATCTACGCCAATTTTCCTCTATTTTGTACATGGAATGCCGCCACAGCATGGCTTGATGAGCAGTGTGTAGGTCCATGCCCAGGATCCGAACCCGCAAACCCTGGGGCCACCAAAGCAGAGTGTGCGAACTTAACCGCTACGCCACCTGGCCATTCCCCCATTGTTTTCTATTTCTGAGGCATATCCTTCTAGTATATGAAAAAGTATAGGTAGAGACATATAAACATTTTTTTAATTCATTTACATTATGTAGACATACTTATCTCTCTGAAAAGCTTGTTACATCTAGCAGTGAAATGTAGCTATGATAATCATTAGTGTTAAGAAGGAAGATCTTGATTTCCTAAGTTCCAGGCTATTTAAATTCCAACTCTGGTCATAAAAGTGTACCCTTTCTTACATTATTTAAACAAATAGCAGAATATAATGGATGAGTTAACATATTCTTACAAAGAGGCAGAATATTGACAAGGCAGTTGGCGTATTTAGTAATAATAATCTTTATGCTGTCATATTTTATTTCTGTTGGGTTATCAGGTGGAAAATGGTTGGTTTCTGATAACTTCCTGAATATCACCAACGTAGCCTTTGATGACCGTGGGCTCTATACATGTTTTGTCATCTCTCCAACTCGTGCCTCCTACTCTGTCACCCTGCGTGTTATCTTCACCTCGGGAGACATGAGTGTCTACTACATGATTGTTTGCCTGATTGCCTTTACGATCACTCTCATCTTAAATGTCACACGGCTGTGCATGATGAGCAGCCATCTTCGTAAGACTGAGAAGGCTATCAATGAATTCTTCAGAACTGAAGGGGCTGAGAAACTTCAGAAGGCCTTTGAGATTGCAAAACGCATCCCCATCATCACCTCAGCCAAGACCTTGGAGCTCGCCAAAGTCACACAATTTAAGACCATGGAGTTTGCTCGTTATATTGAAGAACTGGCGAGAAGCGTGCCTCTTCCGCCCCTTATTCTAAACTGTCGGGCCTTTGTTGAGGAGATGTTTGAGGCTGTGCGAGTGGATGACCCTGATGACATAGGAGAAAGAATTAAAGAGAGACCTGCCTTGAATGCTCAAGGTGGTATCTATGTCATTAACCCAGAGCTGGGCCGGAGTAATTCACCGGGAGGAGATTCGGATGACGGTTCTCTGAATGAACAAGGCCAGGAGATAGCAGTTCAAGTTTCGGTCCACCTTCAATCAGAGACCAAAAGTATTGATACAGATTCTCAAGCCAGCAGTCAGTTCAGTTCGCCTGATGATATAGGATCTGCCGAATTGAACTCTAACTATAAAGATGGGGCGTATGAAAGCTGCCAGCTGTGAGCTATCCCAGTACCTACGAAAACAACTCGCAGAAAAGGAACCTGTTTCGTGTAGAAAATAGCATTTCACCAAAAGATGACTGTGGTTTTCCCCTTGTTAATATTAAGCACATTGGAACATGAATTATTGCCAAAATCTTTGTAAAACTTCAGCGTTTTCCCTATCTGATTATTTTTCAGTCATTTTCCTCAAGCTTGAGTAAATGATACATATTAAGATTTGAAGGAGCCTGAGAGGTAAACATAGTGGGGAAAGTACTGCACTAAGAGTTCCATGGCTTCTCTTCCAGTCACGGTTCTTCCATTGGTTAGGGCTGACACTTATGAGGGCCTCAGTGTTCCCACCAATAAGATGAGGGATTTGCATTAGCTGTATCTAAAGTCATTTCTAGCCCTATAACTTCTTACCTGTCACCTTTAAACCACCAAAATCTTCAGCACATCTCTAAATAAACCCTTCCCTAGACTTTTAGTCCCTTTTTATGGTAAGGACCAAGCCAAGACTTTATTCCGTGATTTAGGTTCCCAGACCAATGCCATGATGCATAGCGGTGTGGGTGTTTTTCATGTGTTTGGCCTTGTGGAGCGTGCAATTGTATGTGCTAGGTTGAATCTTCTCAGTATAGCCCCTGTCTGTATTATACAGATAGCAGGGAGCTAACTGCACATTAGTAAACTACTTTTCACGAGTAAATTTGTCCTTTTGGGGGATATATCATGTGTTTTCAACTTACTGAGGCATCATGTAGTTCATTGAGCTGGCAGTGATTTCCCATCTGATCTCCAAAAGTGAGCAGTTTGTTCCTAAGGAATAATGTCTTCAGTACTTTGAGAATAAGTAGAATAAGAAATGATGTCAAATCATCTGTCTCTGGTAAATCATGGATTTTGACATTTCTGTTAATAGAATTTCTCAGGCTTTCCCTTTTTAAAAGTACTGGACTCTCCAAGAGGGTTCAGTGTTTGTGATCCCATTCCCAAATCTGAGGGAAACCCAGAGCTGGATTGCTCTTCAGACCTCTGTCAATATCCTTGCCCTCTGTGGTCTTAAATATGGTGCTAAAGGTTGCATGCCTCCTTATCTTGTTTGTTTTGTTTATATTTTATTGTTGCGGTTTTTATTTTTGTGTACTTCAGATATAGAAATCTGAGATAGGGCTGCTTTTGTGTCATTTCTGAGAAGCACTACCTGAAATAAGATTAGATAACGGTGTGTGGTGTGTGTTACTATATTAAGTATATAGATATAGATACAGATATATAGATGCATATACACACACTTACAAATCTAGTCGTAAAGAGGGAGAAAAATTATGGGTGATGCCACCTGATTTAACTGTGTGTAATAAACACTTAAGAAAATATTTCTTGCCTGGCTGAGAGCTGATATAATGGAATTGTAAACACTCTTTCAGAATAATTTCTTCAGCTCCAGGATGCTTGGTGTCATATAATTTTAAGAACTTGGCAGTGGAGCGCCACTTGATGCTTCACGTGTCTTCATTTGGCTTCTGATTATTGAAGCATTACTTTAACTGGAGGTTCCTGGGGGGAATGTTCAGAGGAGGTTCTATCGGGATTTTTATTTAAGGTTTCAAATGGAGGAAGGTAAGAAATTCAAAGTGTGGTCAGATAGAGCTCGTGCCTTCCTTTGTCCAGGCTTATCAAAAGTAATACATCTGCTGTGGATAGCATGAATGAATCAGTGTGCAGTTTTGTCAGATGGCATTACGGATAAAGATGATAATGCTCCCTTTTCTGTCTCTCAGGCTGTTTCCATGGAAACCTCCAGAGCCAAACAAAAGCTGCCAGTCATTTAGCCAAAGCTTGTCTTGGCTCATAGACCTATATTTCTTTAAGAAAAACTGTTCTCATGCATTTGGCTATGAGAGCAAGGGCTCTTGAACATACCCTAGATTTAGAACACTTTTTCCCTTCCCAGAATGTTTCTCTTGAGAAATTAAAAATTTTTTAAATCCCTTGTCTGTAGTCTGCCCCCTGAACATCGCTCATATCTTCAGATAGTACCTCCAGCCCTGTCCCAATATAGCAGGTTTGAGGTCATTTCTTCGAATGTAGCTCGTCACATTAAAGAGAATAGATTTACCCCCCATGTTCTCATAATGGACATGAGTGTTTAGAACTTTAAGGTAGACGTATTTAATGAGCAAAGTCCTGGGAGACAGGACTTCGGAAAAACATAGGAAATATTGGAAAAAATCTATAAGTTAATACAATACTATATAACAAGTATAGGCTACTCCAGTGTATCCTGGATAGATTATTTTAGAAACATAATGGTGGCTTAATTTGGTGGCCAAAGTAACTGGATTACTTTGAATATTCCAAGTTATGGTGCCATTGATAAGGAATTAAAGTAGGTCAAAATTTAAGTGAAGTTGCTATTACTTTCTGAAGCTAATTTTCAAAAGGAAGAAAACTAAACTTACTAATATTTTCTGTGTCTAATCAAATACCTTTCATATATAATTAATAGTCTCATATTATCTTTTTGTAAAATCCTTAACCTTTTGAACTTAAACTACAGTCTAAAAGTCTTTTGACAATAATTGTGGAGTAATTAACCTTTGTCTCACTAGATTTTATAGTTAGTGAAAATGCCTTTACTCAACAAAGTGTATTTGAAATAGTTCTGTCATCTCATTTACAAATTTTGTTTTATATTGTGAGTTAATGAACCTTATTGTCCTTATAAAATGAAATAGTAGCTTTGTGAAATAAATTTACCCAAAATAGACATGTAAACACTTTTATAGATTCCTTACCAACTGAAACCAGACAGGCATCTTTTGAGCTGATACCCTGCTTGAGTTTATAGGCAGTTTGATAAGGTGTCCTCCAAACTGGATCTGTTATAATAGTTTAATTCTTGAGTCAGGCCCAGCGAGCATTTGTATTTTAAAGTCAAAGGACACTGCTTTCCCTTTGGTCCTCCAGCCTCAGTGAACCCCTTGGTGCAGTCCTCTCTACGCCCTGCATGTAATTGCACCCTAGATCAGACTTTGACTCCTGTGTCCAAGAGCAGCATGGGAGCACAGCATGCTTCTTTTCCAGAGCCCAGCCAGTCATAGGTGCTAACCTTGTCTCCACACACCAGCAGTTCTAACACAAGTAGATCATATTTCCTGAGTCACCAGTAAGAGAACACAGTCTTTTCTCATCTAGGCCGGGAATATTGAAAATGCTCAGCCTTATACATAAACTCCTAGCTTCTCCACACATTTCATAAAAGTAAATGAGTATTATTTGGTCTGTTCAGATAATGTTTAAATGTTCACCATTTTAATGAATACTTATGTTACAATTTTGTCCTTTTTTTTAAAAAAAAAATTGTACTCGAATGTAATTTATTAAATGTTCGATGGAGTATATTTCATTTGTCTGAAATCTTCTGTAGAGTATATGTTCATTTTTATATGTGATGGAATTTGATGTTAATGATTTTAAACAGGAGTAAGTTTGGCTTCAACTTGCATTCCACCATGGCTACCCATTTCAATTTTACAAATGTCGACTGAGCATCTTTATGTTTTGTTGCTGTGAGCCAGGCTGAGATGGGTGTCCTGCCACAGTTGCCATGAGGATGGCATTACTAGACCCTCCTCGCTGGGCCCACGTGCAGCAGTTTCCCACTTCTGAAGCAAAGCCTTCCTGGCAAAGGCAAGAGCTTGAGCAAAGGCCTAGAGATAGGAGGGTTTAGCACACGTCTTGGAGAACGTGATTAGTATGTAGTGTTCATGATGAGATCTGACAGGTGGGAGCAGTAGCTTCAGTAGAAGCAAACGTCTGCAGTCCCATGGAATGAAGGGTCATGGGGGAAGGCAGGCGTGGAAAAACACAGGATCTCAGGAGACAGGCAAAGACAACAGGTAGAGGGACGACTCATTACTTAAATGCCACAGGTTCCTTAGAATGAAAACCTAGCCCCTATCTCCCTATGGCAAAAGATCATGAGACTTGGAGTTCTAATTCCACCACTAGCCATGTAACAGTGGGACTTGGCCTCTCTGGACTTCAGGAAAATGGAGTTGATAATACCTCACAAAATTAACATGAGGCTTAACTATAGCAACATGTAAGTAAATGCTGTGCTAGCTGTAACATGCCATGCATGTAAGGGGCTGGTAATCATACAGCCAGAGTGTCAGCTTTGTTAGCAGGCATGTCCAGCTGATGACTGGTTGCATTTGGACTCAACTAAAAATTCTTCCAGATCTCTCTCAGTTATAGTTGCATTTGGCTGCATGCCATTGTAAGAGAAACCCAGGAAAACTGAGTAACTTGCCAAAATGGCCAAAGCCACCACCTTAAATACCATCTTCAGCTAAAGACAAAAGGATGTTGGAGGGCAGTGGTTTGGGACTTCAAAGGGGAGGAAGGCTGTTCACATGGATTTGGAAAAGCAAGTGTTTGGTAAACAAATGTGTTCCACACCTTGCAGAGACAATGGGACATGGAGAGGACTTTGGTCAAAGGGGCCTTGCCTGGTTGCTCCCTGTCTACCACACCTTGTTCATACTATACTATAGTTATCTGTGGTGATAGCTTCTTCCTCAAACAGGCCTTCTGTCTTAAATTCTTCTAGGCAGTTAAAGAGAATGTCAAAGTTCCTTCCTGAGTCTTTTCTTCTTAAATATAAGCCAAAGAGACACATTGTGGAGTGGCAAATTCTGCTCCCCTACACCATAGAAACTCAACTGTGGTGGCTTACCCAAGTAAGAGGTTTTTTTCTCCAATAACAAGTCTAGATGAAGTCAGTCCAAGGCTGGTGCAGGTACTCAAGTCTGGCGTCAATGATTCAGGCTCCTTCTAGATTCCTCTCTACCCTTAGCATGTGGCTTTCATCCACGTAGTCACAAGCTGTCTTGGATTGGGTTCCCCCAGGAGTGCCTGAGACGAGGATTCATGTGCAAGTAGTTTCTTTGGAAGGCGATCCCAGGAGGGTAGGAGAGTAGAGAAGTGAGACAGGGAAAAGAAAGCCAATACAGGGTGCATTAATGCGTGGCTTACTGCTGTGGGCAACTGGTGTTCAGTCCCACTGGGACCTCGGGGGCTCTGCCCCCAGTTTATGTAGTTCATGCCTCAAAGTTGTCCCACCTGAAGGCCTAGGAGCTCAGATATTTATGTACCAACTCCCATCTCCTCCCGTGTGTCATTATTGAGGCCTGCTCCCAGGGTCACTAACTGACACTTCCAACCTGCCACTCACAGGCTAAGCATGAGCCTGTAGCCAGCAAAAGCCCTGGCAGGGCTAGAGTAGAGTCACAGGAGCTTTTAGTAGGAAGCCTGTGGTGGATACAGGAATGGTGAGTGTCAAAGTGTTATGGTTAGAGTACTGACAGCACCTGCTACACAGGACAACTCCTTCACCTTCAGCATCATGTCTACATTCCAGAAGAGAGGAGGGTAGAAGGTCAAAAGAGACATAGCAGCTGAATTTGTACCTTTTTATAAGAAAGCAATAGCTTTCCCAAAGCCTCACCTGACTTCTGCTACTCAGCAGCCAGAACTGGGTTATATGGCTACCTGCTGTAGCTGTAAGAAAGCATGGGGAGATGAGTATGTGTACTTTTAACAGGGCACGTTGCCCCAAAGGTTTCTATTACTAAGAAAGAGGGGAAGAATGGAAGTTGTAGGCAACTGGTAATGTGCAATAAGGTCGTCTTCACATGAATTACAGGAGCAAAATGTGGTTCTGTAGTGGATAAAATTGCAAACCATTTTCCTTGAAGATATTCACGTGCATGAACAAAGCAAGAATCAGAAGTAATAAATCTTAGGCTAAATCTTCAAGCCATCACATATATTGTCTCCAATACACATGGCTCATACAGCAGACAGATAAGTTATGGGATTCTGCTGGTGCACAATATTAACAGATCTTTACGCACCACCTGCTGTGTGGCAGGTGCTTCCAGGATCCAGAGACTCCACAGAGATAGAGAGTGACTGGCAGGTGGTATCTTTAGTCAGGGTCAGAACCCTCTCCAAAGAAGGCATTGTGGTGAGACTCAAATGATGAGGATTCATACATTCAAAGGTTAGGGGGAGGGACACTTCAGGCAGAGGAACAAGCAATGACGGAGTTCCTAGGGAACAACAAGTTTGGCCTGTTGGAGAAATAGAACAAATAGGCTTGTGTGGCTGGTGATGGGAGACAGAGAAACAGGCAGGGGCCAGCAATATGGTTAAAAGATTTCAAAGCTCTTTTTGGCTGGCCCCAGAAATGCATTTCTTAGAAGAAATGCTAGAAGTACCTAATTTGGCAAAAGAGATTTACATATTTAGAGAGGAAAGTTTGATCATTCAATAGGACTATTCATTTTTTCATGAAGCTGTCTGCAGCTAAAAAAAAACGGTTGTGCTAATTTTCTTTAAGGAATTAAACTCCTTTAGAGCCCCTTAAATTCCAATCATGTTCTTGAGTTTTCATGTTTTCGCTGGAACCTATTGATTAGGAAATATATATGTAAATATACATATGTCGCTCCATCTGCTTGGAAGATCCACGGCTGCTGCCAGTGCGCTTATTCTTCCTGACAGTTGGGAACACTCCGCTTTGCCTCCTGCTCAGCTGTGCAAAAGAGAGGACTCAAGTGTCCCAAGTGATGATAAATCAGCCTTCAAGGGGCCTCTTTGTGATAGAAGAGCCACCCTCTGGGAAATAGTTTGTCCCTAAGCAAAAGGGAAGTTCATCAGGGGAACTCCCTCTGTGGGGTAGTTCTGCTGTGTGAACTTCATTGCTCTTTCAGAAACTGCAGGCAGACAGTTGGACCATGCCTAAGGCTACTCCACTCAAGCCCTTGACCCCTTAAATACCTAAGGCCATGCCTATTCATTCCATTTTTCAAGAAATGTTTGTTGCATACAAACTAGGGATGCTACCACAAGCAAAACCAGAGGTGGTCCCTGCTCTTTGGGAACTTACAAACTGTGGGAAGATAGACCCTATTCAGATATTCACACATAGGGTATGTAGTTAAAAACCGAGAAGCATGGTAGGAAATGATTCCACAAGAGCCTAGAACAAAGGAGCCTGGTCTAATAGGAGGTCAGAGAATTCCCTGAAGAAGTGACACTTGAAGCAACAGGCCTTGCTTGAGGGTTTATTCTGTCCCTAGCCATGAGCCAGACTATGGATTTAAGTCATGGATCCTGATTAGAAGAAACTTATAGACCAGTTGAAAAAGTAAGACGTTCCTACAATAAACCGTCTGATAGAGACAGCGTGTCATCAGGTGCTAAATGGAGTAGCACTAGATAATAAATGCAGAAGGACTTTAAGACGAAAAGTGAGCGGTAGTGGAGGGTGGGAAATACCTTGTGGATGGAGTGAGATTTAAGCTAGAGATGGGAGGATGAATAAGCCATGGATAGGAAGGAAAGGTGTTAATCTGATCATGGAACTCAGAAATCTTCAATGGTGTCCTGCTGTCTAAGCAGAAAAACAATCTAATTTCTTGATCCTCCCTGATCTGCTCCCAACCTGTCTTCCCAAGTTTATGTTTTGAGGACTCCTCCACTCCCGTGGAAATGCACTAACATATTCTCCCTTTTATATTATAGTTACATTTTCCTTACCAGTTTGTGAGCAACTTGAGAGATGGCATCATGTATTTGTCACCTATCTTTGTAGCCCCTTATTCCTTAGGGTAACACTTTTCATGGCAGAGATAGTGAATGTTTATCATTAAAATAAACAATGGGGGGCCGGCCAGGTGGTGCTGCGGTTAAGTTCTCACCTTCCGCTTCTCGGCGGCCCAGGGTTCGCCGGTTCGGATCCCGGGTACGGACATGGCACCGCTTGGCAAAAGCCGTGCTGTGGTAGGCGTTCCACATACAAAGTAGAGGAAGATGGGCATGGATGTTACCTCAGGGCCAGTCTTCCTCAGCAAAAAGAGGAGGATTGGCAGTAGTTAGCTCAGGGCTAATCTTCCTCAAAAAAAATAAAAGTAAAAAAATAATAATAATAAACAATGGAAGGGGTAAAACTGTTGTGCTATGGCATATGACCATCACCATTGGTCAATGTAGGATTTAGGGATGAGGGCTTGGGAGGTGTGGCTGCCCCTTCTCCAACAGCACTCTTTTCCTTGGTGACATCACCCCCTTTCAAAGTTTTAAATACCATCTTCACGTTAGTGACACCCAAATGGATATTTCCATCTCTAAACGCTCTCTTCCAGACTTGTGGATCTAACACCTCCCTGCTTGGCATCTCTACTTGGCCAGGCATCTCTAAAAGGCATTTCAAAATTAATATGTCCAAAACAGAATTTTTGATTCCCTGCCCTGATAACAAAAGAATACATCCATTTCTACCCCCAGCATCTTCTCTTAATAAATGTCACCACCATCTACTCATTTGCTCAAGCCAAAAACCTGTGTCATCCTTGACTCAATTTGACTTACTCTCCACGTCCAATAGATGAGCAAGTTGCTATCTCACTTCAAATAACATATATCGAATCCATCCTCTACTCTCTACTTCCATTGACACCATCCTAATCCAAGACACTATCATTTCTTGCCTGTCCTATTTGATGGCCCCCCTGAGCTCCCTGCTTCCCCTTTTGTCCCCAGGTTGTCCATTCTCCACACTGAAACCAGAATGAACTTTCAAAAGCATAAGTCACATCATGTCATCCTCTGCTTATATTCTACAGTGTTTACCATGACTAGAAGAAAATTTGATAAGAAAATCCATACTCCTTACCATGGCCCCAGGCCCTGTATGATCTGGCTCCTTCCTGTGTGTCTGAGCTCATCACCCATCACTCTCTGCCTCACTCGTTATGTCCCAGCCACCCTGACCTGCTTCCTGTTCCTCAAACACACCAAGCTTGCCCCCGCCTCAAAACCTTTGGTCTTGTTCTTCCCTTTGCCTAGAGTGAGATTCTCCTAGATGTTCCCTTCACTGGCTCCTTCTTCACATTCAGATTGTCATTTGTCACCATTTCAGAGGCCTCCTTGACCACACAACAGTAGTAGCACCCAGGGTTGGGGTGAGAGTCAGGGTTAGATAACTCTCTAAGAATAACTCTCACTTTTATTTTCAGCATAGTGTTTGCCACCCTTTGTCTTAGTCCAATCAGGCTGCTGTAACACAATACCGTAGACTGGATGGCTTAAACAACACAAATTTATTTCTCACAGTTTTAGAGGCCGAGAAGGCCAAGATCAAAGAGCCAGCAGATTTGGTGTCTGGTGAGAACCTGCTTCCTGGTTCACAGATGTCTGTCCTCTCACTGTGTCCTCACATGGCAGAAGGGAGTCGGGGAGCTGTCTGGGGTGTCATTGATAAGGGCACTAATCCCATTCATGAGGGCTCCACCCTTGTGGTCTAATCACCCCCCAAAGGCCCCACTTCCTAATACTATCACATTGGGCGTTGGGTTTCAACATATGAATGGGGGGGGGGGCGCGGTAGGGACACACAAACATTCAGTCTATAGCACTTCTTGATGTTAATTTTTGGTTTACTTATTTATTGTCTATTTCTCCCACCTAGAACATTAGCCACCTGAAAACAGGGACTATAACTATCTTATTTCCTTTTCTATTCCCAAGAAACAAAACAGACCTTGGGACCAAGTTGGCAATCACTAAGTATTTGTTGCATCATTGATGTAGATGGATGGGCAAATACTGATTAATTGTGAGAACTTGAAGAGATCATTTAGCATCTTTGCCTAGATTTACCTCCTTCCCTGATGTAGATGGAAGGTAATATACTACTTGTCTCTTCTGGAACACAAAGGAGGTGGTTAAGATAAATAAGAAGGCTGAAGGCTTTACCACTTATTATGAGAAAAATATTGGAGTATATGGGCGAGGAGCCATTTGAAAGTGGCAATGACAGGCTAATGGAGAAAGAAATTCATTTGTTTTATTGCCCGTGAACCTCCTGGGGACTGAGTAAGATGGAGGAAAATGAAATGTACCCATTTGTAATACAAAAATTCATAAATACAGCTTACATGAATTCAAAGTAGAGTAACACTTTGTTTATCTGGCTTCAATAGATATTTTGCTACGTATTTTGTTGTTTCAGATAGTTAATATTCCCCTTGTAAGAGGAGTTTTTTCAATTTGACCATTCTAATGGAAATAGTGCTCAAATGAATTTCAGTACCACTTTCTCTGGCAGAAAACTGAACAGAGCCTTTTGTCAATACCTTGGGGACATCACTATAAGCTTACATTATGTTTGAGTATAAAATAGTGCTAAACTTTGAAGTCACAGATGTGTAGAAGTGTTACGCCTGCTGGAATCTCTTATGTGTGTTGCATGGGATTTTCTTTCTTTTCTCATTTATTTAATCGACAGATAGGGCACCTAGCACCTGCAGGCTGGCTACTGAGGACCATACCCAGAATGAGAAACAAGAGGAACGTGGTCCCTGCCCTCTTGGAGTCCACATCTGCTGGCGAAGATTACAGGGATGGCGTAAGTACAGGTGTGATGAGCCTCTCAAAGCCCCGTCCTAGGGCTTGGGAAAGGCCTCCCCGAAGAAATGGCCTTGAAGCTGATTCCTACAAGAGTTGCTCAGGGGAAGAACATTCTAGGCAGATGGAAAAGCCCATGCAGAAGCTGTGAGAGGTGAGAGCCAGGGTGCATTTGAGCAGACAAAAGACCAGCCTGGCTCCTGATGACGCTGCGGGGTCAGAGCAGCCAGATTGCAGACCCCTCCTCTCAGAGGCCCAGGCTAGGAATTGAGTCTTCATCCCAAAAACAAATGAAATGCTTTTAAAGAGGGGAGTAACATGATCAGCATTAGACTTCAAAGTATGTGTTAGAAGAAAATTAAGTAACCACGAAACCTGTGCTTTCACACATATTTTTGGTTCGGATGAAATTAAAATAAGTGGAGCCACAGTAATGCACCTTTCGCTAACTATAGAATTGACAGGCGGTGCTCAGGGGCATAGGGATAGTGCGAAAATCGGAGAAGTGGATATCCAGGCTTGGGAAGTGCAGGTTTCAGAAAGGAACCTCATTTTCAGAGGCCTCTAACAATATTGTACCTGTAGGAGCCAAATTTAATTCAGTCCAACATTTTCTGAAACATTTGTTATATGTCCAAGGCCTAGGGAGAAGTTGGTTAGGGCAGATGAACACGTCCTGGGAAGCAATGCCTGAGTCCCACTCCCTGGACCCTGGCCTTGGGGAAGTCTCTTCCTGCATGGCCCTCAGTTTCCTCTCCTCCAGGAAAGGCTGATGCCTAAGGGGGCCTCCGCTCTCTGGAATGCTGAGATGCAGATAGCTTAGCAGGCAGGAGTCTCAAAGGCGGCTCCACCACCTACTCGCCAAGTGACCTTGGACAGCTCACTTAACTTCTTTGAACATCAGTTTACCTATTTGTGAAAACACTGCCTCATCGGGTGGTGGTGAGGACAATAATGCCTGGCACAGAGAAAGCAGTCCGTAAATATTTAGATCATTCAGCAATTTTATAGCTTAACATCTGATGGCTCACATAATAGCCCACTATAGCAGGAGAAAGAATTTGGAAATAAATGTTTCCTTCAGGAAAAAAGAAGCTAGGCCCCTTATGAATTAAGAATTCATGCTGCATATTACATTTTTCTGTATCCTTTTGAGACTCAGTAACGTTTTGGGAAGCATCTTGCACCATCCATCTGTCCAACGTTTGCGCTCTGGAATATCTTTCTTCTAACAGCTTGGCCAAACTGTTTTGAATGTGTTTGATGCTGCTATCCCTGGTCTATCTATTCTCAGCATGTTATTAACCTGAGCTTGCAAGTATCAGTATAAATTCTGCTAAGAGCCAATGTTTTCTTAATTTCTGAGCATCGGTGCAGAAATAAGCTTGCATGGTTTCTTTGCGGTCTCTTTGCAGCCCCTGAGGGTGTTAATAACAAATCACATACCCTCTATTTTTCTCATTATTTTTAAATAACTGGTTTTTAAATAAGTTTAATATGTGCACTTTGTTTAAAAATATGAACAGTATAGAAGGTTTTTAGGTTAAAAAAACACAATCTCTTCTTTGCTTCCCACCCTTGCTCTCTAATTATACTCCCCATATATTAGCAGTATTTTATACATTCTTCCAGAAATGTCTTCCCTCCCTCCCTTCCTTTCTTTCTATACATATTCTACATAATTGTCTTTATTTTACACAAATAAGATTATATCATCCTTCTTTCCCTGCTTCCTTCCTTTATGTATTTTATATCATTGTATTTATTTTACACAAATGAGACCATACCGTTCAGATCCTGTATCTTGGACATTTTTCCATAAGAATACCTATAGATCTGCCTCATCATTTTGAGTGGCTTTCTGGCCACTCAACATTCTTTCCTAACCAGCATTCTATTATCGGAATGTGCCCTTCAATCAACCCCTTTTGATGGGCATTTTAGGTGTTTCCAATTTTTGCTATTAAAAACATTTCTGTAACAAATATCTCGGGACACATGTCTTTGCATACTTGAGGGACTTTATCTGTGAGATAAGTTCTTGGAAATTTTAAAATAGCACCTTTCCATGTGTTCACCAGGCCATCAGCCCATCACTCCTCATGTCAGACTTCCAAAAAGAGCTCCTTCCAGGGCTAGTGGCTGCCTTATTGGACAACATAGGTACAATGAATACCTTGAAAGGTATCATTAATCTCTATTGTGAAGATAGGTGATAATGTAGCAAAGTGCTTAATGAATATCTGACACACCATATTTACCTGATACATGGTGGCTATTATTCATTTTGCATTTATCCTTGTGAGCAACCAATCAAGAATTTATCCCCAAGGCCTGAGGCTAAATATAACGAGAGTCAATGGGTTGGTATAATATTAGTAAATTGTAGGTGGCACTATTTTTAGGATACTCAGTCATTGATTTGAAAGGAATGTCCAATAGAAAAGGAAAGTCCTATATAGGTGGAAAAGGAAAACCTAGAAAGCATTATGCTTCAATATTAGAAATTTGCTCTGGCTAAATCTCCAAGAAGCTTTGACATTTTCAACAACAAAAATCAACTCATAGCTGGTAGGTGTTTGTCTGGGCATTTGGAGAAAAGGAATTGCCAGTTTAAACAAAGTAGTGTTGGTTTTAATCTTAGCGAGCCGTGAGAACATGATCTGAAGGAACCCTGAGCAGGAGATCAGGTATTTGGGTTCCATTCACTCTTTTATTCATTCATTCAACAAATGTTCATTGAGCAACTGCAAGGTACCAGGCCGTGTTCCAGGTTACAGAGGATGCAATGTGAACCAAACAGATACGGCGCCTGCAATTAAATACCCGTGTGACCTTGGACAAGCTTCTCGTCCGTCTTGGACTTGACCTTCCACATCTTTGGCTGAAATATATCATCTCCAAGGATCCTCCCAGATGTATCATTCTGTGCCTCTCCTTAATGCATTCTCAATGTTGATCTCAATGCAGTGCCTCACTAATTAATGTGCATGGCACATGGGGGTACCACAAAATCCTTCACAGGTGTACTGCCAAGTTCTGACCAATGGGCACTGTATTAGTTTCCTTGGGCTGCTATAAGAAATTACCACAAATGTGGTGGTTTAAAACAACAGGAATTTATTCTCTCACAGTTCTGGAAGCCGGACGTCTGAAATCAAAGTGTCAGCAGGGCCATGTTGTCTCTGAAGGCTCTGTAGAAGGATCCTTCCTTGCCTCTTCTGGGTGTTGCCAGCAATCCTTGGAGTTCCTGGGTTTTGTAGCTGCATTACTCCAATCTCTGATGCTGTGGTCACATGGCATTCTCCCTGAGGGCCTGTCTGTCTGTTTTCTCTTCTTATAAGGACAGCAGTCATTGGAGCAGGGCCCACGCTAATCCAGTGTGACTCATCTGTAAATTTGCAGATACACCTTGCAAAGACCCATTTCCAAATAAGGTCACATTCTGAGGTTCCAAGTGGACATGAAGTTTGGAGGGACACTATTCAACCCAGTACAGATGCTATTTCCTTTTGCTTCTTCCAAGGATACGGACTGTTACAGCAGTGTCTATCAGCAGATACTGAGCTGGAGGGGTCATGCAGCCCAGTGCAGAGAGGGACACTCTGTGAGAAAGAGGTCGGGAGTACGTCTGAGCGTCAAGGCTGGCAACAAAAGAAGGAAACGTGTTTGCTGGAATCCATGAGACTGTGCCTTGCAGACAGGTACCATGGGACGAACACGGCCAGGCTGAGCACCCAGGATGTTCCAGGCAGTAAACCGTCCTGTGCAGCAGCAAAATCATTTTGGGGGTGACAGAGTAAAGAGTGAGATAACTGAAAGCTCTTCTCCCAGTTTCAACTCGGAGACTTCATAACAGTGCTGTAGTCAGGATTACTTTTAATTGATTGTTGTTTTCTTTGGTACCGTTTTGAATCATTTCATCCCTTCCAGCTGAGCACCAAAGATTCACGCATTAAAAAAGGCACCCCCCGCCTCCAGGCAGGAAACCTGACGGCTGGGCTTTGCAGAGCAGGGGTCAATACCAGGATGGAATTGAGTGGAGGCACTTCCAGCATGGAGGCTCTCCTATCTTATTGGCTGTGTGCCTTTGGAAAAATTAGCTCATTTCTCAACTCAGGCTCCTTTATCTATAAATTGGAGATAATAATAGAACCTCAACATAGGATTGTGGCAAGGAGGAAATGCTGTGAGGAAAATAATTCATGGGCAACGTTAAACAAAGTGCCAGGAGCATAAAAATGTGCTTAATAAGTGTTTGTTGTTATTAAACTATCTACTAATTTTTTCCCTGTGCTGGAAAATTTTTCCCAACAAAGATGGAAACATGTTATTTCTCTTATACTTTAAGAAAAAAAAAAGGACCTTTCTTGACTCTGTCCTCCTCTAACACCCTCCCTTTACAGCAAAATTTTGCAAAACAATTGTTTATCCTCTGTGTTGCCAATTCCTCTCTTCCCATTCTACAAACAGGCCTTTGCCCCTCTCCCAATCCCTCCACTGACCTTGTTCTCCGTCATTGTGGTCCCCCGTGACCTCGATGCCACTAAATCCAGTGGTCAATTCTCAGTTCTCACCTTACTTGACTGGCCAGCAGCTTGCGACTGTTGACCATTCCTCCTTCTTGAAATATTTTTTCACTTGGGTTCCTGGGACACCACTGGGTCTTGGTTCTCTTCCTACTTCCTTCCTACAGTGGAGGGCTGCTAGGACTCCCTCCATCTTCTCTTTTTGTCTACACTCCCTCCCAAGGGTGATCTCATCCAGCCTTATGGCTTTAAACATCCTCTATCACTGATGGCTCCAAACATAGACGCCCAGCCTGGACATCTCCCTGAGCCTATTCAGCATGTCCATGTGGATCTCAAATAGACATTGCAAACTTAGCATGTTCAAAATCGAACTCCTGATTCCCCTCCCTGGGGAAACCTGCCCCTCTCACAGTCTTCTCCACCATCACAAATGGAAACTGCATCCTTCCGATTGCTCAGGGTAAAAACCTGGGAGTCATCCTGACTTTTCACTTTCTCTTACACTCTGCATTGAATCCATCAGAAAATCTTGATAGCTCTACCCTCAAATATATCCAGAATCTGGGGCCAGCCCTGTGGCCAAGTGGTTAAGTTCACACAATCTGCTTTGGCAGCCTGGGGTTCACCAGTTCAGATCCTCGGCACGGACCTACACATGGCTCATCAAGCCATGCTGTGGTGGCATCCCACATAGAAGAACTAGAACGACTTGCAACTAGGATATACAACTATGTACTGGGGCTTGGGGAGAAAAGAAAACAAAGAGGGAGATTGGCAACAGATGATAGCTCAGGGCCAATCTTCCTCACATATGCAAAAAAAAGGCATTTAAAAAACAAATCCAGAATCCGACCGTGTCTCACCATCTCCACTGCTACCACTCTGGTCTAAGCCACCATCGTTCCTCGCCTGTATTACACGGTAGCCTCACACCTGAGCTCCCTGCTTCCTCCCGTGACCCCCTTCAGTCTATTCTCAACCCAGAGCCAGAGTGACTTCGCTCTTGGCTGCACATTAGAATCACCCGGAGAGTTTTAGAATTTCCAATGCCCAGCCCATATCTCAGACTAATTAAATCAGAATCTCCGGGGGTAGGACCAGGGCAAAAGCATGTTTTGTTTTTTTTTTTAAATCAGATCATGTCACTCCTCTGCCCCAAAACCTCCAGTGGCTTCTCATCTCAGAACAAAAGTCCAAGTCCCCACAATGGCCTATGAGGTGTCACATCTCACAGTGGTTCTCAGACTGCAGCAGTGTCAGACTCACCTGGAGGGCTTCTTGAGAAACAGAGTGCTGGAACCCACTCCCAGAGCTTCTGACTCAGGAAATCTGGAGCTATTTGCACTTCTCACAAGTCCCAGGTGACGCTGTTGCTGCTGGGCTGGGGACCACATTTCGAGACCCAGTGCCTTACATGATCTGGCCCCACAACCTCTCAGACAGCATGTCCTTCCCCTCGGATGGTGCTCTTCCCTCACTCAGACTGTTCCAGCCACACTGGCTTCCTTGTTTTTCCTAAAGCAGGCCAAGTGCCCTCTCACTTCAAGGCCTTTAATCCTTGCTGTTTCACCACCTGTATATCCTGCCCTCATCTCTCTCAAGTCCCTCTTACGTGTAACCTTGTCAGCAAGGCTTTCCTGAGCACCTTATTGAGAAGTGTTACCCTCCTCCCCCTCCCTACCACTCTTCCCTGCTTAATTTTTCCATGGTTCTTCTGAACATCTGACATGTATTTACACATAAATGTATGTATATTTTCTGCCCCGCTACCACACACCAAAATGTAAACCTTATTAGGGAAAGGACTTTGTTTAGTTCACTGATGTGTCTCCAGTGTTAGAACATGGCTGGCACACAGTAGGTCTTTAAATATAAACGGAAAGAACGAAGAAAACCTGGAAACTTAACTGAGACACGAGTCAGGAGTCCATGTAGTTCTGCGGAGGACCACGAGAGGCCGCTCTTGCGTCGCGGAATGGACAGGAAGGCGCGCAGCTGCTATTCCTCCCACAGCCAACACCCTTACCGTAGAATGCTGGGTGAGAAACAACAGGCCGGCACCTGGGTAGCCAGGCAAGCCCAGCTGGGAGATGCAAACATGTTTGTTATCGCCTCCTAAAGCCTGTGCCCAACACCAAGCCAAGCCACTCCTGGTGATCAACTGCAGCCCACATCCAGTACGCTTTTGGAAAGGAACACATCACGGTGAAGTCACTTGAACAAGTTCCCAATGGGGTTTGATGGACACCAGCTCCTGGGGAAAGGCCAAGGGGAAGGAATGGACTTGGTCTGGTCCAGGTAGACACGGTCCAGGGTCAGAATTAGATAGAGTGGGGTAGTCACTCCAAGTTCAAGTCCAAAAACCAAATTCCCAAGAATTCCAGAGGGGATGGATGAGGAGCCCAACTTGAATATATCCCTTCCTGAAGCTGGGATAGTCCAAGGCTCACTCTTTCTTCTTTCCTCATTAATATAGCCATCTATCTATCCACATGTACGTACATAAATACATACACGCACACACCTGAAGGCTCCAGGCGAACTAATTTCCATTCTGACACAGTATATAAAAGGTCTGGCCTTGGGAGTTTAAAAAAAAAAGCCTTTTGTCCCATGTCCAGCTGTGTGACTCATCTGTGCTCCCTACCTCACAGCTTAGTCGGGCTGATCAAATGATGAAATATTGTGACAGCTCCTGTGAACCACCCAGATGTCAGCGTGGTTTTTCTGATGAGGGTGGGGATGACTTCTTAGCTTTCACAAATGACACTTGAAGCCAGCAGGGATTTATCAGAAGATCCCACTCAGCTGTGGAATTCAAGGGAGCCACAGGTTTATTTGCATGTGGTTTGCACACAATTTAAGAATAATATTAATAATAATACCTGGAAAGTATGGAGCCCTTGCTACTGGCCAGTAAACCCATTACACACTTAGTTTCATTTAACCTTTACAATCGATCTATGAAATAAGAGCTATTCTAATCCTCCATTATATAGATAAGGAAACTAAGGCTCAGAGAGATTAAGTAACTTGCCCCAAGTGACAGGCTGATCAATGAGATTTGGACCCAGGCTGTCTGCCCCTTCCCCCTCCTCCCGCACCAGAGCCTGTTGGGTGAGCTAGAGGGACAGTGAAATCTGGCCCCTTTGTAAAATGGCAGCACAATGTAGTGGACCAGCCTTGGGCTTTAGGGTCAGACGGACCTGGTGTGCATCCCAGCTTTGCTACTTCTGAGCTGTACAAACTTGGGCAAATGATTTATCTTCTCTAAGCCGTTCTTTCTTCCTCTGTAAAAAGAAGATACTATTTCCCTTGAAGAGTCGTGAGGATTAAATGAGATAGCACAGAGCACCTAGCCAGCTCCTGGCAGAGTAGATGTACATTAAACATTAGTCCACCCCTGACTCCTCATTAAAGATGAAAAAACTGAAGCTCTGAGAAGCTAAATGTCCTCGCTGACGGTGCCCAGCATGTTTCTTTAGAGCTTGTAGCCAGTCCTTGAGCCATCTTCAGATAAGATTTTATCTTTGCTGTAGTTGGTAGTCAAGGATCTTGACTTTTTCTCTTCTCAGTTCTCTTTTAACCAATTCCTGATCCCTTCAAGGTGGGACCCTGGGAGGTAGGGCCTACCACAAGCCTCTGGCCAGCCACAATCCCCTCTTGCTGGCCCCTCTTCCCTGCCCCCTGTCCATAGATGGAAAAGAAGAAATGGGACAAGGAGAGGATGACAAACTCCCTTAGTCATCAAGAGAATTAAGGCAAGGAGACGGGATAATGTGGAGGGGAGAGATCAGTGGTGGGGTCATGCCTGCACTCCTGTCAAGAGCCTGTTAGCTCTAAGCCACCCACTTAGGCACAGCAAGATTCACTCAGTGACACAGTCTCAAATCGCATTTGGTAGCTGAAAAAGACCTCTGAGATTATTTCATTTTCAGCCAAGCTTCATGCTTGGTAGATGAAGCATCATTGGACGATTAATTTTCCTGGAGTCTCACATTAGCAAATCCACCTCAGCAGCTCAGCATCCTGACTCCCTCGCCTCTTTGCCTTGTGCCACTTTGACTCCTGTGACCTTGCCATTGTCTGTAGGATTGTTTCCCTGGAGCTTGGCATGGTCAAGGCTGCAATGGTGGACTTCACCCTCTAGTGCCATCTTCCCCAGCATTCTTGCTCAACTGGGCACCACTTAGGCCCCAAAGCCTTTTCTGGTGCCTCCGGGCTGCCCAAAACCCCACACTAAGGTAAGCTCCTTGGGCAAAAAGCCATGTCCAGAAGCTTCCTCTCTGCTCATTTCTCTATTACAACCTACCTTTCCTACATCCCAGCCAGCTATCAAATTCAAAAGGAAATCTGATATGCAATAAATTCTACCATGTTTATAATGGATAATGAACTCAAATGATTCTATGGTTATCTTTAAAACTGGTCTCCTAGAGAAACAAAACCTTCACCCAAAGCGATAAGGCCCTCATGGTAGAATACTGAGAATTCTGGCGCAGAAAATTCTCCCAGCATGCCTTCAAGTGTCCAGTGGAAGAGCCACCAGCATTGCCCCCATGCGATGCTAATCTTGAGTTAGAGATACATGTGGTTTCAAGCCATAGCCTGGTAATGATCTAATCTCTTTTCTGGATCTAAGATATTCCTTGGTCTTCTTATCATACCAGATCTAAAGTCATTATCTCCACTTCCTTAGAACACTCTTTTAATCCCTTCCTCCTTTTCACCCAGTGCCTGCAGTCAGAGGGTGAGGAAAGTGGGGGTTGGTGGGGAGAGGGTGCTGGCTGCTCTTTGACTACTTCTTGGAGCAATCCAGAGGCAATTAAATTCACCCCTTCCTCAAAATCCCAAGCAGCAAATCCCAAATGCCTCATTTCCGCAGGACTTTACCTCTTTCCTCAAATGCTTCCTAAAATCAATATGTGTTCATTGTAATAAGAAAAATGGTGGCACTGCCAGCTGTAGTAGATTTCCTCTCCATGTCATCATGATTCACAGTGGTGCTGAGGGATGGGGAGAACCCAGTGGTCAAGAGCTGGGGTGACTGCACGTCCCTGTTTCTACCTGCTGTCCTGGCAAAAGTGTTAATAATGCCATTCACTCTCAAAAGTGTCCTGGGATGGACAATAAACTCTATTAAGAGCATGAGCTTGGGAGTGTGTTTGACCTGGATTTAAAGCCTAGGCTTGCTTCTTAGTAGCTGAGGGACCTTGGACAATTTCCTTAAGGTCTATGAGCCTCAGTTTCCAAATCTGCAGAAAGAGGATACTGTTAGCCCCCAGTTCACAGGGTCGTTTGGAAGGACTAGGCTTGCACAGTGCCAAGCATGTGGTAAGAGTTCAACAGTGTTAGCTCTGATTCTAGAGTCATAGAACACGCGTGTACGTCCTCCTCACTTGTAGACTCACCTTGGATGCAGACTCCTTAGAGGAATATTTTGCACTGGAAAGACTTGTAATCAGACAGATTGGCACTCAAATCCCAGCTGTACCATTTCTAGCTCTGTGACCCCGGGCAGTTTAAATGACCTTTTTGAGCCTCACCTTACTCATCTGTGCAAGAGGGATAAAAATCTCAGGGCTGCATGTGGAGAAAATGAGATAAAGGTATTGGAAAGCCCTGTGCCCTGTGTGCAAACTCAATAAATGCTGCTGCTTATTATTGCATTTGGGGAAAGTGAGGCATGGAGAGGAGAGCAAACATGCCCAGGTACACTACTAGGGTTCACCAGTGAAAGACAGAGCTGGTCTGGCCCCGGGCACTTTCCACTCTCTCTTCTGGTCTCCGAGGACCACATTCTCCTTCCTCGTTGGGTCACAATCATGCCCTCACCCCTCAGCATTCTTCCCAACTCTGTATCAGTCCTTCTCAAGCTCTCCCCTCCTTTATCGTGGAGATTAGAAACAGGAAAATGTAGTACCATGATGACATGCAGCTGGCCCTGGGATTTCTGGATTAGAACCAAATTTTATGTTTGTGGAATTGATGTCAATTTTTTGGTAGTGTGACATTGGGCGGATTACTCCACTGGCTGAGCTGTAATTTCCTCATGTGTAAAAAAAGGATACCCCTTGAAGGGTGAGTGGCAAACCCAAATCTTTCTGACTCCCCAGCCCAGGCTTTTAACCTTGATTTTACCTCAAGGTCAGGAGCTGTTCAGTCCATGGCCATTTCAGGGACAATTAAGGTCCTGTAGCTGGTAAGTGGCACCATTGGGGTTCTAACCCAGGCCATGTAAAGTACTAGACTTCCTTAGAAACTTTCACATCCATTTTCTTTCCTCGTCAAGTTAGCCACTCATATAATAGATGATCGTAGGTGGTCCACAAACACTTCTCTATGTTAAGAAAGCTATTCCCTTTTAACTCTAACATTACAAATTTCCCTTTTAACAGAGAGAGTGAGTGGTCTCTTCATTTACAGCACGACTTTGCTAAAATTTAACTGGATTGCTTCGTTTTGTCGCATTTATTTCTATGGTTGCCTTCCATTTGTGGCAAACGATCCTTGCTTTCCCTTTACAGCAGTTTCCCTTCAAAATAAATTTATTTAGGAATAAAAAATAGAGTCAATTCAAGTAATAAAGAAACCATGTTAATAAAGGTACAGATGGTGTGTAAATATGACGAAAAATCATGACAATGGCACAGAGATGAATGCCAGAGCCTGGCCCGGGACTCAGGCAACCTGGCCCTATTTCCAGGCGGCAGCTGTCTGTTATGTGGCTGCGGATGTACCAGCCCCACCCCACCCCAAGCCTCAGGTTCCTTACCCACTGAGTGAGGGAGCTGAATTAAATGATCTCTAACATCCTATGGCACCCCAGTTTATTCTTCCTGGCCTGGAATTCACATAGTTTCACCTGAGCCAAGATTAAATTAGACTTGTTGGAGGTCCATCCTTTCAAGCCCTGTAAACAAAGGAGTCAGGGGCTCTCCTGCATCTTCCCCTCTTAGAGTGAGCCTATTAATCCCCACCTAGACTCCTGCAGAAACAGGTGAGGAAACAAATGCATATGGTGCAGGTTTCTGTTTGTGCTTCTGGCCTAGAAATTAAACAGGTCCAGGGTGGTCCAGGGCATTCACCCGGAGTAAGAAAATGTCCTTGACATTTCCTCATTCAAAGTTTTCCCCCTGGGCCCAGCAGGCCTGGCCTGATGGGATTTGTCTCCCTATGGAGGCCTTTCTGTCTGTTCAGCTGGAGACGACTGTGGTCATAAGCTCATGATGGCTGGAAGGAAAAGAGAAGGATTTTTATTAAAAAACACAAGATGCAGCACTTCAAATGGGTTCCGAACCTTTAGGAAAAACAACCTGATCAGTAGTGGTGAGAGTGGAAAGATCCATTCTTCTTACCTTGAAGGAGGCTTGGGGCTGGAAGGGTAGATAAGATGGGCCAGCGACAGTAACCTATTTACAGCACACTACCATATTCTGTTCTTATACTCCCACATCAATCCTGAGAGGGAGGAGTTATCTACACCATCATCATTTATCATTAATTCTATCACACTTTATTGTTTCGAGGAAGAAATTGAGACTCAAAAAGTTTGCAGTCCCCTCTAAATTCAATACAGTTCCAAAAGGTGTAGGTGTTATCACTCCCTTTTTATTTTCTATGTAAAGACCTTGAGATTCAAGGAGGTTAATTCACTCAGCTGGTAAGTCATAGAGTCAGAATTTGAACCCAGGTCTGGCCCCCTGGAAGTCACTTCCCTGTGCTTCCTCTCATGCGGTTCTCAGAAAACTGTGACCTACTGCCTTCTAGCACATAGCAGGAAAGAAGGAGTGTGGGAGAGAAGCAGGCAGAAGCAGTGGAGATGTTAGTAAGAGGCAAGAGGCATTTCCCCATACTGTCACATCTTCAGAAGGGCACCAACCCCACTCAACAACATTATCATTTTTCATTCCTCACTGTGTGTCAAAAATTTCTACATGGGCAATACGATGCACATTTCCCCTAAGCATTCATGTAGACTTGAAACCATCTGTCAGTCCTTCCCAGTGACAGTTGATGGAGGTATCTGTGGCCAAAAGCCACGTGGGTCCTTCCACCACAGCCTGTAAGGAGCAGGTTACAAGCCATGCTGTCTGTCTTAATTAAAATTCTTTCCTCCAGGCTCTTACTTAGGCTCTGAACACAGTCTGTGAGGCCCAAGTTATCTGAAGGGCCAGAACCTCTGTGTTCAGGGGGTCTCTGTCTGTAGTGGGCACTGCCAGAGCCCTTCACATCCCTTTACTATTTCTGTGGTCCTTGGCCACCTTCTCTGTGCTTTGCTTCTAAGGACTCACACCTGTGACTCTCTTCAGAGGCCTGCCCTGTTGCTGCTGGATCTTCTCTGCCCTTATTTTCAGAGAGCCTGGTAGACAATGACCAACTGGGGCAGGAATAGGAAAACCCAACTCTCTTGCCTCAAGTCAGGGCCAACTCTAAGGGGTAATTTACACTCCAGAGCTCCCTCTGAGCTCAGGCTGGAATTGAGCCTGAAGTCACACCTTTGCTTGGCCTCTTCCCCATCATGTTCTGCTACCCACCCTGCCTCATCAGTTTCTCCTTGGAGCACTCCCTTAATAAATCACATGCAAATGCACTATCATCTCATGGTCTCCTTCTGGGGAGCCTGTCCTAAGACACCATCTCTCATATATCATCTACCTGCTTTTCCTCCATGTCCAAAGACTATCTTCCCTTGAAGAAACATCCTATCTCCATCATGTCCTGAATCAGTCTCGCTTATGGAAGTTTGTCTTATGGATATAAACATGGTAAATGGAAATTTCACTGTTCAAAGTTATCTGCTGTATCAGCAGGTTTCTAGGCAATAAGAAACTCAACCTGGTGGTGTCCATATCCATCTTATTGTGAAGCCTTTTGGATAAGGGAATTTCACTACACATAATGGTGACCTCATCCCATTCCTTTAATAGAAAGACAAAAGTAAGA
Organism: Equus quagga; assembly: GCF_021613505.1. Classification (NCBI taxonomy): domain Eukaryota; kingdom Metazoa; phylum Chordata; class Mammalia; order Perissodactyla; family Equidae; genus Equus; species Equus quagga. The sequence goes on along the minus strand of NC_060273.1, from coordinate 66,714,571 downwards.
AGTTTAGAGTTGAATTTCTTCTGGTCCATCCACTTACTAGCTAGTCCATCCACTTATTAACCTTTGGTAAGTAATACGCTTTTATTTTATTTTAAAAAGTAAAGGGTTTTTTATCCTTTGTGAAAAAATTTAGAAAGTTTAGAAAAGTATAGTAATCCAAGATTTTTTATACAAACCTCATGGTAACCACTAAACAAATAATTAGAATAGAGACACTAATGATAAATAGGAAGAAAACCAGCATAGAAAACCACCTAACTGAACTGGTAGTCTGAAATACACAGGACGAGAAAGAAAGAAATGCAGAAGAACTAGAAAATGAGTGATAAAATGGCAGTATTAGGCCCTCATATATCAATAATCATTCTAAATGTAAATGGATTGAATTCTCCAATCAAAAGACACAGAGTGTCAGGATGGATTGAAAAATAAGACCCAACAATATGCTGCCTCCAGGAAACACATCTCAGCTCCAAAGACAAACACAGACTCAGACTGAAAGGAGGGAAGAGGATACTCCAAGCTAATGGCAAACAAAAGAAAGCAAGTGTTGCCATGCTTATATCAAACAAAGTAGACTTCAAGACAAAACAAGTAAAGAGAGACAAAGAGGGGGAGTATATAGTGATAAAAGGACACTCCACCAAGAACACAACACTTGTAAATATTTATGCACCCAACACAGGAGCAACAAAGTACATAAAGCATCTATTAACAAACCCTAAAGGAGATATTAACAACAACACTATAATAGTAGGGGACCTCAACACTCCACTTACACCAATGGATAGATCATCCAGACAGAAAGTCAACAAGGAAATTGTGGTATTAAATGAAAAACAAGACCAGATTGACTTAATAGATATATATAGAACACTCCATCCAAAAATAGCAGATTATACATTCTTCTCAAGTGTGAATGGAAACAAGGCAAGCCGCAATAAATATGGGATGTGGCAGAAGTGATCCTAAGAGGGAAATTTATTGCAATACAGGCTTACCTTAACAAACAAGAAAAATCTCAAATAAGCAATCTCAAACTACACTTAACAGAATTAGAAAAAGAAGAACAAATAATGCCCAAATAATAATGTATAATGGAAATTTCACAATGTTGTAAACTACATCCTCAATAATAATTTTTAAAAGAATAGTAATCCAATCACCCTAACATCAACCTATGCTTTTCAGTAAATTTCTACCCCATCATTTTTTAATATGCAGATATTCTTAAATAATAGTGAAGACATCACTTGTACCCATCACATGGTTCTCTTCTCCTTCCAGATATATGGGATAATTATACTTCCTTTCTCCCTTGATATTAGGCATGGTCACATGACTTGATTTGGTCAATGAAATGTGAGCAGTGTATTTAAGAGCTGATGTGCCATTCTCCATGGCCTCTTCCCAGGCTAAGTGAATCTTCATGCTTCAAGTTGAAATGGTGGCTACTCCATCAGCCTGGGTACCTGAAAGACTGTGATACCAGAGCCCCCTGCCAACTCAAAATGGGCATGCAGCATGTGCAAGAAATAAACTGTTGTTTTAAGCCATTGGAATTCAGCGGATGTATTAGTTTGCTAGGGCTGCTGTAAAAAAGTACCACAAACTAGGGGGCTTAACACCAGAAATTTATTGTCTCACAGTTCTGGAGGTTCGAGGTCCAAGATTAAGATGTCACTATAGCTTGGTCCCTTCTGAGGGCTGTGAAGGAGAATCTGTTCCAGGCCTCTCGGCTAGACTGATGATTTACTACCAGTCTTTGGCATTCCTTGGCTTGTAGAAGCATCACCCTGGCTTCTGCCTTCATCTTCACCTGGCATCCTTTTGGTGTGCATGTCTGTGTCCAAAGTTCCCCCTTTTAATTAAAACGCCAGTCATATTTGATTAGGGCCCACCCTAGTTACCCCATCTTAACTAATTATATATGTAATGACCCTACTTCCAAACAAGGTTATACTCTGAGGTACTCGGAATTAGGACTTCAACACATGGATTTGGGGGGGGCGGAGCATAATTCAATCCATAACAGTGGATGTTTGTTACAACAGCATATCTTAGCCTAAACTGACCAATGCGTGGATCATCCTTCTCAGGCTGCTTTTTAACCTCCCATTTTCACTTTATGATGTTAAATAACTTGCCCATGTTCACAAAACCAATAAGAGAGAGAGCTGGAATTCTAATCCAGGTTTTTCTGATTCAATAGACTGTGCTTTCAACTATTCTCCAAAGGTTGATCCCTGATAGTCCAACTGCTTTACAGTTCACCACAGTCCCCACCACTCCCTGTTAATCCCAGACACTGAGGGTGAGTACTGTTTGTCTTTGGACTTGTCCAGTTGACTATCTTACACACAGTCCAATTTACTTATATTACCCGTTTTCCACCTGTAGACATTGCGTCTACAACCTTGCACTATGCTATAGTTCCTCTACAATAAAGATTAAAAGGGTAATTCATGTCCTTTTAATTCATTTTTCAGGTCACCAGAAATCCTAGAGTCATTAAGACAATCTGACCACTCTCAGTGTCCCTGACTCTCCCCTCCTGCTTTCTGAGCACAAGCCCATGGATTAGGTCTTCAAAACCCATCTTGTACTGTTTTCTGCCAAGCAAATTTCTCCTGAAAGGAATGAGCCAGGAATAAAAATATTTCATCGATTAAAGCAAATGGGTCATCAAGAAATGGCAGCTCCTCCTGTGTACATCCTTTATATAAGAATCTCCCCATTACAGGGGACTCAATCAAATGGCAACTTTCTCTCCTTCCTGATGTTTGCATCTCCCTGTGCAGAGAAAAGAAGAAACTCCACTTTGTGAAGCTTGTGCTCAGGCAGTGAATCACAGAAGCTCTTCAATCACTTATTGCTTTTCCCCTCTTGCCATTCCTATTGCGCATGATGTCTTTTTTTATCCCACACCAAGGGGCTTTGTGTGTCTGCTACTCCTCATTAATTTGATCACAGAGGGTAGATCTAAGATGTGATTCAAGTAAATGAAAGGTTCTCCAGAAGCTATCCAGGTATAAGCATTCTTGTCTAAGCTCTCATCCGTGCCTTTGAATTCATTAGCTCAGAGAACACAGCACCTCCAAAGAAGCACGTAGACCACACACACACACTCCAGAGAGCCCGACTCTGCAGACGGGCAACGAGTCACCTTCTCCCAACCCGAGTCGATGAGACACACATTGTGTTTACTCCAATTTTCTCATTAATTTTGCTGGCTACCTGACAGCCTCTGCCTCCCCAGATTAGATTTCTGGAATTTGACTGATCTTAATGCTGCAAGAGAGCAGCAGGCCCAAACTCCTCTTTCCAGGCTAAAATCCCCATCCCCATTTTGTAGATTAAGGCAACTGAAGCTCTGCCAGGAAAGACCTCTCTGAACTGGGAAACGCTGGGGAGACTTGCCTTCATGTGTAGGTCAAGTGATTTGCCTAGCCAGAAAAAAAACCTCACCAAAACATCTCTCAGGCTGCCTGCCACTATGCTGCAGTGTACAGCATGGGTCCAGGATTTAGATGGGGTGTTTTAAAATGCAGCACTTACCCAGAAAGATTGCTATAATAAGCCATTAATGCTTTAGTGCAAATGAGATTGATCAAATTGACTTTAGCCACCTGACAGGGTCAGGAGGGACACAGAGAGATAAATTTTAGTGAGAGAAAGGGATTCAAAAAAGGCAGCAAAGGCAGGAGTAATAAGGGGCCCAGGACCCCAAGAACATCAAAGGTACTTTGGGCAGTGGGTAGAGGGATGAAATGGAGAGAAGCCAAGAGAACACGGGGAGGGGAAGCAAACAGCTCTTAATCACCCAACAATCTTAGGCGGACTTGAGAAGATGTCAAATACATTTCTGACTATACAAGCTTTGTGACCTTGAATGATCCCCTTAAAAATCTCTGACCCCATTGCAACTGTCAAAAGCAGATAATGATGACTTACCTACCCAAAGGCAGAGGGGTGAGCTAAAAGATCCCAGGAGATCCCTTTCTCCAGCAAGGCTCTGTGAATCAGAGTGAACTCCAGCCAGTGAAGAAATCCTCTGGCTTAACCCTTCCGAGCCTTAGCATCATCTTTAGAGCCAGGCATACTTTGTCTCTGTTCTAAGCTCTGCCACTCACATCCACCTGGGCAACCTTGATGAGTTCCCAAATCTCTCTGGGCCTTGAGTTTCTCATCCACAGATAAATCATAAGGGGCCAGCCCTGTGGCCAAGTGGTTAAGTTCCGCGCTCTGACTCAGCAGCCCAGGGTTTCACTGGTTCGAATCCTGGGCGTAGACATGGCACCACTCATCAAGCCATGCTGAGGCGGTGTCCTACATGCCACAACTAGAAGGACCCACAACTAAAACTATACAACTATGTACTGGGGGGCTTTGGGAGAAAAGGGAAAAATAAAATCTTTAAAAAAAAATCTGCCTCATTGGTTTGTTGGGAGATTTTGATAGAACAACGTATATGAATCACTTAGTACAGTGTTGAGCATAAAATAAATGCTCCGTCATAACAATTTAGCGACCATGTATCATCATCATCATCACCATCATCATCACGCCATACCCACCAGTGAGCATGTGCCTCCTATTGGGTGGTAGTTCAGCAACATCATGGTGAAGGGAATGGGTTCTGGAGTTGGACCATCCTGGTCTCAAATGTGGGCTGTAATGGGCACCAGTTATCTCACCTTGGGCAAGTTATTTATTCTCACCTTCAGTTCCCTCATCTGTAAGTGAGAATAACAAAAATGCCTACTTCAAAGGTGAGGATTAAATCAGCAATGCAAGTAACTTGCCAAGGGTGGTGCTGGGCGCACAATCAGAGTCCAACACATGGGAGAGAGGGATGCCAAAACTCCCTTTCTCTTCCTCTGCTTTTCTCTATATTTCTCTTTTTTTGTGACAGATGTGGTTGAGAAGGGAGAATGAAATCCAGTTCTATTGATGATCAGAGTAGATGCAAAAACCTTGCTTTTCAACCAGAGAGAAAAAGAAGACCCCCGTGAGTCAGCTCAAGGAGCCAAATCTGGTTTCATCCCGCTCTCATAGTAGTATTTTGGCTTTTAGGCTGCGGTACAGAAAATTAGTTCCCCTGAAGTCAGTCCTCTTCAGAGTGGAGCTGAGGAAGATAAAGAGTGGCTAAAGAGCTCTGAACAATGGCTAATCTTCTAATTAGCACTTCAGAGAAGTGATAACAGGCATCCACTCTCCGCAGTAAGCTCTGGGGACCACGGATCTGATCAGTGTTTTCCTGGAATCCTACTCAAAGCCACTGATCTGTCTTCTAAGTTTGTGTCTCCCTCCTGGAGCGTTACTGTCTGTCCCTCTTTTTTGTTGTCTCTTCCTTTTTCTTTTTCTCTTTTTCTATCTTCCTGTTCCCTTCTGACTCTCACAACCCCACCCCCAACCCCTCTCTTCCATCTGTTTCTGTCATAATGGCCATATATAGAGTGCATGTAATAATTGGGCATTTTCCCTCCATTTTTGACACATTTACTGAATACTTACTAGGTGCTAAGGATCTACAAAAAAGAAGATAGTCTCTTTGTTCTCAAGGAGATGGACTAACAAACAATGGACAATGCTTCTGAACAACTGCAACTGCTTCAGGAAGTGCTTCTCCAGAAGTATACATGGGGTGGGTGTATACAGGAAATGCCACATTCTGGCTGCGTGGGACAGAGAAAGCTATTCCAGAAGAGCAGATGCTGGACTTGAGACTGGAGGAATAAGTCTAGATTTTTAAACAGTCTAATCATTTAATCAAGTGTAGTTCTTGGTCTTCATTCAAATAGCTGCGACTTAGACATGTATTTGTCAAACAGGAACCAATATTTCTAAACTAACTAATTGAGTTGTATTTGACATATATATAAGCCTCAGTTTTCTTTCTATATGTCAGATACCCAGTAGGAAAAGAAGCTTCCTCTCCTTTGGGGCTCCCTAATCCCAGTGAGTGAATAAGTGGAGGCGAGTGGGGAGCTGAACGAGGAAAGAGATTAGGGAAGCACTTAGAAGTTTCCTCACTCATAACATCTGTAGAATGAAGGTCCCATGCTTTACAGCCTCTAAGGTTTATTCCTTGTGATTAAGCCAACGTTTTCAAAATAGTGCAATGCCTTCTCTCCCCCGTCTCTCTCCAAGGCCAGAGCCAGTGAGTAGGAGGAGTGTGGACTTGAAACCCAGACCTCTCCCTACCCAAGCATTGATCCGTCCTCACTCTCACCACATCAATGGTTGGAGCAATTTCTGAGTGACAGCTCACAGAGACAGCATGTTACATTAAAGTCATTTGGGTTTTGAAGCCTTTTAAGTTTGTCAAAACAATGCCACCCCCTGCTGTGTCTCTGGCATAATAACAGGCTCGAGCAGGGCAAATCTTAACTCAGCTTCCATGTGACAATGTGAATGTGTGGGGATTAAAGAAGAGAGTGTTTTTGTTTTTAATTCTTAATAAATTCAGGGACCTTTTGGTCCAGTTTTCCCTCTGAATCTGTGCCACGCACCAGTAAGTCAGGATCTAAGGAAGGCCTAGTTTATCTTAAAGTATTAAGGATTTAGTGAAGCAAAGAAAATTCACTTGCAGGATTTAGAGTAAATTAAAGAATATTCAGTTACCTCTATCAAGGCGGGGACCCTAAACGGCTTATTCACTGGTGTATTCCGCGGATTTACCCAGTGCCTGCTGGGTGTGGTAGATGTGTAGTACATGCTCAAGAACATTTGTTGAAGGAATCAGTGTTTCAACCAACATCATCTCTACCACCCTCACCCCCACACCATACAAGCTTTCTCCCGTTAGTCTATTTCAGGTTTTGTTGTCATCCACGCTACCTCCTCAGGTTTCTAGGGAGCCACTTTGGTTGATCCATCTTGATTTCATTTCTGAGTAGATTTCCATCTTTCAGCTGAAACTATTCATTCATTTGTAAATCCTGTAATTGTATGGAGGGCTTATTTGGGCCAAGCTTCCAAGTGGTGACAGGAATGCAAAGATAAGAGACATATGGGAGAGGCCCTCTAAGAGATGGCAGTCTAGTAGAGGAGATAGGGATGTGGACATCTAAAATCAAGGGTACGAGCCTGGGCAGAGGTGAGTAAAGATGGAAACAGGAAAAAGAGTTCAAATTCTCAAGACAGCTCATCAAAGAGTTCAGAAAAATGAAAGATGTCTATTTTGTAGGGTTTGAGGGTTAAGAGTGTGGACCAGTGAAAGAACTATAAAAAGAGTGGCTTTGGAGTTGGGTATGTGGGTTGCCTCGAAACAAGTTATCTAGAACAAGGATCTCTCCCCATTCACCCAACCAGAGGGGCTGTACCGAAACTGAGCTTTCCTTCATCTAGTAGGGGGGACTCTAACTTTCTATGGACCCCAAGTTCAAGAGTGGGGCAGCTGGTATCCCCAGATATTCCTATGAGAGGTTGGTACCCCAAGTTTGAACTAATGGCACCAAGTTGCCTGTGTGTTTCTCTACTAAGGCTGTTTTCTCACTTTTGTCCCATACATGGGAGAAGAGCAGGGGCTAATGGGTCCCTGCTGGAAATCAGACCCTCACTGTGGGCCCAGCAATGGAAGCAATGGGTCCAGTATGGAAGCACCAGCTTGTAAGTTTTCCCTTTCCCCAGTAAAGCCTATTCCTTAATCCATGTGCAATTCAACACAAATCCTGATTCCTGACAGGCAGAGACCAGGAAGAGGTCCAGCTCACATGACATGGGCTTGGGGGACATGCAGAGAAAGGCAGGAAGGGTGTCCCAGAGTGAGCGGGACACGCGCTGGACGAAATGGCGAATATAGTGAAGAAGAGGGGACAGTGTGTGCTGGGAGTCATGGGAAGCAGGCTGGCAGGGGTGGCTGGAACCTCTTCACAGAAGGTCTTTGTGGTAGAAAGCTGCTGTTTCTGCCTGCCTTCTTCCCTTTTTTCTGGCAGCAGTACATCAGTGTTTCTTTGGGGAAACCCGCTTCCCCATAGCATGCAGTCTGGTGGGCTTGTCAGTCCTGGCCACACACTGGCCAGGAGAGAGCAGATCTGCACCATGAGAATCTCTCAGGGATTTAAATCCTGAGCAGAATGACACAGAGACTGAAAACCATGGCACAAACTCATCAGATGGAGTCCCAGGGGAGTGAGTCTGTTTCTGCCCTGGATCCCAGAGCTGCCTCTGTGGGCTCTGTCCAAGGCCTCAGCCTTTCTCTTGATTCTGTTAGCCCCACAGCCTTCTATTAGGCCCTCTTTGGGCCTGAGTTAGCCTGAGTCAGTCTGGTGGCTTGCAAACAAAGAACCTCAACAGACAGCCCTGAGCGCCAGGCTGAGGCAACAGAATGGCAGCCCAGGGCCTGAGCAGCATCAGAGCCCATGACTTCTGTCTGCACGGTTCCGGGGACTTCCCTCACACATTCCCCTAGAGTGGCCAAGCTGGAGCATTTTACCTATCCTAAGCAAACTGAAACTTGAAATTCAGAGAATTGGGGACCTCCCAGCCTACTATTGTGACCTCTGTCTCCTGTTGGGGATCTTCAATTAGAGAGAGAGGTGTGTTGGTGATCAGGGATGGCTCTCTATCTTCCCAGCTCCAAGCTGCCTCTGAAGCTTGATAAAGAAATCAAAGGTCTGCGTGTACATGAGTGCATTTGTATACCAAAGTGTCCTTGGATGGTATTCCAAGAAGCCATGCAATTTGTTTGTCATTGTCCTTTGCAAGCATTGCTCTTGTTGACAAAATTCAAATTCAAATTCACATCCTCTGGAGCCTGGGGACAACCACTCCTCCCTGGAGCTCTGCCTGGGATCAGGCTTGCTCTGACTTCTCTGTGCTTTTCTGAGTAGGGTTCTGGAGGTGGGGAGATACCTATCGTGGCCCTGGGAGGAGGCCCTCTTGTGCAGAAGCCTTGAATCTTCAGGCTCACCCGCCTAGAGGCAACGAGCTGTGCATGCCCCTCCCCTCCCCAAATTTTACTCCCTTGGGTAGAAAGAATGAAGGAACCACATGGGAATTTTCAGGAGCCAAGGAGATGTTAATTCCACAACTTTTGAGGAAAAGGGCAAATCGAGCAGATACAGGATCTCTAACCACTTGATTGCTGGGGCTTTAACTGCTTGATGTTGTGTATAATCAGCAACAGAATGCCTTGTTCCTTACCACAATGGTTTTGGCCATCAAGCATAGTTGTCTTGGAGCCTGGTGTCATCTGACCAAACAAATATCCTGTGTGATGCACACTGAGTAAGGAAATTAAATCCAGGCGAGGGAAGACAAGTCAGGTCTCCTGCTATTAAATATATGGTCTGATTAATGAGAAATCTTTTATCATCTTACAATCTCAGGGCCAGAAGCAATTTTAAAGGTCATCTATTTCAAACCTTCATCTAATCTCCTCAAATTAAAAAACATATATACCTGGATAGTGCATATTGAATGCTTCCGGGCACCGCACTAAGTATTTTGTATGGATTCTCTCATTAATAGACTGAATCCTCATAACAGCCCTCTGCAGTAGCCACCATTGTTCTCTCTGCTGTACAGACCAGGAAGCTGAGGCCCAGAAGTTTCCATCATTCACCCCAGGTCATGCAGCGAGTAGGTAGCAGAACTACTTTGTAGATGGTGGCCGGGCAGCTCTTGGCCAAATCTTACTTATATGTATGCTTTTAAATTTGTCAATATATTGTCAGTAATTTAAAATTAGGAGATAGACATTAAAAATTTCCAGTTTCCCCTGAGAAGTCAGAAGACCTGGCCACATAGGGCTGTATGCACATTTCTACATGGCAAGTATGGGCGGGAGCTGAGTAACGGTCACCCCTTCAGACGCAAATCAGATCATATCAGTAACTGGCTTCAGCTTTCCAGGGACTCCTGATCACTTGGAGTAAAATCCCAAGTCCTCACCATAGCCCAAAGGCCCACAGGCCTGCCCCCACCATCGGCTCCACTCTCGTCTACTCCTGTGCTCCACCACACTGGGGTTCTCTCCAGTGCTCGGCCTCAAAGAGCTCTGTCCTTCTCAGGGTCTTTGCCCTTGCTGTTTCTTCCACTGAGAAAGCTCTTTCTTCTACTCTTCCAATGTTTGACTTGTGCTCAGTCTTTAGCTTAAATATTACTTTCGCAGAGAGGCCTTGACCCCTGCAGTAGGTAGAATAATGCCTACTCACCCCCCACCCCCAAAGAGGTCCACATCCTAATGCCCAGAACCTGTGACTATGTTCCCTTACATGGCGAAAGAGACTGTGCAGGTGTGATTGAGCATCTTGAGATTTGGAGATGATCCTGGTAGGTCCAGTATAATCACAAGGGTCCTTATAAGAGGGAGGGGGGAGGACCAGAGTTAGAGGGGAGATGTGACAGTAGATACAGAGGTTGGCGTGATTTGAGGAAGAGGTCATGAGCCAAGGAACGTGGGTGACCTCTAGAAGCTGGCAAAGGCAAGGAAACAGATTTTCCCCTAAAATTTCCAGAAGGAAAGCAGCCCCAAGACACCTTGACCTCAGCTCAGTGAGATTGATTTTGAACTTTTGACCTCTATAACTATAACAGAATACATTTGTGTTGTTTTCAGCCACTAAGTTTGTGTTGATTTGTTATAGCAGCAGTAGGAAACTAATACAACCACTTATTCCAAACTACTCCCTTCCGCCTCAGTAGTCTCCAGCTTAGCCCTTTGTTAGGATCCTTCCATGCACTTAACACATCTTGAACTTACTTCGATTGTTTGCTTAGTTTTGGTCCCTTCGGATGCTAGACCAGAAGTCCCAAGAGAACAGTGTCTGGCACACCATAGGAGCTTGGCAGATATTTATTGAAAGACTAAATTTGTTATCGAATAATTGGCCTCATTATCCATCCCAGGTGCTTTCATCTGAGCAGATTACAGGTTAAAAACATCCCTATTCAATGGTGGAACTTAGAATTGAACTCAGCCAGGTGCAAGTATTTCTCTGTAGCATAAGAAACAATCAGAGCTTTTAAGGAAATTAGGCAGCAAGCCCAATGACAAAACAGGCAATGCACCCGAGATAAATTCATTTCCTGTTTCCTACATCCTTGCTACTCTAACATCACCTGAGAGCTTGTTAGAAATGCAGAATATCGGGCCTTGCCCCAGACCTACTGAATTAGAATCTGCATTTTAACAAGATGCCCAGGAAATCTATAGGCATATTAAAGTTTCAGAAGTTCTGCGCTACATATTTGGGGAGGAGGGCACTCTTCTGAAAGGCATGCTATGGGTATGTTTATCAAAGGCAGGTGCAATGAGCATTAGCTAGCCCATCACAGCCTGAGTGACTCTGACTCAATAGCTCTTTGCTACCATATCCCATCACGTGCTCCCTGTGTTGAATTCTCTGACTGTGCTGATGATGCTTCTCAGTCCCATCTCTCCACCCCCAGCCACCTGCCAAATCTGTGGAGCCAGGCAAACAGATGATGAGTTTTTAGGCAGCCACAAGCCAATAGAACCAGGCCAAATCAGTGGACGAAACCCCTTCCCACCAATGGTGGTGGTGGTAGCTGCCCCAGTTCAGGGAGGGGATGGGTCTGGCTTTGTTGAATCCCGCCCTGCGTTATTCTTCCAGGGAGTGGAAGAAGCTAGAAAGTACTGATGGCCTCTAGGCAGCTGAGTCTGGAGTTGGAGACAGTAAAATGATCAGTGGTTACGTAGAGTTAGGGGGAGGGATGAAAAGGTGGAGCACATGAGATTTTTAGGGCAGTAAAACTATCCTTTTTGATACTGAGTTGGTGGATACATGTCATTATACATTTGTCAAAACCCACAGAATGTACAACACCAAGTAAATTATGGACTGTAGACAATAACAGTGTATTAGTATTGGCTCATCAAATGAACCACACTAATGCAAGATGTTAATAATAGGTGAAACTGTTGGGGGTGGAGATAAGGGGGTATATGGGAACTTGCTATACTTTTCACTCAATTTTTCTATAAACCTAAAACTACTATAAAAAATAAAGTCTATTAGTAGTAATAATAAAATAAAGAAAAAATGCAGACCACTTTGGTTCAAATCTGGTCAGGCACTTAAAAATTGGGAGATCTTAGGCAGGCTACTTAATCTCTCAGCCTCAGTTTACTCAGCTGTAATCTGAGGCTATTAATACTACTTCATAGAGCTGTTGTGAAAAGCAAATTAACCCATGAAGTGCCTAGTGTAGTTCCTGGCATCATGTAGCAAGCACCCAGTGTTAGGCTTGGGGATTTGGGGTAGGGGTGTTGTTTAATATTTTCTGTAAACACTCAAGAAGCCATTGAAATTTTACATGCTGGGAAGCTGCTTCTCAGAATTCCCCTTTGATAGTCTTCAAATAGCAGCTACCTGCAGAATGGATTGTCATACAGAGAAGTTAGAGGCGGGGTAATATGGAAATAAGCCTTGGGAGGGGAATGGGGTGCCTCGTATGAAGACTGGAAATGTGAGCGTGGAGGGAGCCAGCACTGGAATCTTAAACTGGTGAAAGAACTGGCTGCATTGCTTCAGATTGTTTACACCTTCCTCTATGGCTGCAGCCAGTCCTCATGTCTGACTGCCATCAGAGAATCTTACACCATTTCCCTGCTCCAAAGCAGAAAGTGGCTTTTTGCACAGAAATTTACCTGCCAGCTGCACTGCTGCCCTGACATTTTAAGTGGTACCTGCCCTTCTGTGTCAGACATTTACCACAAATAAGAAAGTGACAAGCTTCCCTAATGGGCATTCAGTGTTCAATGAAGTGAGAACTTTGCTAGAGGTGGGGAAATATGGTGACTGTAGAAGACAAAGGGAGCATCAGCAACAAATATATTTTGGTCAATTACCTTGGGGCCCTCTCACCCAGTGTTCCTGTGTTCAGCCAAGCAAGGTCTTCAGGAAGAAGGTTGGGCAGATGGGTGCTTCCTCCTCGCCTCCTGCTGAGTCACCATAGCAAATTGCAGCAGGCAAATAGAGCTGCCTTGCAATCAGCAAGACCAAGCCTCAAGGGCCACAAATGTTGGCCTTTTAGTTTTGAAAATAGGTAGAAAAAAAAAAGTATTTCTCTTACAGGAGAAAGAACTGTAAAGGTCATGTGGACGCATCTTGCCATCCCATGACTGAATCCCCTCTGTGACCTTGTTTCCTTGTACTTCCCTAGTTATGACTCAAGCTGACTTCCGATGATAGGGACCTTACCACTAAACCAAGGATACCTAGTTAATTGGAGGATTTAGAGATAACTCACTAGTTTAACTGGAAAATTCAAGGCCCAGATGAGAGAAGTTGCTTGGCTCTAAGACACCTAGTGAGCTGGAGACTGACCTTCCGGGGTCTTCTAGAATCCAGTCTTTATCAAGTTCACCAGGCGTAACATGGTGGTTAAAAGGGTGGGTTCTGGGGTCAAAACTCATCCCTTGCCCTGGTTCAAGCCATTTTTCTTTTTAAGTTCCAGTTCTCTTGACTAAAAAATAAGAACAATAATAGCAGTACTTAACTTACCGAGTTGTTACAAGGATTAAGTGAGAAAATAGATAAATAGATACCGAGTACTTGGCATGATGCTTAGTATATAGCAAGTATGCAATAATTGTAGCTACTACATATAATGAATACTGATTCTTCTTATGTTTACCTATAATCCCAATTGAACATTATGGAGTCATATTTACCATCCTGACTCTTGACTGCTCTTTATTTGGTTCTGGGTGGATCCCAGGGTCTCAGACAGCCAAGATGGCTATGGACTTCCAAGAAAACATGCTGACGGAAAATGACTCAGGGTGGCCAGGGACCTCCCCTCTCTACCAGTTTTGCAGCCCTGCCCTCTTCCCAACCATCCATCTCCCTAATAGTGCACAATGTAGTCTTTGAGCTGGGCCAAGATATGTCCCCTGAGATTTCCATAAGAATACCAGTTATCAGCACCTTGGACAGCGTAAAAATGTTTCCACATTTCCAGATATCGGGGAGGTGTCAATTCCTTGACATAATGCCAGGTTGGCTAAGATATTTGGAAAGAAAGAGTGCAGAAATCTTTTTCCTCTGAAACCAAATTCCAAGGGAAATTTTACTGGGAATAAAGCAAGAAAACCAAGAATAAAACCTCCCAGCTGTATGGCTTTCATTCTCCACTTCCCATAGAAAGCTCACTGCTTATTAAAAGTTTGGGATGGAAAAACAAATAAAGTTCATATCCATTCCAAAGAGGGTGATTGGAACAAAGTAGGCATATTTCACGAAACGGGCTGATTTGCCAGCTCCCTCTCTGCAGCATTGTTACAATTACGGCTATTCTTGGGGATGTAATTCATTATGGACCTGTTATTCCCAAGAAGCAAGATTTTATTTGACTGGCATGTCTACTATGTGCTAGACACTGATCTAGTGCTGTTTGAAATGGCCATAGTGGCAGATTGCAAGAAAGGCCACAAATTCTCCCCCTCCTTGAATCCATGCCCCCTTGTTGTGTAACCTTGAGTGTCCTCAATGGGACACTCAATCAAGTGTCCTCCCATTCCGACACTGGGCTCAGTGATGTGATTTCTCTTCGCCAGTGGGATGTTGGCAAATGTGATGCAAGCGTAGGGCTGAAAAGTGCTTGAAATCTTTTTGTTTCTCTTGGAAACCTTCTGCCACTGTGTGAATGAGCCTGGACTAGCCTGCTGGAGGCTGAGAAACCTTGTGAAACAGAGATGATGGCTCAGCTGAGGACCCTAATCAATCATCCCCAAATGAACCCCACTTCTGTCCACAGTGCGTAAGTGAGTCCAAACTGCCAACCACAGAATCCTGAACTTAAAAAATAATGGTTGTTTTAAATTACTTTTTTGATGGTTTCTTAAACATGATAGATACCTAATGCAGCCATCAATTGTTCTTATCAGTCTAATATCTCTTATCCCTTCTGTCGGTAATAGCACCCTGATCTGATAAACACCCTCCTCCATTTCCTCCATTTTCAGTTCATGCTATATGCTTCTGGTGAAGCTAATCCACATCCTCTGACTCTGTGGACAGTCAATCCAAAGGCTACCAAGTGGCAACTGGCATCTTTGGCTGCCATGGTGGACCAGGCAATGTGTGTTACTCCAGGCACCCAGCTGGCTTTATTGGGGAAGGATAGATGTGGGTTGCCTTCCTCCTGCTGGGGGTATTGGCCAGTAACACTGAGCAGGTCGGGGGGTGGTCATCAGTGACACTCGGCTTAAAGCTGATCATATCCCCAACACAGGAGTCAGGGGTTGGGGTGGGCAGGGCAATCCTCTAGGGTCCTTACATCCTCATCTGAGGTCTTCTGCGGCTCAACGCCATCTGGGTAACCTCCAAATTACTGTTTTCAAATCCCGATTCCTTCCTCTGTGACATAGGGGAAGTTATCTGATCACAATGATCCACGGTTTCCTCTTTGGAAAAGAAAGTGGGGGAGTGAGGGAAATGAAAAAAGAGACCTGGCAAGGTTGTTTTAAGCTTCCAAGATGAAATATATCATCTCTGTAATCCAGGTAAACACTTGAATTCCTGGGTACTTATTCTCTCTGCAGTCACCGGCCCTCATCATCCATCTAAAAAGCACCCCCAACCCCACCCTGTCACACTATCCTGTTCTATTTTCTATGTCGCATTTATCACAGTCTGTTTACTTAAGCTCTTGTTTAATTATTTGTTTGTAAAATATGTATTTTTAAATATTTGTTTAAAATATTAACGAATTTAATTAATTCAATGTTAAGTTGTATGCCTCTCCCCTGCTAGAACGTAAGTCCCTTGCAAGCATGGGTTTTGCCAGTCTTGGTCCCTGCTATTTTCCTAGCACTTTGGGAAATTCCTGGCATACAGTAGATATTTGAAAAATAATGGTTCGATGAATGACTGGGGAGTGAGTGACTATTAACTCATTTTATAAACTCTAAAGTGCTCTTTAGAAGTTATGGGTTATTATTACTATTAAGGCCAGACCAGGAGCTCCAAGTCAAACAAGTATCCATGAGTTCAGGTGTTCGAGGAACAAGCGAGAAGTCTACCAAGAAGATTCTTGGGCGATGATGTCAAGTGTCCCCCAGCTAAAGCACAGAGGTTGGTCCTTGCCAGAGTTATCATCATCACTATCATCATGGTTACCATTTATTGAATGCTAACTGCCTGCCTGGCACTGCATTAAGAAAGAGAAAAACTATTATTTATAGCAAGAAAATATTTACCTGTTATTTATATCATCTACATATTTGTGTGCACTTACACACATAAGTGTGCACACACATACACATGCACACCATTTGATTGACGTTGAGTTTCTCCAGAAGTAGACCCTGAGACAAAGATCAGGGTGCACGTAGCTGATTTGGGAGGTGATCCCAGGAAGTGATGATAAAGGAGTGGGTTAAGAAAGACAGAGAAGGGAAAGTCAATATTGGGTGTGTTTTGAGAGGGTGACTGCTGTGGGCAGCTAGGGCTCAGATCTCCTGAGGTTCTCAGGGACACAGTGTAGAACACACCTCAGAGTTTCCCCATCAAAGGGATGAAGAAGCTTGGGGATCTACCCACCAATTCCTGCCCATTGCCCAACAGAGTCAAGTCCCTGGTATTTCTGTCCTGCTCATTTGTAGGCCGAGCAAGGTCTTTGGACAAAAAGTCACAGATGGATTCATGAAGAAGCAAAAGAGTGGCAGTTTGGGAACAGTGAGTGCCAAGGGACTGTAGGCAGAGCAATGATAGTGTCTGCCACACCATCTAAGAGGATGAATCTTGACAACTGAAGTCTCGCTTGCTGCTGGTCTTGGGTGTACCTGAAGACAGCATTAAGTGATAGTCATACGATATAAGACAGGAGGAGGCAGGCTAAAGTTAACTCTGAAAACAGAAGGAGCGATGAGGGAGGTCTCAGGGGAGCATGGGGTTTGGGGACAGATCAATAGTGATGACCAGATGTTAGTAAAATTTATGTTGCTTCTTGAGGTCATGGACTGGATTTGGGTGGGGGTGGGGGTCAGGGCAGGGAGAACTGATAATGTCACAGTCCTGCCTTGGGGCTGGTGCAGACTGAACAGAGCAATGGCACAGAGACGCCATCATCCAGGTAACACACATATAATTCTCATTTAATCCTCACTGTTGTAGCTTCTCTGTATTAGTCAGCTATGCCCATGATAATACTGCATAAAAATTACCCTCAAAACTCAGTAGCTTAAAATAAAAAGTATTTCATTTTCTAGTTCATGGGTCTGCAGGTCAGTTTGGGAGGAGCTCAGCTTCAAGCCATAGGTTGTCTCCAGGTTGATGATTGGGTTCCAGTCTGTTCCACGTCTGTCCTCACTCTCTTTAGACTAGACACTATAAAGTCCATGTTCTTCCCACGGTGGATTATAGATGTGAGAACCAAAACAAACATTGGAAGCACGTTTATGGCCTCTGATCACACCAAGTCCATACCATTCCATTGGCCCAAGCAAGTCACATGGCCAAGTCCCACATTCATAGGGTGAAAAAACGCACTCCTGTGCACGTGTGTGCACTGCAAGGTCACATGGAACAGGGAGGGTGTGACTAACTGAGAACCACAATCATCCCATTTTACCCCACAAAGAAGCCAAGGTTTCAAAGTGTTAAGCTATTTGTCTAAAGTCACAAGCCTTGTATGGTATGTAGCTGGGTTTTGGACTCAGCTTTGTCTGACACCAGAGGTTCTATGTTTAATATGCTGAACTCCTCTGCTGGAGTGTAAGGTGGGCTCAGCCCCACAGGGCAGGGGGTCCCAGAGTTCAGCATCAGAGGCTCCTCACCCACCCAGCAACGTGCAAAGCACCGAAGTTAACCAGAGATCACCTGTCTGCTCGTGGTCATGCCACAGGTCAGTGTCGGGGAGACCCTGGAACCTTGTTCTTCTGCTCCTTGCACCATTCTGCCCAGATAGAACCATGTGCTCTTGGCTTTAAAACATCACCCAGGGGAGTTCATCCTTTCTGAGAAATCTTACCCATTGTAATCTAGCCTGAGGTTTTCGAAGCAGGCCCAGGAGACCCAGAGGTGACGAATAGTCCTGTTTTCACTTCCTGGAAATTTCTCCTAAATGTGCCTACTCTGCCAACCATATCTGCAAAAGGAAAGAGGTTAAGTTCACACTATTCAACTCCCAGCTGTTGCCATGGAGCCCATCCAGACACCAACATGCCAGCAACTCGGGCTGCCTTTGCAATGGAATCAAAGAGGGGGGAAATAATCAGCGGGGGAGCAAACTCTTGTTTAAATGCAAATACCTTTGAGAGGAAGCAGTCAAGGGAAAAGAAATTATGAAACCCCAGTAAAGAACGTAGAGTTGGGACTAAGGCTGATAAGACACACAAGTCCCCCAGCAGGATAGTCCCTGCTCCATCTCCTGCCCAAGTGGGAAACTCATTTCTAGAAGCTGTTTGCCAATGGTACACATCCCAGTCATTCCTAACAAGGTTCTTAGAATGGAGCGGAGCGGACTTCCTAAGGGGCAGAGAGCCTGTCAGAGGTGAGGGATGGTTACAGGAGGGCTGAGAGGGTTTGCACTAGAATTTAAAGTGAAGGAAATGAAGGTTGAGAATTGGGGCCCCAGTGGGAGATTTTAGAAAGCAATATAGGTACATCTATCAGGGTCCCCAAAGGGGAGGGTGCCCTGGGGGAAGTGGATCAGGGGAGGGCTTCTGAAAGCTCAGTTAGAGGCAGCAATGCTTTAGATCTTTCTAACAAGAATTATAGTAGATTTTCATTTGCTAATCTTGTTTTTATTAAAAATAAACCATTCATTTTTAGCTTAAAATTTGCTAAAACTCAAGTATTTAACCACAAAGGAGATTATATCTTATAATTATATTGTATTGAGAGGATTATTTTGTCCTACAGACTTTTTGAACAGATACTTGGCAACTAGAAGATATTTTATGTCTTTGATCTCGGGGAAAGTGGGCAGAGCAGGGCAGCTTGGAGTGAGAGGAACAGCTGAGACAATTCTTGTGCCTGGAAGCTCTGAATCACCCCACCACCACCACCACCGCCCCCTTTTCTTGAGCAACCACTGGGCTGCGGGTGTTCCATGCAGGTGCATTGGTGGAGTTTCTGTGAATGATCTCAAACCACTGCTGTCTGCAAGCACTGCAGGAAAGGATATGGGAGAGGAGCAAGGACCACTGTGTCCCCAGTCCCTGGGTTCCCACAGGACTTCTAGTCAGCCCCAGCTGACATCCAGGCTATGAGGCTCTAGAAGGATTTCTGTGGTTTAGCAAAAGGGCACCAAACTAGGAGTCAAAAGACCTGAGTAAGAGTCCTGGCTCTACTATAATCCAGCCATGCAACATTGGGGACATCATTTCATCTTTCTTGGCCTTGGCCTCAGCTTTCATATCTGTGAAATGGGGTTGTTGAGAGAGCTAAATTAGAGGATCTGGGTTTTTCCTATCATTCATTGAGCACTTAATGGTGGTTACAAACTGGCAAACTGTGGGCAACATCCTGGCTGCAGTCTTGTCTTATTTGCACAGTGGTGTAAAAAAATTGTGAGCCCGTATTTTAAGATCAGATGATTTCACATAAAAATCCAGGTTTCTGGTTTCTCTTGAAAAAAATCAGACCTAGCAACACTGAGACCTACAATGTTAACAGTCAGCTGGAGGAAAGGGCCCCATTTAGAGGGAATATACACTCTCTACTTGGCCTCAATACCCACCACTCACTATTTCCCTAACCCTAGAGCCAAGGATTAGTTGCTCATTTATTAGAGAAATGATGTTTTATCCTACAGGAGATAGAAATTTGGAAATCACTATATGTTTAATCCTCATAACAACTCTAAGCAATAGGCAGTACCTTCACTCCCATTTTACAGATAAGGAAACTGAGTCTTCTTGCTTTTCTGCCTGAATAGAATTATACACGCTTCACTTTGATTGGCACTTCCTCAATGCCACACTGCTACTAAGCGACAGAGACCAGACTGGATCCCAGGCTGCCTGCCTCAAAGCTCGTGCTTATAACTACTTTGCTATTCTGCTGGCCTACAAAAGGCACCATCAAACATGTGACTTTATTCAGATCATGACACTGAGGCTCAGGGACATGGTACCCCACTCACCTGGGTTGCTTTTTCCACATCTCACTTGTTGCTGGAGATATATGACCTGTACAAGGATCAAAGCCATGAATAAAAATGAGCAGAAAAAATTAGAGCCAAAGGGACTCAAAAAGATGATTCAGTCAGCTGTCTTCATTTTAAGAAGGGAAAAGAGACACTTGGAAAGGTTAAGTGACTCACTTGTGGTAATGTATTTCTTAGAAATATCAATGCTAGGGTTAGATTAGGAGAATGAAGTAAAGAAATTAATTAGCTTGCAAGATATATTTTAGGCTCCCAAACTCACTTAGGTTGCAATTGTGTGGACTTTACATATACAAAGGTTTTGAGAGGGAGTCAAAATTACCTGGGGAATTGCCTCCATTTTCTCCTTTGCTCTTGATAGAAATTGTCCCCAAAATGTTAGCAAGGGAGTAATGGAGCCATTTCACATAGTTTCCTTTTGGAAACGTAGAATGTCAGAAGAACAAATGTTATCAGATGTCACCTGGCTGATCATTTCATTTTACAGGTGAGAAAAGCAAGGCCCATAGGTGAGGGGACTCGTCTAAGACTGTCCCACAGTCAGTGCAGAGCTAGACAGGAACCAGTCCTTGCCTCACACTTTGAGCTTACATTGCTTGGTGCCAGTGCCGCTGTTAGCTTCTCGCCCGCTCAGATTGGGTCTCTTCCCGGGAAGCACTTTAATGATGCTGTTCAGAGGCTCCATGCTTTGTTCCTCAGAGGCTCAGGATGGGGAGGACAGCTGGTCTAAAAAATGCTCGCAGCTGGATTAATAAGAGAAGTAACACCTCTGAATTTCTTCACTTCGGCAGGAGGGCAGGGAACACAGCTGTTTCTCTCTCTGCACCCCAGATGCTCCCAGGGAGGCAAAGATGTTCCTTGCTTTCCTGCCTGAGTAGAATTTTTTGTGCTTTGTGTTGATTGTGCATGTAGATGCCTCCCTTTCCAAGCAGGCTTCCCCAACTCCCCGCCAAAGTCAGCGCTCCCTTCTCTGAGCTTACTCCCACAGTGCCGTCAGTGGAGAAACTCTGTGCTACACCTGTAGACTAGCCATTGCTGATCTCCTTGACTGTATTAGAAGCTACTCGAAGGCAGGGACCAAATCTGATTCATATTTCCCCTCTAGTTCCCAGCCACAGTGCACTTTGCAGTCATAAAAGTAGTTGCTGCCATTTATTCTAGGATTGTAATAGACCAAATTCTGGGCTAAGTTCCTGGCATACTTTATCTCAGTGAATCCTCAAAGCCACACTGCAAGGAAGATACTATACCCCTTTTATGGATGAGGACACTGGAAGTTAACTTGATCACAGACTTTACTGCATAATTAATCAATTCCAAATTCCCCATTTTGTGTTGCTCCTCCTTCCCGTCTCCCTTCACCCTCTACATGCCTCCAAGGCGCTCAGACTTGCCCAGCTTCCTGCTGCCTCAGGACTTTATCTGAGCAGATTCCTCTGTCTGCAACACACCCCTTCCTTCACTCAGTTAATTCTTGGCTCCAAAGCTCGTCTTCCGGATCACCTCTCCTAATCCCTAAACTGGGTCATGACCTCTTGTAATTACCTCTGGTAGCTTCGCCAACTTTTTGTTCATGGCATTTACAGTTCATAACTCCATACTTTGTGGGATTATGTGATTACCATCTGTCTCCTCCATCAGTATAAGCTCCTTGAGGACAGACCTCTTAACTGTTTTGCTTATCGTTTTGTCCCTGGTGCCTGGACAAGTGCCCAACATAAAGTAGGCACCCAATAAACATTTATTGAGTGAATGAACATTGGACTTCAAAGCACATGCACCCACTACTACACAAAGTAGAAAAAGTAGATGTTAGGAGTGATGTCAGCATCATGGCATAGTGAGCTCTCCCCTTAGTCTCTTCCCCCTAAGCTAAAACCAAATGGACATTCATTAACCAACAGAGGATTCCCTACAAAGCACAAGAGGATGTCTGAGAAATCCATGCAGCCATACATCTGAAGGTAGGGCTACTGGATCCCAGGGAAGCAGTAGGAGATGAGCAGATCCCCTCCCCCACACCCAAGAGGCAGCAATCTAGGCCACAGGTCCTCATACAGCAGCCAGTGTGGACTGTAAGAGGAGGCAGGGGAGCAGGCAGGCCTGCATGTGAATGTTTTCACTTTCACAGTGCAGCCTGGCCTGTGGGAACACTCCACACTGAGTGGCATGGCTCAGCCAGTGCATGGGTGCCCGCATCAAGCACAGCAGCCCAGGTGAACTGCCCATGAACTCAGAGTGGCCCATACACATGCACAATAAAGCAATACCACCACCCCCCCAACCTGGCTTGGCTGGTCCTGGCCAAGGCAGCAGATCCACACCAGAGCACCTATGCGTGCATGTGTGACCCACTAAGCAGCTGCAGCCAGCAAGCAAACAAATGAGCCCTATTGGCACAACTTCCGGCAGACGTGGTGGGTACAGAAAACACAGCTTCAGCCCCCCCAGAGGTGGAAGGTGGAATCTGTGTCCTGTTACCACCACAAATGCACCAACAAAGGATCACTTCATCAAAGTTAATGCATGAAGCACTGCATTAACACTCCAGAGCAGACGGAAACAAGTCTCCAGAAGTCAATCCTGAACTCACAAATATTTACAATCTAAATGACAGAGAATTCAAAATAGTTGTCATAAAGAAACTCAACAAGTTATAAGAAAACTCAGAAAGATGGTTCAATGAACTCAGGAATAAAATTAATGAGTAGAAGAAATTCTTCACCAAAGAGATTGAAACTCTAAAAAAAAACAAACAGGGCTGGCCTGGTGGCATAGCTGGTAAGTTCACCCACTCCACCTCGGTGGCCCAGGATGCGCTGGTTCAGATCCCAGGTGCAGACCTACACACTGCTTATCAAGCCATGCTGTGGCTGGCATCCTGCATATAAAATAGAGGAAGATGGGCACAGATGTTAACTCAGAGCTAATCTTCCTCAAAAAAATAAAATAAAAAGAAATAAAATTTTAAAAACCAAACAGAAATCCTGGACCCAGGAGGCTGGAAGGTGCTGCAAGGGGCCAGCCCCTAGAGACCTGCGTATGGGCCTCGAGACAGCATCAGAGTCCTCCACCCACATCTCCTTTCTCTTCTCTCATCCCCGGGCTTTAACCGCTTATTAATGCCAACCTGGCCTTTCAGACCCCATTTCTCTTTAACATACTCCTTGTGAGAGGCCTGGCCAACCTTCGTACCCATCCCCTAGTACCAGGAGCCCTCTCTAACCCATCCCTCCCCTGCCACACCTGCCTCCGAGAGCTTGCCCAGAGTCACACTCCCTGATCCTTCTCTGCCTGGAGCCAACTGCCCTTAGATGCTCTTTGAATCAGCTCTGTCTCATCATTGATTCGTTGAGTCTGAGCTCAAATGTCACCTTTTCAGAGAAGCCCTCCTTGACCACTCTCAATCACTCTCCATCATATTCCTCATTACTGGCTCATCATCCCCATTCTATATATCAAGAAATTGAGGATCAGATAAGTTAAGTGACTTGCCCATGGTCACAAAGTCCAGAAGTGACAGAGTTGGCATTTGAACCCACACAAGCCCACACTATTAACTCCTTTGTTATGATAGACTGCCTGGAAAGAGGGCTGTATAAGCATCTGGTGAGTCCAGAGAGAGGACAGCTTTGCAGAACCTAGGTCAGGGGTGGGGCGTGGGGAGGGGCACTGCCAAGCTAAGGAGATTGACAATCTGGCTGAAGGTTGAAGTCTGACATCCCGAGGCCAGAGCAGTAATGAGGTGTGGAGAGCGATACACGGCGCAGAGGAGGCAGCGAAGCAGCGTGTGCAGAGCACGCCTTTATTCACTTATTTATAGAGGATTAGATATTAATCAAGGGCCATCCTTTGAACTGCCAGCACCTTCTCTACAGCAGCAGGTCAGCAGGTGTGATGAGCTGGTGCTGGAGAAGGAAGTCAAATCCCCGCTTCTCTCTAAGACTCCCAGGCTCCCCACTCTAGGGCCTTCCTCAAGCCAAGGGATCAATCCTCTGGCCAAAGGACACCAGCTCACGCAGGAAAGAGGAGATCAGGAGTGGGAGTGTGGGAAAGCCGGCTGGGGCAGCGGGAGGAGTCCTGGACAGGAGGAGTTCTCAAGCCCTATAGCACTGTGCAGACCACTTAGCACAGCGCCTGGCACACACTGAGCGCTCAGGAAATGTTTGCTGCTGCTGCTGCTGGTCCCAGCTCTGTGTGACCTTAGGCAAGTCACACAGTCTATCTGTGTCTCCCTTCCCTCATATGCAGAAGACAGATGAAAGAATTGCCTGCTGAGCCTGCCTCTCAGAGAAGTTGGGAGGGGCTCGGCATGGTGGTATGTGCCTCATAAATACTTATTGAATGACTGTTGTATGTGTTAACCACAAAGCCCTTTAAAAACGAGGGTTATTGTTATTTCAACAGTCATCTGAATATGTCTGGGTAAGCGGTGAGTTCCCCACAACTGGCTTCATTCAGATAGTGGCTGAGAGAGGAGATGTTTGCACAGAGTGCCAGCTTAGGCTCCCCTCTGGGGAGGCTGTGCTGTTCAGAGATCTAGCATCAGAGCCTGACAGTGAGAGTTTGAATCCCAGCTCAGCTGTTCTTTAGCTGTGTGGTTTTGATTAAGTTCCTTAATCTCCTGGATCCTTGGTTCTCTCGTCTCTAAAACTGCAATAATAACAGGATCTTCCTTGTATGACTGTTTGGAGAATTTCATGATAGAATGGACAAGTAACTGATTTATTGAGCCATTGACATGAAACGGCTTTTTTTTCCTTCTATTTCTGTCTCTAGTTGCACCCAGTCAAAACCACCACCTTACCCATTTGGTAATGATCACTTCAGCAGATGCTAAAACATTCCAGTCATTTAAAGCCCAGTCCAACTTAAATCTCACTTCGTCCCTCCTCCTAGTGTGGGTTGGACTGATGGCTCAAGAAACAGAACCAGAAGTGGAGCAGAGGCTTGGCCTGCTTGCTCACGCCATCTCTTCCCTGCACCTGGGACTGATGACCACCTCCCTCTCTCTCTGATTCTAGGTCGCTCCGTCCTCCTCTGATGTCCAGTGTCCAAGGTGGACAGCTGACATGTTACCCATCTGACCTCCTGCTGTTAGGGGAGAGGTGGCCCTGACCTCCCAGAGGG
Organism: Equus quagga; assembly: GCF_021613505.1. NCBI lineage: Eukaryota > Metazoa > Chordata > Mammalia > Perissodactyla > Equidae > Equus > Equus quagga. The sequence goes on along the minus strand of NC_060273.1, from coordinate 66,689,350 downwards.
TCAGTGACTTTCCACGAGGTGCTGGTGATCTCTGCTGATGTCATGGTCTCTGTATTGGTGAGGTGTCTGCTTTTCCTGGGATGGCATTTAACTTAGCTTAATGGCAGCTCTGAGGACCACCCAGAGAGGGGCAGCCTCTTCATCCCTCAGCTCTGCCGCGAGCCCGTGATAGCTCTTCTCTCTCGCCAGCTGCAGGCCCTTTTGGAAGCCTCCAGGCTCCTTCACATGGAGCTGCCAGAACCCCTGACCAGCTAGTCCTTTGGGCCTTCAGGCACACACTAACACTAGCTCCCTACTCACTGTGGGAGAGGAAAAAGTTTTCCTCAACCCTCTTAGGGTCTCTGGCTGGGTCTGCAAATTAAACTGACAGAATAACAGGAGGAAAGCATACAAATATATTTGACATAAGTTTCACCTGATATGCGAGCCTTCATAAGAAAATGAAGACCTGAAGAAATGACTCAACCTGAATATTTTTATGCTTGGTTTGATGAAGAGCGGACAGTCACAGAGGAGTATGAGGCAAGTGTGGTCAACTGGAGGAAACTCAGCAAGGCCGGTCTGTTTGGATCCTTCTCCAGGTCCCTTAGTCTTCAGAGAAGAGGATGTTCCTTTCCTGCAGGTGTAGGCAGGCAGAGGCCAGGGCAAGCAGCTAACAGCTAAATTGTAGTGACTGCTAACTACCTTGTAAGTGTTAAACTGTAGCCGGTGCATCCATAAGGGGCCACAGCTGGCAGAGGGAGGCTCGGCCTACCCTGAGAGGAGAAGGGCTCTCCCACCAGGGTTTTATGACCTGCCTCAGGGAACAGGGCAGGCGTCAGAGTGACCTTTCTGCTTCTGCTGTTTTCTCAAACTCCTTCAGCTTAAAATATTCAGCACGTCAAGTTGCCATATTTGAAAGTAGCGAGTCCTGGACCCCATCATCACCCAGCTGGCCCAGGCGGCTCCAGCTGTCCTCCCACCCTTCCTCAGCACCAGTCTCCACGTTCACGTCCACTCTGGCACCCATGCTGAGCATGCCCACCACTTGCTCACCACATCTGCTTCCCATGGCAGCGCAGACTGGGCCTGCAGGCTCTGTCACTCAGCACACCTCCAGCTGAGAGTGACTTGTCAGTCTCCCCTTCTTGCAGGATCCCCCAAACTGAAGGGGGGATTCCTTTGAAGTCCTCCCACCCCTTACCCTGTGACTGGCTTCTAGAGGGTGTGGTAGTGGTAAGGGAAGGGAAGAAAACTCCCACTGGAACACAGCTCCCCACAGGCCAGGATTCTGCCTGTCTCCTTGGTTTTCAGTTACAAACCGGAAGGGGAATTGGGGAGTGGCTGGGTGTGGCAGGACTAATTCTTCTGGCTTCTAGTTTGCCCTGGAGGAGAGGGTGTCTGGACACTGCTGCTGGCAGTCCTCATCAGAATAGGGAGAAAGCAGCACTTCTGGATCCTCTTCTCTGGACCTTAGACGCCCGTCCCAGGGTGAAGGATGTTCCCCCAACATCCTGCTGTGCAGAGGAATGTTTAATGCAGCAAATAGCAAGTGCCTGCCACAGTCTGGCTGTTAGCTGCCTGAGCCGGCCCTTGCGTTGGTTTCCTGCCTTCTCCTGTGGTCCTCACCTGCCACGCTCCAGCCTCAGAGCTGCCCCGGGGTCTTTTCGCAGTCCGTTCCCTCTCTCTGGGGAATGCTTCTCTGACTCCCTCTTAGCTGACTCAACTTGGTCACCTAAGGCTAAGCTGGAAGATGGGTCCTCAAGGGAGTCCTATCCGACCTCCCTGCATGTGTCAGGTACTCCAGTGGGTACTCCCACAGCCCCTGTCCCTTCCTGTTACAGTGCATTTTTCTCGCAGGCTTATTTTTCTGCTTCTCCCGCTGGGATGCAGGAACACGTCTATCGAGGCTCCCAGGCCTTCGCCACGAGCACGGCGGCTGGTACAGAGGAAGTGCTCAGTACCTGTTTGTTGAAGGAAAGAAACAATTAGCTGTTCTTTTTTAAGGCATTTTCTGATGAAGCTCCTGTATCCTGACGAATTGGGAGGCCTAAGGCCTGGAGAACTTGGAGCCCACTGCTCTTCCCTCTAAGAGGCAAAGAAACCCCTGAGCGGTGGTGCAGACCCCCGTGTAGCCCAGGGCAAATCTCACTCTGCCTTCCTACAGTGCTCCCCGGGTGCTCACTGTCAAGCAGATTAACAAGGCCTAGGGGAGCTATGTGAGAAGAGAAATAAAAAGGAAAAGAGACTCAAAGCCCACTCTATGAAGCTATAAAGTCACCAGACCCATTTCTCCCTGAAGATGCATGGCCTTCCTCCCTAGGGTGTGTTAATGGGGTGGTTACTAATGTTTCGTCTGAGAATAACTGAGATGGTTAAGGGCCTGAGACCAAGTCTATGGCCATTAACCAGCTAATAGGTGAGAAAGAATGTGTGGGCCAGCAAATGGACGAGAGTCAAACCCCTCTGGGCCATGCAGCAAGGCAGAACCTCCTTCTGGATCCTCTCCTCTGCCACCGACTAGTCATGCGACCTTTGCTAAGTCAGCTAAGCTCTCAGAACTTGATTCGCAAATGGGGATTCATTCATTCCACAAATATTTGCTGAGCACCCATGAGATGCCAGGGCCAGGGATTTCATGCCATCCTTTTCCAGTGGTTTTAAGGAGAGGAAAAACAGACTCAAATGCTTCCAGGGCCCAAGCAGGTGACAGAAATGAAGAGGTAGGGGGGAACTGGGGCATGCATGCCTGGTCTAAGGGGGGCAGTAGACATTCAACTCCAGCTGGTTGTTGCCGTGTGAGAATGTGGCCCAGCATGGCCAGAGCTTTTATTACTTCTAGAGACTCTGAAAACCTATATTTTTATGTGAAATCTTATAATTTTTAAGTGTTGGCAACTAATTTAAAATTTTAAAAATTTCCACGTATGTCAAACATGTGGGCTAGATTTGACTTGCCAGAGGCTAGCTGGTGACCCCTGGGACAGGCTATGAGATGATCGATGTGCAGGGCCAAAAGATACCTGTAGAGGATGGAAAGATCAGATCCCTAGAGAAGAAGGCGGGTTTCCTGGAAGAGGTGGCATGGGCTGGCTCAGGAAGACTTGTAAGACCCAGTGGTCCTCAGCTGCGTGATCACTCAGATCATTTTGCCAACTCCCTAATCTAATAAGGGAATCAGAAATGTCATCTGATACTGTGTTTTTGAATAGGAAGATCAACATCAAAAAGAGGACAATTCTTCCTAAGTGAATCTATAAAATGTAGGTGGTCTCAATAAAAATATCTTCAGATGGGGACCAGCCCAGTGGTGCAGTGTTTAAGTTCGCATCTTCTGCTTTGGCAGCCTGGGGTTGGCCAGTTCGGACCCTGCATGCAGACCTACGCACCACTTGGCAAGCCATGCTGTGGCAGGTGTCCCACATATAAAGTAGAGGAAGATGGGCACAAATGTTAGCTCAGGGCCAGTCTTCCTCAGCAAAAAGAGGAGGATTGGTGGCAGATGTTAGCTCAGGGCTAATCTTTCTAAAAAAAAAAAAATCTTCAGATATTCTTCTGCAGCTAAACAAGTTAATCATAAAGTTCATTTGGAAGAGCAACAAATAAGAATAGTGAGGAAAATCCTGAAAAAGAACAAAGAGTGGGGGCTGGCCCTATTGGATACTAAAACATGCTATAAAGCCTCTAGAAGTGAAGGGAAACAGAACAGGAAAGTCAGAAAGAGACCCATTCATATGCAAATTCTGTCTGCAATAAAGACAACAGCTCAAATCAGAGGAAAAATAGTGGACTTTTAAATTATATTCAGATAATTGGAAAGCCGTATAGAAAAAGATAAAATTGGATCCATTCTTCACGTCAAACACCAGGATAAATCCCAAATGGATCAGCAATGTAAATGTAGAAAATGAAACCATATAAGCACTAGAAGAAAACACTGTTGAATTCCTCTATAGCCTGGGAATGGAGAAATTATTCCTAACTATGACTCAGAATCCATAAGCAATATTGAAAATATAGATGAACTGATTACATTCAAAAGGTTTTTTTCACATGGCCAAGTTGGTACAAGGAAAGTAAAAAACTGGGAATAATATTGCAACTATGTCACAGACAAAGAGTTCATATATCTAACATATAAAAGAACTTCTATAATTAGAGAAGAAAAAGACCATAAGCGTATAGAAAAATAGGCCAGAGAATTGTACCAATAGTCCACAGAGAAAGAAGTGCAAGTGGCTCTTAACATTTTGAAAGATCAAACTTGCTCATAACAAGAGAAATATAAATTAAAACTATATTGAGGTATAATTTCTCACCTATTTAATTGGAAAAAATAGAAGTTTGACAAATTCTTTGTTGGTGAATCTCTGGAGAAAACAGGAACTCAAGCTGTGCTGGTAGAAATGCATATTGTACAATCCCTATGGAAGAGAATTTGACAACATCTGGAAAAATTACATATGCATTTACCTTTGAACCAGCAATCTCATTTCTAAAAATATAACTCAAAAATACACTGGCAAAAATATAAAGAGATGCATGCACAAGGCTGTTCATTGAGAACTTTTTGTAGTAGTAAAATATTAGAAACAGCTCCAATCTCCATCCAAGGAAGACTGATTGAATAAACCATAGTGCACTCATACAGTGATGGGGTGACCAACCAACCCAGTCTGGGACAAATGGAACTTTCAGTGCTGAACCAGGAAAGTCTTGGGCAAACCAAGACAGGTTAGTCCCTCTTACAATTGAAGACTATGCAAATGTAATGAAGGAACAAGCAATATCTCTTTATAGTAGCATGGCGTGATCATCAGAATACATAGTTACATGAAAAAAAGCAAAATAGAAGGAAGTATATGCAATATACTACTGTTTATCTAAATAAGAGGTAAATACAAAACACAGACACACACACACCTGCTTATGTTAACAAAAGATAGGATAGAAAATAAACCATAAATGTTGTTTTTAATAGTTATGTTTAGGAAATGGAGGGAATAAGGTGGAAGATAGAGGAATACTAGCTCAACTTCTATGAATAAATCTTGTTTTGTAGATTTGACTTGGAATCATGCAAGTATTCTATATAATTGTAAAACAAAACTCAATTACAAAAGCAATTCCTAAAAATAAAACAATATGACTTCTGCTTCAGGCAATGATGGAGTAATGGACTAGACCATCACTTCCACATGGGAAAGCATGTAAAGTAACTGTTTTTAGATGTTGCAAACAGGCAGTAGAGGACTGTGATCCATTAGAGAAATTGCCCTGACTCTCTGCTTGGAGGTACTGCTCCAGACCATGCAGCACAGGAAGGTGGACTCCAAGCAGAGCACAGCAGTTTTGCTGGAGATGAGGGGGCAGAAATTAGAGTTCAAGGCTGCTGAGGCAGTTGGAATTACAAGACTGGTGGGGGACAGAAGGGACTGTGCACAGAAAGAGCTATGAAATCTCCATAAGGGTCCCCTTAGGTCTTTAGCCAAATACAAAGAGTAAATGCATGAGACTAGACTCTGGAAAGCCTAGCAGAGAACAGCTACAAAGGAACTGTGAGCTGAATGCAGATTCCAAAAGTCACAGTTCTAGGAGACATGTGAGTTCTGATCATCCAAAGCAGAGATCCCTGCTGAAGACTCTAGGCATTCTACTGAGATCCTGGAAAAGCCACACCTTAGAGTATAGGCCTATTATAGCTCCAGAGTAAGGACTACTCTAGACATACCTCTACAAAGCTTAGAAACAAGCCTTTAAATAATCAGGATGATCACTAGTAAATTAACTGTCTGCCAGAAAAAAAATTCAAAACTCTTTAAAGGAAGATGCCAAATCCCAGACTCAACAACATAACACCCACAATATTTATCATACAATCAAAAGTTATTAAACATGTGAAGAAACAAGAAAAGGAGACCATAACCAGGAAAAATAAATAATCAAGAGAAACAGATCCAGAGATGACAGAGATATTGTAATTAGTAGACAGGGACTTTAAAATAGCTATTATTAATATGTTTTAAAGATTTAAAGGAAAAGATGGATATAATGAGTGAACCTATGGAGGACTATCAGTAGAGAGAAGGAGCTATAAGAAATGGAAATTCTAGAACTGAGAAGTATAACATCTGAAATGAAAAAATTCAGTGGATAGCCTACACAAAAGCTTGGGCACTGCAGGAGAAAAGACCAGTGGACTTGAATCAATCGAAACTGAAGCACCAAGAGGAAAAAGGCTGAAAAAAAAAAGTGAACAGAGTTTCAATGACTGTTGGGATAATATCAAGCAGTCTAACACATGTGTAATTAGAGTTCCAGAAGTAAAGGAAAGAGAGATTGGAAAAGAAAAATTATTTGAAGCAATAATAGCCAACTTTTTCCTCCAAATTTGTTGAAAAATAGCAGTCTACTTCAAAGAGCTCAATAAACCTCAAGCAGCATAAACACAGGGAACGTATAAGCACATCATGGTCAAATTGCTTAAACCGAAGATAAAAAGAACATCTTAAAAGTAGCCAAGGCCAAAAGATACATTATATATGGGAGAAAAATTGAAAACCATCCCCTTTTTATTAAAAACAATATAAGCCAGTAAAAAAATGTAATGACATATTGAAAGAGCTGAGAGAAAAAAACAACCACGTCCACCCAGAATTCTACATCCAGGGAAATAACCTCCAAAAGCAAAAGTGAAATAAAGACATATTTGGAAGAACATAAGCTGAAAGGATTGTCATCAGTAGATCTGCACTTCAAGAAATATGAAAGTTCTTCAGATGAAATGGATCTAGCTGAAGAAATGAAGAAAGTTGAAAATAGTGAATATGTAGGGAGATATAAAAGGCTTTTCTCTCCTTGTTTCTTAATTTTTTTAAATGATGGTGTAAAGCAAAAGCAATAATATATTGTGGAGTTTATAACATATGAGGAAGTAAACTGTGTCATAATAACAGAAAGGATGGGTAGGGGGTAAACAGAAATATACTGTTGTAAATTTCTTATATTACATGTGAGTTGATACAATATTAACTTTAATTAGGCTGTGATATATTAAGGATGCATATTGTTTCCATAAATCAACCATTAAATATAAAACAGAGAAGTCTAGCTAAAAAGCCAACAGAGAAGACAAAACAGAATACTAAAAATAATTAATCCAAAAGAATGCAAGAAAGGAGGCAAAAAAGAAGGCAGAACATATGAACAAATATAAAGCAAAGAGCAAGATGGCAGACTTAAAGCTAAACATATCAATAATTACATAACTTTACATTAAACTTAAACAGACTGAACACTCCAATTCAAAGGCAGAAATTTCCAGCCAGGATAGAAAAGCAAGACCTAAGTACATGCTGTCATCAAGAAATGCTCTTCAAATATAACAGCGCAGATAAGACTGAAAGTAAACAAATGTGAAAAGATATGCCATGCAAATAGTAAGCATAATAAGACCAGGGTGGGCAAAGATTTCTTGGACTGGACACAGAAAGCACGAACCATAAAATATTGATACATTTATCTTCCTCAAAATCAAAAACTTCTGCTCATGGAAAGACACCATTAAGAGAATGAAAAGGCAAGTCACAACTAGGAGAAAATATTCACCATACATTGTCTGACAAAGGGTTTTTATCTAGAATATATAAAGAACTCATAACTCAATAGCCAAAACAATTTAATTCTTTTTAATGGGCAAAACAATTGTACAGACACTTTTCAAGGGAAGTTATGCAAATGACAAATACAGAACTGAAAAAGTGCTTTACGTTATTAGTCATTAGGGAAATACAAATTAAAGCCATAATGAGATACAACTATAAACCATTCAAATAAGTAACATTGAAAAGGTTAACAACTTCAAATGTTGGCGAGACCATCGTGTATCGCAGACAACAGTGTAAAATTGGTCAACCACTTGGGAAAATGGCCTGGCAGTTTCTTATAGGAGTAAGTATACAACTGCCCAGCAATTCCACCCTTAGGTATTTACATAAAAATGCTCTCAAAAAGACTATGCACAAGAATGTCTTAGCAGCTTTTTAAATGATAACCCCAGGGAAGCAACTGAAATTGGCATCAACAGGAGCATGGATGAGCAAATGATGGTATAGTCATAAACGGAATACTATTCAGCAATACAAAGGAAGAAACTACTGCTACACAACAACACGAACGAATCTCAAAAACACTATGCTGAGTGAAACAAGCCAAACACCAAGAGTTCATACCATGTGAATCCATTTATATGAAATTCCACAGGCAAACGGATAATGTTGAAAGATATCAGAGCAGTGGTTGCTTTGGGATAGGGGTAGGGAGAATGACAGTGTCCAGGAAAAACACACTGAGCCTTCCTTTACTCTCACACTCACAATACTTCTGACACATGGTGTGTGGGTTTTTCCCTATGTTGACCAGTTCTCTGACACCAGCTGGATGCCCTACAGTTCAGTTCACTTCTGACTCAATTTACCTTGAGTTAGTGTCAGATCCCACAAGTTAAGAGCTCAGTCCCACAACACTGCCCCCACTTCAGATGCCAATCACAAGTCCCAGACTGTCACCTGTACTTCTGACAGACCAGCTATAAATCGGGTTCCCACAATCCCTCTTTGGGTTCCGTAATTGTCTACAATGGCTCACAGAACTCAGGGAAACACTTATTGGCGTTTACCAGATTCTAAAGGATATAGACAAACAGCCAGATGAAGAGATACAAAGGGCAAGGTCCAGAGGCACAGGAGCTTCTGTCCCCATGGAGTTGAGGTACACTACCATCTTGGCGTGTGGATGTGTTCACCAACCTGGAAGCTCCCTAGACCCCATACTTTTGGGATTTTTAAAGGCTTCATCACACAGGCATAATCAATTATTACCTTGATTTCCAGCCCCTCTCCTCTCTCTGGAGAATGGGGGGTGAGGCTGAAAGTAGTAAGCTTCTAATCATAGCATGGTCTTTCTGGTGATCAGCTCCCATCTAGGATCCCAGCAAGAGTTGCCTCATTAGAACAAAAGATGTTCCTATCACCCAGGAAACTCTCAGATATTTAGGAGCTCTGTGTCAGGGAATAGGGTCAAAGACGAAATATTAGAACAAAAGATGCTCCTAACAGCCCTATTCAGAAGAGTTTTAGAAGCTGTGTGTCGGGAACTGGAGGCAGAGACCAATATATATATATTTATCATTTCACAAATAGAAAGGAGCTTTCTGGGCTATGGGCTATCTATATCCTGCTGAGGGTATGAGTTACATGGATATATACTGTCATCAAACTTTAAAATCATTTAAGTAAAAACTTTAAGATCTGAGCATTTTACTGTGTAAATTATACCTCAATCAAAAAAGTAGAAATAAAAATTTTAAACAGGCTTAATTCCATATGTATTTGGTGGCACAACCACACGTAGAGAATATCCCACAATAATTTGACTGTATATCCTTAACAGGATATACTCCAAGGACAAAAATAATTGCCAAAAAACCCCATAATTACCCTTAATTATCCTTTATTATCCAGCTAAACAAAGAAGAATATTACCCCTCGGCAATCCCTAATGAATTAGTGAATCTGGCAATGGACTCTAGCAGCTGTTAACATCACAAGCAAGTCAATCAGACATTATGCACTCCTTGTGAAAGAACACGGCACCACCTCTGAAACAGTCTTGCTGAAAAAAATTGAAAGTGAATCTGATCAGGCCTCTAGATCTAACTACAGAGGACAGAGGAGCATGTTAAATGCCACCATGGGGATTCACCATAAAATTCATTTGTGTGCAGGACAACCTGGTTTCTTCAACAAACAAACTGCAAGGCAAGAGAGACAAAGAAGCCATATAGATTAAAGAGACAAGTGATGTATCAACCAAACCCAATGTGTGGACATTATTTGGATCCTAATCCAAATAAACAGAGAAGAAAAAAAGGACATTATGAGACAATTGGAAATATGAACACTGACTGAAAATTTAATAATATTAAGGAAATGTTATTAACTTTTAGATGTGGTAATATATTGTCATTTTTTAAAAGGGTTCTTATTTTTAGAAATACATTCTGAAATTTTTAGAGATGAAATGATTATAGGGGGTTCAAGGGATTTGGGGACTGATCAAGGAAAAACGTACGAGCAAGAGAAGCATCAACCTACAAGAAGCTTTATTGGGAGACGCTTGGACAGTGGCGTGAGAGGAGAGTCCATCACAGCATGAGACTGTCCAGAGCACAGGGCAGGGATGGGGCAAGGGGACGCCCGGGGGAGAGGAGGGTCCGAGACCAGGTGTAGATGTCTGGATGATGTCTGTCGCTCACCAGTACCGGGAGGTGTCTCTGGGTCAGAGAACTCGGAAGGGCAGCCTCGGGGGGCGGGGGTGTCTCACAACCACAAGTCCCCATCTCATCAACGGTCAGCAGATGCTCGGTGAGGTTTCCAGGGTGTGCAAAGCAAGCAGGCTCTAAGTAGCTAAAAATATGCTTGTCTGGGATGTTTTGAGGACAACTGGATATGTAAAAATTTGAGTTTGGCTCCTACAGGCTTTTAAGCTAATGGATCTCAGCCTGCAGTGAAGAAATAAACAACCTAGGAGCCAATACACAGAGGCCATCTTTGGCTCATTTATAACAATATATGACTATCTTTGATTTCTGAGATTTCCTTCAAAGTAATCTGGGGGAGGGGAAGAGGCGAGAGTACTGAAGCAAGATTGGCCGTGAGTTACTGATTGTTGAGGCTGGGTGATGGGTACATGAGGGTTCGCTAATACTCACTGTACTTTTGTATAGGTTTGAAATTTTTTCTGTAAGAGATTAAACAGTCCCTGGTTTTTGTGACCCAGAAAGCACAGCTGTTTCTCTCTCCTCACAGTCCAGATCTGAAAGGTCTTCCCAAGAGGCTTGGCTTTCCTCTGGGGCTTGAAAAGAGTTGCTTTTTTGGAGACTTCTCCTACATTTCAGGCATCTGGGAGAACATCTTGAGCCGCTAGTCCCTTGGCGGGGATTCAGCGGGGCACCAGGAGAGGATGAAAAGGGGAAGCAATAAGCGGAGGACCAAGCAGGATGTGGGATGTAGGTAGCCAGGAGGGGAAAGGAAGGAGGGAAGCACAGCCCGTCACCACCACCAAGAGCAACTTGTCTTTCATTATCGCGCTCAAGGGCAAATCCAGGCAAGGGCACCATAGCAAACCATTCCCTCAAAGTAATCTTGGAGGAGAAGTAGGTGAGAGTAATGAAACGAGATCACCCATGAGCTGCTAATGGTTGAGGCTGGGTGGTGGGTACAAGAAGGTTCATGAATACGCTATACTTTTGTATAGGTTCACAGCCAGCCATCCACTTGCTGTGTGACCTCAGGCAAATTCCAACCCCTCTGTGGGCCACCCCTTTCTCATCAGTGGTCGACTTCCTCATTTATAGAATGGCTATTCAGGGGTACAGGGCAAAGGGCTTGCCCAAGCTCACACATTTTGTCAGGAATGTGTTTCATTGAGAGATCACCAAGCAGTAACTTTGAGAACGGGGAGAGGGCTGATGGAAGAGAAGAGGAATAGCAAGGAACGCTGCGGGGGCGGAGGAGGGGATCTCAAAATCCACAGAGAAGTTGCTGAGTGTATTCCCAGCTGCATAAGGAGGGAGAGATGGAGGCACGGGCATCCCTTAGAGAAACACTTCAGTGTGACAATGTGATAGAGATCACCCCAGCCCCGCCTGGCTCCCCACGCCTGACTCTTGAATCATCAGTGAGTAATGACGCAGAGCCCCGCAGGCAGACGCTCAGATCTGGATTTGAGCTTCAATCCTTTGATTTGTTTTCATCAACACTAACAGCATTCCCTAAGGCCCTTCACTCCAAAGCCCGGGGAGCTGGTGGCGGAGGGCCTGCAGCTACTGCACAGGGAGGCAGAAAGCAACCCAAACATCATTGCCACAGGTGCCAAGATGAGCTGCATTGGCTTCCTGTGAAGGCTCCAGCTATGGATTCCAATCCCAGCCTCACCGCTTCCCAGCTGTGTAAACTTCGGCAAGTTTCTTAAACTCTCAGAGCCTCTCCATCTGTAAACAAGGCTACTTACAGCTCCCCACTCAGCGTGTCCTGGTGAGGATTAAGAGAGCTACCAGATGCGCCGCACTTTCTCCATGTTAACTGTTACAAAGAGGTAAACAAGCCATGGTCTGCGGCAAGGGACTCAGATCTGGTAGGAAAGACTCAGCCGGGGATACAAATGGCAATATTGGAAGGTGTAAAGTGCTCATGTCTCAAAGGCGAGAAAGATAACGTGTCATGTGAGTATAGAAGAGGGAAAAGCCCATTCTCACACCCAAAGGCAGGACAGGCTCCCGGGGGTGGTGACATTTTAGTGGCACTGAGGCTGGATAAAGATGGGGCAGCAGAGGCCTGAGGGCAAGAGCAGGAGAGAGGGTCGGAGCATGAGGAGGCTTCCTGGCCAAGGGAGGCGTGTATGGAGGAGGTCAGGACCCCGCCTGGCTGAAGAGTAAGGCCTGCGATGAGGCGTGCGGGAGATAAAGCTGACAAGGGGCTGCGGCTAGCTTCTGGATTGGGCTCTTTTGGGTGCAAGGAGCTGAGAGACACTGAAGCTCACTTTGAAAAGCAGAGTTATTTTAGGGGAGAGGTGCAGGAATCCCCAGGAAAAGAGGGACTAGGGATTTTAAGAGTGTTGAGTATCATGAAGGCTGGGTGGTTGGCTCACTTATTCAACAAAGGGTTACTTGGGACCACTGGGTTCCCAGCCGTGGTCCAGGTGCTGGGAACCAGGTCTCTGCCTTTGTGAGAAAATAATAGACATGGAAACAAATCAATAAGATAATTTCACATTGTGATAAGTGTTCTAAAGAAAATAAAAAGCAGCATAATGGGATAATGACTGGCAGCAGCGAGGACATCAGCATGGATTGGGGGTGGGACAGCAGCTGCGGCAGGGGGTTGGGGAAATCAGGAAGGGGCTCTCTGAGCTGAGACCTGAGTGGTGGAAAAGCTAGTTAGCAAAGGTCTAGGGGACAGGGTTGACGGCCGAGGGAACTGTGAGAGCAGAGGTTGAGGCCGGAATGAATGATTTTGGACTAGCAGGAGAGGAGGCCAGAGGAAGTTGGGTGGGCAGGCTCAGATCGTGAAAATGTTAGTCTTGTTAGGCTGTGGAAGGGGTTTGGAATTTATTCTAAGAGTGATGGGAAGAGATTTCAGCATTCCAAGCTGAGGAAGGACCTGTTCTGTTGGGCATGGTTACAAGCTGCTACGGGAACCCATCATCAGGGGAAGGGCTGAAGCAGGAAGGCCGGCTAGGAAGCTGTCCCAGTGTCCATGCATGGGATGGTGTGTTCTGGGTCCAGAAAAGCCCTGGAGTCCTTGACAGGGGGAATTTGTACATCTTCCCAGCTGGGGACCTGATAAATAATTTGTGGCACAGCTATGAAATATTCTGCAGCCACAATCCATGGTGCAGATGTGAATACAGTGCCAGGGAAAGACATCCCCGGACATGCTTTTTGAGAGAAAAAAGCATATTGCACAACTGCACAGATATTTTATAAGGCCCATAATGTGAAATTAAGTACTCATTTCTGTATCAGTTTATCTACATATGAAGAGACGTCTGGGAAGATACTAAGTTGTTATCAGTGATTTTTCTGAGAAACAAGTTTTTTGTTTGTTTTGCTTTTGCTTTTTTACTTTGTTCTTTGAACTTTTTGGAGTTAAAATTTTTTTCAGTTCAAAATTTGTATCACTTACACAAAAGCCTGGTTACTTTTGTGAAAAAAAAAACAAACAAGGAGTTAGGGAAGAGGAGGAAAGGAAAGAAGGAAGGAAGGGAGGGAGAAAATAAAGAAAATAACAGAAAGACCAATCCCTCTGTGCTCCTAACCCTGCACACACACATGCGCACACACACACACGCTCACCAGCAGCACGGGGACATGAAAGGCAGCTGGACCAACTCCAGATATGTATCTTCGAAGAACATCACCAGAGGCCGGGAGAGTCCCTCTCAGAGAGGATGATTAATTCTGCTGTAATGGGCTCAGGTGCCCAGAGCAAAGATCCTTCACTGCCTGAGAGGCCGGCTTCGAATCTAAGAGGCGGGAAGCAGAGCTGGTGCCTTTGAAGCCCTCCCTCCCCGCATATACACGCGCTCTGAAGCTGCCAAGCTGCCTTTAACCACCTGTTCAGCATTGCCATGACATCCACCAGCAGAAGCGACATGTCCAAGTGGAAACAAACCAGAGTGCGGAGAGAGCAGGACACCTGCAGTCCCGAGACCCAGGCTCAGCTGGGTGAGCTTGCGAAGATCTCTCCAGCCTCTCAGAAGGAAAACCTGGAGCTCACCAGGCAACAGGATGATAGAGACAGAAAGAAAAGGGGAGCAGGAGCAGGTGGAGGAGGCGTGCTCATCTGTGGCACTTAGTGAGTGAGTACTAGGTGCCAGTTATTGACGCCTGGCGTCTGTGTTTACAAACTCCTGGCCCTCCAGATGTGTTTTGTTTGACCCACAGTGTTTAGAAACTGTGAATTAGTTGCTAAGGTCTAAAAATTGGGAGTTTTTGCATGAAGATCTGAATTTCTGTTTTTTCTTGGAAAATTGAGAAAATGCCACTCCCTGAGCCTACCTTCCCGTAGGGGAACAGTCAGGTGGACCTGAGTGGCACTTTCCCCTTCAGGAGTGTACTCTCCAGCTGGCCACCGTGCCATGATCACTCATCTCTGTTACTTTCCTGGGCTGTGTAAGCATGTGCCTTTGCTACCCCTGATATTTAATAGCTTCTTTACTCCTTATACAAACCTATGATATAGAAACTATGTCCATTTTATGGAAGAGGAAACAGAGACTCAGAGAGATTAAGTGACTTGCTCAAGACCACACAGCTGTCAGTGACAGAGCCAGGATTCAAACCTGACTTTAAATTAAGCCTATACCCTAGACAGTGGGGCCAAGTCACAGAACCAGGGACCAGTGAGCCATCTCCCAAGCTGCTGGCCATGGTCTCTTCAAGATTCCTTTTTCCAGAAAGAACGAGTCCTCCAATCGAGGACAGCACTGAGCCCCAGGTGGTGGCCAGCTGGCCCCTACTGAGTACGGAGGAATGTGGGCACAGCAGCAGGGGGCCGGGAGAGTTCTCCACCTATGAAATGGGGAAGGTGAAGGAGCCCAGGGTTTTCATCTGTGCTGAGACCTCTGTCTCCTGAGGCCAGGCCTGAGTGACGGGAGGGTGGGCATAACCTGAGCGGGTGGGCACTGTGCCCCATCCCCACTTCCAGACCGGGACCAGAGCGGCTTGCCTTTGTCTCTCTTCTGTGTCAGGGTTCCATTTAAAAACCTCCTTTGGGCAAAAGGGGATTTTGCTGCTCAAAAGTAATTTGAAAAAATTTGACATTTTGGGGTTGTGTCAAAAAGCCATACATATATATTTCTTGTGTGGCTAAGGAGCTATCAACAGGAAGTGTCAAATGAGCCCCGTGGGCCTTGGCTAGCCTCTTATCTGCAGCTTTCAGGAGGGGTCTCCTGCTGGATTCCCATCGCTCCATGGCTCCGAAATGCAGGCAGCCCTCCCAGGACTCCAAGCAGGGCCCAAAATTTGTTTGTGAGGATTTGCATAAAAAGCTTTACTGAATGGGATTCACTGAATGCAGGTGAGATTCACAGCGTCCCCCAGGGCAACGATTTTCTCTTTGAATTTCATTCTCACTTGAGAAGCAAACACCACTCCTCTGCTTTCTCCCTCCACTAGACCTGCACTCCCTTCCCGTTCCTTATTCTTACTTGTCACACACGCACAGATACTCATGCGTGCACACATATGCACATAAACACCTGTGTACATATGCATACGCACGTGCATGCGAGTACACACATAAATGCACATGCACACGCACCCAACAAGCTTTAAGTCACTGAATAAGACTGTGTTGTTTCTATCGCAGATGGCTCCTGGAGTTTGACTCTGGCCCATAGTGAAGGCTGCCTGGGATGCAAAGGAGAAGCTCTCAGCCCAGTCTGCTGGGGAAGCACCTGTCATTGGTTTGGGCCTGGCAGCGTGGTCTCCAAGGAGACGGTAGTGAGACCCCGCCTGTGTCACTGAGCCAGCACTGGGGGACTGAGGCCCAGGGGTCTGTACTGGGACCTCGGGAGAGTCTGAAGGCCAGGCAGCTTTGGGACCGCTGAAGAAAACCGTTCCTCTCTGTTCCTAGGTTGCATGTAGATTCTTGGCAGAGGCCTTGGTATTACCCAGACATTGTCCCCCGCCCTGCACGGAGGGAGTGACTCCAACAGTAAGGAGTCTGGCAGCACTGCAGGGGATGGCATGGAAGCTTTGAGTGGAGCCTCCCAGAAGCCTGCAGCATGACATGGAGCTATCTGCTGCTCAGTCAGAGACCCAGGCCTTCCAAGACTCCCAGTGGCTCTGTCCCTGGGCACTGAGGGTGGGCCAAATGGGCTTCCCACTTCACCAACCTGCACCCATTTCCTGGCTGGACCAGGCATCCTGGGGGAGTTACATGAGGCTCCCTGCTGGTTAAGGCTCCAAGCCCACCTTGGTCTTCTGGGCTGGGTCCCTCATGCTCCTCCTCTCCTTCCATATCATCCCACCCTCCCTACCCCTGCCAGCCCCATTTGTTCTCTGTTCCTCGCTCTCCCACCTCCTCTGTCTCCTAGGTGTCTGCCCACCCCTGCCTTTCTCAGTCGCCACACAGCTCATGGCCATGTCCACTCCCCCCCAGACCTCATCCCCAGTAATATCAACCACAACCATAACCAATGTTTATTACGCACCTATTATGTCCTAAGTACTGTTATTCATTTCATTTAATTCTCACATAAACCCCATGAAGCAGGTTGGGTTATTACTACCATTTTATAGATAAGGAAACTGAGGATCGACAAGGCGAAGCAACCTACTCAGGGTCAAACAATTTGTAAGTGGACAGCCAGGTTTCATCTTCGAGTCTATCTTGTGTATCTCATACCCCTTCTCCCTCCCTGGCATTATGTTACACGTTTATTGAGTTGGCTGTTATCCATCTCGAATGTGGGCTCCCTGAGGCCAGGGACTGACCTACTCACCACCTCCTGTATCAGTACCTGGCACGTAATTGATGCTCAATGAGTATTTGTTAAGTGAATAAATGAATTGATGGCAAAATCCATACTCTATTTTAAAAAATTTTTATTAATTTTCAAAGTGACAATGCACATAATTAAAAAAATCAAGCACAAAAAGGTATAGTGAAATTTATATCTTCCTGGACACCAAGTTCCCTCCCTCCAAGGTTACGAGGCTCTTATGTGTCCTTCCAGAGATATTTGAATATTCTCTGCAGGTGCGGCTTGTACAAGTATGAATGAAATATATGCATGTGGTATCATGCCATAGAAACCATTCTGCAACTTGACTTTTTTTCACTTACTATGTCTTGGAGGTGTTCAAATCAGTATATATCTACACAGACACAAATCCCTATGCTCTTAACCATCATGCTAAGCTTCATACCTGTCATGTGAGTTCCAGAGAAGTCCTTAGAGACTTTTTTAGGCTGGGGTAGTAAGTGTGAGCTGGCATCATGAATGACCTAGAATCTTGGAGCAGGGAGGGACCTTTGAGATGGGCTGGTTTAACCTCCTCATGTTACAAATGGGGAAACTGAGGCCCAGTGGATGGTGATGGTGGGAATAGACATTCCCAGAGTCACAGAGGGAGTTAATTGCAGATCTGGGGCAAGAACCGGGCCTCTGGAATCCTTGGCCAGGCTCCTGCTACCCCAGTCTCCTCTCCACTTGGCAAGCTCAGAAGAAATCATAGCCAGTTCCCAGCAGACAGGATGCCTGGTGGGGCTTTGTCAACGGCAGTGCTCTCCCAGGCAGGCTGGGGTGAGAATGATTATGTAGGTCTCTTGGTAATCAGAAAAGAGAGCTGGAGCCCTTTAAGTGCCGGCTGTTTCATTTGGTCCCAGAAGATTGGATTAGCATCAACTGTCTGCACTGAGCTAGTAGATAAAAGACCCACACCGAAAGGGAACGGAACATTGGCCTGTAAAGACGAGCCAAGGCACCTCACTCTCAGCGCATCCTCCACTCTGGCATCTGGGGCTCCCTGCAGCCATCGCAGCTTCCAGGGTCTGTGCCTTTCCCTCTAGTCAGCAAAAGTGGGGATGGGGGTGCAAGGGGAACAGAGCTGGGGGAGCAAAAATTCAGGGAAAGGAGTCTCCGTCAGGATAAATGCTCTTATCTGTATGTGCCTTCTCCCAATGCTTCCTATCCCCATCCTTCACCTTACCCTCCCCAAACACACACACTCTGTAAGCTCCCTGAGGGCAGGAACCTAGTGCACCTTCTTTGCTGTGATTCCCAATGCCTAGTGCAATACCTGACATGTTAGGTGCTCAATAAATATTTATTGAAGCCATCAATACGTGCACACACACACACACGAGGGACACACACTGCACATTCCCTCCCTCTGGATTATCGTTAAACCGTTTCTACCCCCTCGCCTGTCTTTTTCCTGCCTTGTGGCTGCAGGTCCAGACTCCTCTAGGACACCTTTCCCTCTACTCCACTTACAATGGCATCTCCTTTCCATGAGGTTCTTGTAGGTTCAAGGAGTAAAGCAATCACACCTTCCTGACCCGAAACCTAGGTGTGGTATGATGGGTCTGCGTGACTTACAGGAACAATGGGACAGAGGGTTTAAAACCCAGACCATCACAGAAAATCTGTGTTGAAAATGTAATCGATACCATACAAGCAGTTGTTAATTCTGTGTTGCTTTTTATACCGAGGTCGCGTGCAGTAGTGGAGGGAGCCTCAGGTTTGCCATCACGCAGACATGGGTTCAAATCCTTCCTCTGCCGCTTGTGAGCTTTGCGACCATGGACCAAGGGGTAATAAGAAAGGGTTATAGGACCCTCCTCACAGCGTTGTAAATGTGAAAGGAGTGAGCACTAAAATGGAATCCCGCGAGAACAATGATTTTTGCCTGTTTTGTTCACAAATGTATCCCGGCACATACAACAGTGCCTGGCACACAGTAGACACTTAATAGTTGTTGAGTGAATGAACGCTAATAGTAATAAAGGTAGCTCTGATTTATACCCAGTCACTGTGTGTCAGGCTGCATGCTAAGCATGTCATGTGTATTATCTTATTTAATTGTTCTCAGATGAAGAAAATGAGGCTAAGCCCCAAGCTTCCTAGCAAGTTTTCAATAAGGGTTTATTCCCTTACCTCCCCCAACACTGTCACTTCTCTCTTTCCTCTGTTGTTAGCCTTGTCTCCCTCGCTCCACCCTCAGCTCTTCAGCAACTGCAGCCTCAGTCTTGTCCCTTGAGGGTCCTCACCTCAGGCCCTCTGCTCAGGCTGCAGGGTGCAGCCTGTACTTATATCCAGACAGGGAAGCCTTACAGGGCCAGACATGGATGCCCATTTCCTAAGCTCCATCTCTCCTGCTGGCTACAAAGCAGCTGCCTGTGTTCCAGCCCTCACTCTGCAGTCTCTTCCTCTGTCCATCACTCTAGCTATTCACTGACTTCCAAGTCTTGGGCATTTTCTGGGGCCTAGACTGAACCATTGCCTGGAACACCCTTCCTGTCTTCTTCACTGGAAAACAATTCTATATCTCAGGTTAAGGGTGTCATCCTCCAGTAACCTTCTCTGACCCCTCCTGCACCATGACAGGGACCCTCCTTCTTTTCCCAGGCTCTGTACATCCCCCATCATTCTGTATTGTCATCATCTATTTAACTGCCTGCCTCCCCCAACTCCCTCTTGCTGACTCTAAGTTCCTGTTTGAGACCAAGAACCCTTTTCACCTGGCCCACTGCTGTGAGCACACCTCAATCAGTGTCTGGCACAGGGTAGGGCTCACTAACGCTTTGTGAGTGAATGGTCTGCTCTATTAGCTGACTTCACACTCTGCCAGGATGCCCAGTTCTGCTTTCTCTTTCCAGTGCCGTCTGCAACCCTGTGACCCTGCTAGCAGTCCCTTCATCCTACTGACCCAAACTCCTGGATTTGGCCCTTTCTCTCCAGGCCAGGCCAATTTCCGCCAACACTGGGAAAATTCTTCCCTCCTAGTTCATAGAGTTTTTCCAGGCTGTTGGGGAAAAATAGAAATGTCTCCCTGGAAGAGACGTAAAGATCCTGAGTCCAGCCCTTCGAATGCACAGAGCTGAAGTGGACTGGGCTTGGGGTGGGGACAGCCCAAGGTCACACCATCTGTCGAGGGAAGGCACAGGAACAAAACCCGGGTTTCTCAACTCAACCTGCAAAATCTTTTCTCTCATATGCATACAAAGCCAAAGCCAAAGGTACAGCCCAATGAAGGAGAGTGGGGAAGGTCCCGGTGAGCAAAACGTTGTTGGAAAGCAGTGGGGAGGCTCAGAGGGTCTTTGAGCAGGAGATGACCTGTTCAGCCAAGGCTGAGCCCCTGGGGAACGCGTGGCTAATACATCTGGGTGGAGAAGCACTTCTTCCATGTGAGGTGGCAAACTTACCCACCTGCCGGGGAGGCGAATGTCCCAGTATCTCTCCCTCTCAGGTCACAGCCATCTCCCCTCAGGACATTCATTTCACAAGCTCAGGTTTCCTGAGGGAGAGATGTGAGCAAAGCAGAAAGAATTCTCCAGGTAAGTCATTAGTGGGGTGGCTAGAACCTCCCTCAGGAGCTTTGATGAATCAATCTGCCCTGGGAGGCCGGTCCTTGGCAAAACCTGGCTCTAAGGACCTCACCAGTGTGCGCTGCAGAGCCTGACCTTCCAGGAGGGGACAGTGAGTGGAGCCAGACAGGCCCCAGCAGAGGCATTTCTTTTTTTTTTTTTTTCCTGCTTTTTCTCCCCAAATCCCTTCTGTACATAGTTGTATATTGTAGTTGTGGGTCCTTCTAGTTGTGACATGTGGGATGCTGCCTCAGAGTGGCCTGATGAGCGGTGCCATGTCCGCGTCCAGGATCTGAACCGGTGAAACCCTGGGCTGCTGAAGCAGAGCGCGCAAACTTAACCACTCGGCCACAGGGCCGGCCCCATGGAGCATTTCTTTACCCATCCCTGGCTGCAGGGAAAAAATAATGGGTGTTGCCAGAGAGCTCAGTCCAAGCCATAACATTGTATCACCATTGATGCTTCTGGGGCCAACCTGAGCTTTTACGGGGATCACATAAGGGAAAGAATCTTGGCCTGCGGAAGACAGTCCTGCCACCAATGGGCTGCATGTTCCCAGGGAAGTCATTTAATCTCTCTGGGCTTCCATTTCCCTAACCGTTGAAGGACCAGTTCAAATACACCAGAACAAACAACAAATGGGTTCCATCTTCCCTTTCCAACTCTGTTCAGTTGTTGTTGATTGCGAGATGCATTGTGTTAAGAATGATTCTGAGGCTACACCTAGAAAAGAGCACAGCATTCTATTAGGTTCTCTAGAACAGGGAGGAGTCTGTTGTATTAGTTTCCTATTGCTGCTCTAACAAATTACCTAAACTGTGTGGCTTAAAACAACACAAATTTATTCTTTTACGGTTGTGGAGGTCAGAAGTCGGACATCAGTTTCACAGGGCTTACATCAAGGAGTTGGCAGGGCTGGTTCCTTCTGGAAGCTTATTAGGACCCTTGTGATTAAGGCGGACCCAGATAATCCCGGATAATCTCCCCATCCCAAGATCCTAAGGTTGCTCACATCTGCAAAGTCCCTTTTGCCACGTGAGGTAACAGTCACAGGCTCTGGGGATTAGGACGTGGGCATCTTCTGGGGGCCCATTGTTCAGCCTGCCACACCTGACATGTGACACTAATTTGCGGTCCCTACAATTAGCCTAGAATTAGAACTGGAATGGAATGTTGGACTAATTCTAAGTTAGCGTGTGAGGCTGGCGTACGGGAGCTACAACAAAGAAACAGACCGCACGTGGCATTTTCCCTGTTTCAAGAACCACGCCAGCCTCATTGAAATTCCACATCCCACTGCCTCCTCCTGACACTGTATCATTTACAATGCTCCCGAGGCTAGTACAGTGACTCATTATTATTAGTTAATGAAGCATCTACGGCCTAAACCCACAGCCAGCAGCTGCGATAAAGAGTGAGGACAGAGCTGGACTGAAGCGAGGCCTGTAGCTGAGACGTAGACCAGAGGAGACAGGTTTTGTTGTTCTCGTGCACTCATTTCATAAACATCTGCTAAGCACTCAGTATGTTCGAGGAACTGCAGATATGACAGGAATAAGGGCCACATGGGTGGTTCTAATCCCAGAGACCTCACAGGCAGCAGGGATGCACATGTCCATAAGTTCACCAAGACACCCAGGAAAAATGCTCAGAAGGAGGTAGCCTCTGCCTCAGAAAATCAGGGGAGGCTTCCCAGAGGAGGGGACAGTTGGCCTGGGTCTTGAAGGATGACTCAACATTCTGAGGTTGGAAAGGGCAAGGGAAGGGAAGGGACTTTGGCAGAAGAAATAGGTGCTAAGGGGAATAGTAAAAAGGCTTGGTTTTTCACAGCAGTCTGAGCAAAATGCAGAGATATTCTGGCAGGAGGAAAAGAGGGTAAGGAAAGTTCCCCTTTAGACTGCAGCGGTGGCAAGGTGGTGACCCTTGGCTGGTAATGGGAACATGGGAACACACTGTGGGGGAGTCTGGCTTTGGGAATAAAGAGCCAAACCAAACCACGCTCTGAGTAAATTTGGCGGACTGCAAGGAGAGGCCAAATGCTAAAGTAGTAAAGACAGGCTTGGGTTCAAATCTCAGCTTGACCACTCACTAGCTCTGCGTCTCTGGCAAGTTCCTCAAGCCCTCTGAGCCTCAGTTTCCTCCTCTATAAAATGGGAAAAGTCATAACCACCTTGATTACAAGGATGGTTCTGTGCGGAGGGCCTTGTCTGTCTGGTTTTCTGCTCTATACGGAGCATCTGGCAAATGTTTGTAAACTGAATGCACATGTCTGGAAAATGCTTAGCAGAGTATCTAACAAATAATAAAAATTTAGTGAATTGATTAACTAATTTTAGGGGAAAAATTTAATGATGTGGCCAGGCCCCATGTCTCGCCAGTTACTCTCTAATATTCCTGGTAAGTAGTCACCACCTGTGGAGTCACAGCAGCCTGGAACCATGGGAAAGAGCCCTGACTCTGTGCTGGGGGAGGAGGTGGGCTTTGGCTCCAGTCCTGACTGTCACTCACGAACTGTGGTTCTGGGGACACCCGCATCCTGGTCCATGCCCTGTGGCTTCCTCCAGGTCACATGCCAACCCAGCTCTGCCTCCTTCCCAGGCAAGGTCGCTGAGGGCTGAGGAAGGACACCAGGACATTTGGGCTTCTTGATGAGCTCCATGCCTTTGCCCTTCCTTCTCAATAGGCAGCAACAGAACCTCCAGAACTTTCCATGGGTCTTGCACCATAGAAAGAGCATGGTCTCTGGAGCTATGCCACCACTCACAAGCTGTGTGACCTGGGACAAGTTTAACCCCTCTGACCTCAGCTTATTTATCTAGACATAATAACTACCTGGATTTGAATCCTAGTTCCAACATTCTCTAGCTGTGTGACTTCAGGAACTTAACATCTCTGTCCTTGGGTTTCCTCTTGGGTGCTCTGAGGATGATAGCACCTCCTCCCAGTTACTGTGAGGACTGGTTCCCACAGCTGGTGTAACCAGACGACCACGGAAGATGGGGTCTTACCCCAGGCTCTCAGATGAGTCCTGCCCTGGGCTGTCCAGCCATTGATGTCACCTGTGCTGAGTCTCCTGACTCTGGGTACCAGTGTTGGGGACCCAGGGCCTGGGTCTTCCATCCAGGCTCATGATGGAACCTGGTCTCCTTCCCTGGGGCTAGGAGAGTGCTTCAGGATGAAGCCTCTGAAGGCTGACCCTTCCAGTTCGTCATCAAGCATGGGTGGGGTGGTGGCCTTGGCCCAGTAACACGTGTCTCCCTCCAGAGAGCACTGGGCCCAGAGAAAGAAATGTTTTGAAAGATAAGGCTTTGAAGGGAATCCTCTTACTCCCTCTCTGTCTTTAGACTTCACTTTAATAAACTACCATTAATTCTTGTGGTCCCTCCAATAAGAGAAGGCAGCAGCTTTCCCTGCAAAAGGAAAACTCACGAGACTGCTCCCTTCCTGTCACCGAACGCTGTGTGAAGGGAGAAGAAGGCGTCCCCTGGAGCTGCATGGAGGACTCGGTCAGCAGCTGCTCTGCCCCCACTCAGAATACTCTCTCTCTCACACACACACAAACACACACATACACACGCACACGCTTAGACATATTCATTCTTACAGCAGGGGAACCCCTCCTCTCAGTGTGCATGCCCTCGACCCTAAACCAGAAGAGTACAGCGGTGCAGCGTTCAGGTTCTAAGTGATCCGGCCCAGGTAGGAATCCCAGCTCTGCGGCTTCCCAGCTGGGCAGCCTTGGGCAGGGTCCTCAACCCCTCTGTGAGCTTCTGGTTCCTCATCTGTAAAAGGGGAAAATAATAGTCTCTACATGATAAGGCTGTCGGTGAGGATTCGATGAAATGAGACATGTACATAGAGCACTGAGTGCCTGGTAAGTGCTCTTAAGGACAAGTCATTGCTATTGCTATCGTTATTGTTGTTGTGTTATTATTATTATTATCTCCGTGAAAAGGTAAGCTCTGAGAAGATAAGGTCGTTGCCTGCCTTATTCCCTACTGGATCCCCACCACCTAGGACAATGCCCGGCATACGGTCAGTGCTCAATAAATATTTGGAGAATCAATTCATGCTCATCCTTCTTCTTAGAATGTTTATTTTCTCTGCATGTGATTTCAAGAGCCTTCCCCTGAGCTCCCACAGCACCGGGACACAAGAATGATCACAGAGCTTCCTTCGTGCCAGGCCCCAAGCTAAGGGCCTTGTCCTACATTGATTTTCTTGCCTCTGTTCCCCTCATCTTGTGAATTCCTTGAGGAGAAAGACTCAGAGTTCTAACCCAGAGTAAGCACTCAGCAAGTATTTTCTGAAAAAGTGGATAATTTAGCAGCCCATTTTACACATGAGGAAACTGAGCCCTGAAAGGTTAACACACTCCGCCAGAGCTGGAGGGGAGTCCTGGTCCCCAGAGGGCCAGACCAGCACTGTGCTGGCCCTCATCACTGATGACACCAGCAGACGGGGAGCTCATTTAGCAGAGCCAGAGAGAACTGGGTGCTGCTACATCAGTTCCACAGACACCTGCCTGATCACATGTGAGGGTGACCTACGCCACTGGGATGTGCTTTTCATTAAAGTGGGCTCCCCCACAGGTAGTCTTTGAAATGTCAATTTTAATTAAAACCCTAATCCTAATGAACATACCATGGATTAAACCCAGCCAGAGCGGCTTTCTGCTGGGTGAATTTCTCAGATGCTTCAGTAGACGAAATTGTCTGCAGTAAAAGGGCTTGCTTGGGAACATCCAGTCCACCAGGCAGCCTCACTCAGGGAAGGGCCTTGGCCACCATCCTCAGCATTGCTGACTCCAGGCTTCCAGAGACACAGCCCAGAGAGGGACAGCTGGATGCCAGTCCCAGATCACCTGCTGATACGAAGTTGATGCTTAGCCAAATAGAATCAGAGCATCCTCAACGTCTGAAGGGACTCTGGAGATCATCCAGTCCATGACATTTTACAGATGGGGAAACTGAGTCCTAGAGAGAAGAATGGACAGAGAACCGTTAATAGCAGGAACCCAGATCTCCTGCCTCCCAGCTCAGTGCCCTCTCCACTCAGCACCCTGGCTTTACCAAATGGTAGCTGGGTAACCTTGACCAAATTCATCTCTTTTCTGAGCTTCAAATTCCTTATCTGTAAAATTCAAGGGGTTGGACTAGAGCAGTGGTCTCAACCTTGATCGCACGTTTAAATCATCTGGGGAGCTTTTAAAAATCCCTGCACCTAGGCCTCCCTGAGACCAATTCATCAGAGCCTCTGGGGTGAGACCTGGACATGAGTGTTTTATAAAACTCTTCAGGTGATTCCAATGTGCATCCAAGATTGAGAATCATTTTGGCAGTTTAGAATTCCTCCTCCTGGAACCCTCTGTGCATCACACACTCCCATACCTCCCACACACACCTACCCCACAGCTGATTTGAGCAATTCCTTCTCATACTTCAAGTTCCAGCTTAAATATCCCTTCATTATTCTGACTGAGGGAGGCATTACCAGAGTTCTTCCACTCTCTTAGCCTGAATCACACTTCACAGTAATTATATTTTGTGACTGTCTTCCCTGTAAATTGAGTCACAACAGAGACTGAGTACAGTAGACAGAATCTAAGACGGCCCCCAGTTATCCTTATCTCCTATGCTCACCCCCATATGTAATCCCCACCGCACCCCCTTGAGTGTGGGCGGGACCTGACTTGCTTCTAACCTACACCACATGGCAAAAGTGATAGGATGTCAATTCAATGATTAAGTTACATAAAATTGTAATGTCTGTCGTGCTAGAAAACTCTCTTTTGCTGGCTTGGATGAAGCAAGTGGCTGTGTTAGGGAGGGCCATGCGGCAAGGAACTGAGAGCAACCTCCAGCCAACAAGGAGCTAGGAACTAAGGCCCTTAGTCTTAGCCTGCAAGCATCTGAGCCCTGCTAACAATCACAGGAGCTTGGAAGTGGGTCCTTCCCAGTCAAACCTTCAGATGAGAACCCAGCCCTGGCTCACACTTTGATTGCAACCTTGTAGAAGACTCAGCTAAGCTGTGTCCAGACTCCTGACCCGCAGAAACTCTGAGATCACAAATGCGTGTTCTTTTAAGCTGCTAAATTTGTGGTGATATTATCACATGGCAATAGATAACGAGTACACTGAGCCTCCCTCATTCAACTATTACATCTTTGGCATCTAGGACAGTGCATGGCACATCAAAGATGCTAAAAAATATTTGGCAAGTAAATGATTTAATTAATTAGAGTAATGACATTAGGTCCTTTGAATCCAACATTTGCCCAACTCTTTTTTACTTTCTTCCTAGCTCAAAATTTAATGTCGGCCCAACAAACAAGGGCTGTACTCTCAAACCTTTCACTCTTAGGAGAGAAAGTGGAAAGCACATACTGTTATTATGATGATAACTGAGCCAGCCTTAATGAAATCAACATGTGGTTAAATAACTGTTTGCTGAGTGTAAATTGTTATTATTATTGATGGGCCATTTCCTTTACCTGATAAATGCAGTGGAGTGCTCCAGGCAAGGGAGCAATCACGGCTTTATCAATCCATAATCACTCCAAAGATGCAGAGGATGCCATTCACCACGTGAGTTGGGCTTTGGATGACACTGGCCATCAGATAACACAGTCCTGGCTTGTAGGCCTGATCAGGTCAGCTGCTCAAAGCAAACAGCCATAAGGTGCCATTCTCTCTGGGCATTTCCTGCTACTTTTTGTGATCTAAACAGCAAGAGAAACTTCCAAGAGTGAAAAAGCAGAGAGCACACCCACTTTTCCTGCTAAGGCTACTGCCAATCTCATGCACTCTGGCTCAGGAACAGCTCTGTGAGGTTGTCAGACTCTCCAAGGTCACGTGGGGGGTCACCCACAAAGAGTGAGACAGGATCACAGGGCAAGACCTCACTGGCCTCTGCTTCGTTTCAGGACAGCTTATCAAGAACACTGCCAAGTGGGACTCTGATCAAATTCAAGTAAATTGAATGTAACTAGGTCTTGAGAATTAGCTGAAGAATTCCATGGAGCCTGTTGGAGTTCCCCCGGGAGAGGGCGGAGGGGCCTTCTCAGAGAACATTTCCACTGATGCAGGGAACACGATGTGTCATCAGAGGTGGGGGCAGAGAGAGCCGTCTGGGCCTCTTTTCTCACCCTCGCTCTGCAACTTAGTCTCTCGCTTCCTGACTCTCCATTTCCTCATCGCCTCTAACTGTCTCAGGCCGATCATTGCTCCCACCCACCCGGAAGCTTGCTGCCCAAAGGTTCGAGACTCGCTCCTTCCTCCCAACAACCGGGCCTGCTGAAGGAATCCTCCAGTGGGTACAGGAGGTACTCGCAGCAGTAACAGCAGCAGGAGCAGGAGTTCCCATTTTATGACCTCTTAGCACGTGTGATGTGCTAGGCTCCCGATGCACGTGACCTCAGTTAGTACTCATGACAATTGATGAGAGCATCCTGTTTCTGTCTTACAGGCAAGGAAGCTGGGCCTTAAAGAGGTCTAAAACTTCACATCATGTCACACGAAACACAGAGAAGGGAGAAAGGATGCTTACATGTCTCTGTGTGGTTGATGTCGAACTTAAAACTCCCCAGTTCTCCCACGTCCTCACCTACAAGATAAGGATAACACAAGGTATAAGGATTGACACATCATTTTTTTTCACACAGGAGGAATTTATTGAGAATTAGGAACAGTTCTATGTGCTGGAGACACTGTAGTGAGAAAAGCAGACAAGTTATCTTCCCTCATGGAGTGTACTATGAAATTAGTACACAGGTGTGCATAATGTTTAAACTGTAGAAAGTGCAATGAATGTGTATGTATATCACGCTATGGAAGCATATATAGTGAGAATTGAACAAGAAAAGGCATTTTAAGAATAGATTCCCTGCGAAGTTATGCTCGAGCTGAGAAGTTAACTAAGAGAAATAAGAAAGGAAAGACTGTCTAGGTAGAGAGAAGAGTATGTGCAAAGGCCCTGTGGTGAGAGGGTATGGGGAAAGTACAAGGGCTAGAAGAAGACCAGTGGGGGCAACAGCAGAGAGGGAGAAAAGAATGTAGTATCAGATGACAGTAAGGAGAGAAGCCTAATCTGTGCCTAGTCGAGGGTGGAGGCTGGAGTCCCCACAGGGACCAAGATAAGGTTTCTGCTTTTATGGGCTTATGGCCCACCAGGACAATTAAAAAACAGACAAATGAATGAGCAAGAGCTTTTCAGATGTCAGTAATAGCTATGAAGAAAATAAAATGATTTGATACGATAGAGTCAGTAATGTTGAACTAAGGAATTCAAACCAATCCTCCAGACCTCCATCTGAGATCAATAAGAAAAGCTAGACAGTATTTTTTTTAAATCTGCTGGAGTATATCAAAATGTTCATGAGGGTAGTTAAGAATCACGGGAACAAAATCAGGGAGAGGGAGGCAGGGGGACTTGGAGATGTGAGTCTGGAGTTGTGTCCTAGAGGAATTTGCCGGTCCAAATAAGCTGACTGAGAGGTGAGCAGCCCTCTTTTGACAGTCTCTTGGGGCTGGGAGGACAAAAACGCAAGTTTAGGACCTATCATTTCTGAGCGGAAACTCAAAATAGCTGTAGCACAGAAATAAGGATAAACCAGAAGTGAAGCAGCCCCTCACTAACAGCATCCCAATGACACCTTACTCTCAAAGGAGCGAAAGTTAGACCAACAGCTCACTTCTCAGGGGAAACGATGGAAGTCAGAAAATAATGGAATAATGTCTTTAAACAGTGAAGGAAAATACCTGGCAAAGTAAAATGCTAAACCCAGCTAAAACATCCTTCCAAAAGGAATACAAAGTAAAGGAATTTCATACAAGGTAAATTTTGTCTGAGAGAATTTATCACTAGCAGACTTACACGGAAGGAACTAGTAATTGGCATTTTCTCAGATGGAAGGGAAATATCACATCTAGAAGGTAGAAGTCAGAAGGGATGAAATGGTAAATGTGTGACTAAATCTAAATAAATTCACTACTGTATAAAGATAATGAGGCCATCATTCATATGAAAGTCCAGAATAGGGAAATCTCTAGAGCAGAAGGTGGATTAACGGTTTCTTATGGCTGGGGGTAGAGACGAGGGGAAGAGGCAGGGGGCAGCGAAAGGGTACAGGGTATCTTTTTGAAGTGGTGAAAATGTTCTAAAATGGACTGTGGTGATAATTGCACACATCTGTGAACATACTAAAAACCATTTTATTGTACACTTTAATGGATGAATTGTATGGTATATGAATTATATCTCAATAAAGCTGCTTAAAAAACAGGGAGATATTTTTATGGTGTTTAAAATATGCATAGAATTCAAATACAGGACAATAATAGCATATAAGTTGGAAAGAGAGAGAGTTAAAGTGTTCCAAGTTTCTTGCAGTGTCAGAAATAAATATATATAAATTCAAATATAGATACAGATACAGACATTAGATATAAATGGTCTGAATGCTCCAGTTAAAACAAAGATTGTCAGCCTGGGTTTAGAAAGCAGCAACAAAGGCAAGTGGTTTACAAAAGCCGTGTCTAAAACTTAAGAATACAGAAAGGTTGAGAGTAAAAGGATAGAAAAATAATAGTAAAGATACCCCATGCAAATACTAATCAAAAAAAAGCTGATACAGCTACAATGATAGCAAGCGGACTCCAAGTCAAGAAAGCACTATAAAGAGGGGCTTTTCCTAATGACAAAGACTCAATCAGACAACAGGGTAACAAATTGAAATTCATATGTACCTAATTACATTGCCTTAAAAAAATAGACAAGCCACAATCATAGTGGAAGATTTATCAGTAATTGACAAAAAAAAAAGCAGACAAAAAATTAGCATGAATCCAGAAGATTTAACAATACAATTAGCAATATCTACCTAAAGGTCATAAATAAAATTCAGAACTACAGGATATATATCTTTGCAAGCACACAGAACAATTACAAAAATTGGCTATGTATTGGGCCATAAGGAAAGTCTCAGCTAGTGTCAAAGTTTAGAATGCACATAGATCACAATTGCAATTAAGCTATAAATCAATAACAAAAGCATAACTAGAAATATCCATGTACTTTGAAAATAAGAAATATATTGCTAAATATTCCAGAGATTCAAGAAGCATTGGCAATGGAAATTAGAAAATCTTTTGTCCTGGATGTTAATGAAAATATGACATTTAGAACAATGAGATACAGTTTGAAATGTGCTTAGAGAGAAAGATATATAGCCTCAAATACATATGTTAGAAAAGAAGAAAGGCTTAAAATAAACTACATATTTACCTCAAAACAATAGGAGAAGAACAACAGATTAAATCCCAAATGAATTAGAAAAAGTAAAAATAAGAACAGAAATTAATGAAATAGAAAACTGTCATTCAAAAGGCAGGATCAATAAAGCCAGAAGTTGGTCCTTTGAAAAATCTGATAACATTGATAAACAGCTGGAAAGACTGATCAAAGAAAAAGAAAGACAGGACCAAATAACTGATGAAAAGGGGGATGTCACTACATATTCTGCAGAATCAAAAATATGATAAAATAATAACATAAACTATTTTACACCAATTTGAAACAAATTACATAAAATGAACACATTTCTAGTAAAACACAACTTACTAAAACAGACACAAGAAGAAACAGAAAATCTGAATAGGGCTATTCATAATTCATAATTAAAACTCTCTCTCAAAGAAAATTCTAGGCCCAGATGGCTGCACAGGCAAAGTCTATCAAATGTATTATACAAACTCTTCCAGAGATAGAAAAAGAGGAATTGCTTCTCAACTCATTTTTTGATCAAAATACTTCTCAACTCATTTTGTGATATATAAGTTTGACACCAAACCTTAATAAGGATAATACAAGAAAGGAAAATTACAGACCAACCCACTCATGAACATAAATACAAAAATTCTAATTAAAATATTAGGAAAGGGGCTGGCCCCGAGGCTTAGTGGTTAAGTTCGTGTGCTCCACTTGAGCAGCCCAGGGATTCGCCGGTTCAGACCCCGGGCACGGACAGGGCACCACTCATCAGGCCATGCTGAGGCAGTGTCCCACATAGCACAACCAGAGGCACTCACAACTAGAATATACGACTCTGTGCTGGGGGGCTTTGGGGAGAAGAAGGAGAAAAAGAAAAGAAGATTGGCAACAGATATTAGCTCAGGTGCCAATGTTTAAAAACAAAAATTAGGACAATGATTCCAGAAATATATAATTAGGATATACACCCTAACCAAATTGGGTTTATTCCTGGATGCAAGGTTAGTATAACATTAAAAAATTAGTCAGTATAATTCACCATGTTAACTGAATAAAGGAGAAAAATCAAATGATAATCTCAATAGGTACAGAAAATGCATGTGATAAAATTCAATATCTGGTCATGATATAATTCTTCTGGAAAGCCAGCAATAAAAGGAATTTACTTAATTTAATAAAAGGTATGTAGAAAAAATTTTAACGCAAACATCCTACTCAACGGTGAAATACTGAGAGCTTTCCTTTGAGATGTGGAATGTGACAAGGAGCACGCTATCCCCACTCCTAGTCAACGTTATACCAGAAATCTTGGCCAGTGTAGTAATATAAGAAAAAAATTAAAGACATAGGGACTGGAAAGCAAAAAATAAAATTATCACAATTTGCATTTGATATGATCATATGCACAGAGAATTCATAACAATCCATTGATAAATCACCCACACATAAAAATCAGTATCAGGTGAGTTACAGGCATAAATCTGAAAGGCAAAACAACAAGAGCTTTAAAAAGATAACAGAGAAAAATTTTCCTATGAGGGAGAAAATTTTTTAAAAGAATACACAAAAAGCACTAATCATAAAAGTACAGATTTGACTACACTAAAATTTAGAACTTCTGTTCATCATATGATATTATTAAGAAAGTGAAAAGGCAAGCTCGGCGAGGAAGAAGAAATGTGCAAAAATCATAACTGCCCAGGGGTCATATTGTGAATATACAAAGAACTGCTACAAATCAGTAAATCAAACACAACTCAGTAGAAAAGCAGACAAGGGTCTTGAACAGGAATCTCACAAAAGAGGTTATCCAAATGATCGAGAAATGTAAGATAAGCTTCCCAACCTCATTAGTCATCAGAAAACACAAATTAAAACAATAATGCAATACCACCATATACTATCGTAGAGGAGGAAGAAATCTTCCTCTACCCCCTAGGTCCTTCTGGCTGGTCTAAGAATTAACTCAACATGAGACAGAATAACAGGAGAAAATCAAAGAAAGTTTAATAAGATGTGTATATCAGAGAAACCCAGGAAGACTGAGTAACTAGCCAGAACAGCCAAAGCTGCCACCTTAAATATTATCTTTTGCTAAAGACAAAGGAGGATGTTGGGGGTAGTGGTTTGGGACTTCAAAGGGTAGGAATGCAATTTACATGGAGATGGAAAGGCCAGCGTTGCATAAACAAGTGTCTGCTGGGTCATCTGTAGACAATGGGACCCAGGAGACAGAACATTGATAAAAACAGGCTTGCTGGTGCGTTTCTGTCTATCACACCTATTTTACATTACACTATAGTCACCTCACGGCATTAGCTCCTTCTTGATACAGGCCTCCTGCCTTAAATTCTTTTAGGCAGTTAGGAGGAAGGTCAAAGTTTCTTTCAGAGTCTTTTGTTCTTAAAAATAATCAAGCCAAAGAGACACATTTTGGGATGGCCAATTCTGATCCACCCCCCCCCCCCCCCCCGCCCCTATATGCGTGATACCACTGCGTAGCCACCAAAATGCTATATTTTTTAAAGACTTATAATATCAAGAGTTAATGAGAATGTGGACTCTCATGTACTGCTGATAAGAATACAAATTGGTACAATCGCTTTGGAGAACTTTTATTGACAATGACTTAGCAACTCCTTTCCTACGTCTATGTTCAATAGAAATAACCCATAAATATATCTAAGAGTTGCACCCATAAATATATATAAGAATGCTCATTGTAGTATTTAGTGTTTGTAATAGCTTGAAACTGGAAACAATCCAAATGTCTATCAAGAGGAGAGTGGATAAATTGTGACATGTTCATACAATGGAATATTTCACAGCAATGGAAATGGATAAACTACAACACAACAACACAACACATGCAACAAACATGTTGAATGAAGAATCTGGGCACAAAAGAACACATACTGTATGCTTCTGTTCAGCTAAAGTTTAATATGAGACAAAACCACATTTTAGTGTTTAGGGATCCATTCTTAGGTAGTAAAAGTATTAAAGCAAGGAAATCATATCAGTCAGGGTCCACTCATGAAACAGAAACCACCACACTAATTATTTTAATAGAGAGAATTTAAAGGCATGCATCATGTATTCAAGAACTGAAAAGTCAAAAGCATTTTGCAGAGGTAGTAACTGCAGGAAGCAGCTATCTGAGGGAACAGAGGAAAGAGGCTGGAATGATTAAAACAGAAGCTTGGAGCTGGGACTGGCACCTGTGAGGAGTGGGTGCTGGCCAACTGGCAGGTGCTGGTGTCTCTGAAGGAGCACCATGAGATTGTTTCCGTGAGTGTTGGAAAAATCACAAATTGGAATCAACTTCTGATACTGAAACAAACAGCCTCGCTGCGGTGAAGCTGACAGGTACACAAAGCAAATGGAAAAAGCAAGTCCTTTCTCCCGCCTTCAGGCTTGCTGTCTCCTTCTAGCGCCCCCTATTGGCAGCATCTAAGAGGAAGCTGGCTTGTAGAGGAGAAAAGTAGCTTGCAGGGTTGCAGCTTCAGCATCAGAAAGCAGAGGTTAGAATGATGGGTTTAAGCAGGGAGACAATAGCTTATTAATCAGCACAGATATGACTACCAAAATTTCTGGCTACCTTAAGGAAGGAGGGAGAGGGAGTGCCTGGGAGGAACAATTTAGGGGTGGAGGAGAGCTTCTTTCTAGGGTACAGGTGATACTTACATGGGAGCTTGGTTTATGATTACCCACCATGCTGTACACTTATGGTCAACATACTTTGCTGTGTATGTGCTATTTTTTAAGACTAAAAGCGAAGTACAATTTTTAATGGAATAGCTGGGGGAGTGTTGCTGTAGACTGCAAGGTCAGGAGACCTCTCTGAGGAGGGGATGTTTGAGCATAGCTTGAATAATCAGAGGGACCAGCCATGCCAGGAGCCACACATAGCCTTCCAGGCAGAGGGCGACAGGCACCCCACATTTTATGAAGGCAAGCCTGGTGGCAGTATGCAGGGTGGCTTGGAGGAATGGGAGGGACCAGAGGAAGGGAGGCAGCAAGAGGCTGCTGTGGAAATTGTGGGGAGCAGGCAGAGGTGGGCCTGGCTTCAGGGTAGCCTAGGCGGTCAAGTGCAGACAAGGAAAGCGCCCAGAGACTGAGCAGCCCTCACGCCCTGGAAACGCACCTTGCCACTCTGAACACAACCCTCTCCAGTCCCAGCCTCCTGGAAAATGCCTCTAAGTGCGGAGAGGTGATTCTGGGACAGAGAAGCCAGCAGATGGATTGGCTCCAGAGAGACTCCCTGAGGTTTCTGAACCAATTCCAATCTTCATTCCTGGAGCTGGCAGACACTTCTGGAAAGAACAGCAAGACCTGGTCTTGTGCTATCTCATTTCCCTCTTTCCTTCTTAACTTCCTTCCTCCAGCCCTTCCTTCCTTACTAGTTTCTTGCTCTTCCTTCCTTCCTCTTTTCCTCCCTCCCTCCTTCTCACACGTTAACCCATGATCAGACGTAACACCCATGTATATAAACATACACGCAAGCATGCTCACCTCCTACACACACATTTTTCATATCTACCCCAACACGCACACACACAACTAAAACACACACAGCACATGCAGGTTCATTCATACACATCTCAGACATATGCCTCTTACGCCTGCGGAGCACTTCAAAGTTCAGCTTTCGAGTTCATAGCTTCTTTGCAAGTCATAGCAACTCCATTTTACCGGTGAAGAACTTGAGGCTCATAGAAGTTGAAAAATGTCTTCAAGGTCACAGAGCTGGGTAGTGACAGAGTTGGGACTCACACTCAGGTCGGCCTGGCTCCTTCTGTCCCACACATTTTAATTGCCCTCCGAAGTGACTGCCCCCATCAGCAGTGGTTGGGAGCACACATTTCTCCATACCCTCACCTACAATTGACATTATCAATTTTTTTTAGCCATTTGGTGTATTAAAAATGGCATGGCATTGTTTTAATTTCCATTTTAGGGGGAGGCTTTCTCAGAAAAAGAGATTCCTGAGTCCCAACCCCAGCGATTCTGATCTGAGGCTCAAGAATCTGTGTGATTTACTTTCCCAGGTGATGCGAAGCGAGGTTTGGGAACTAGTGGCCTGAGGACTGGCGACATCCCTTCCAGCTCTCTTGCTCTGTGACTCTGGGACCCCTGCCTCCTCCTGGGCTCAGGACTTGTTTAGTTCTGAAAATGTCTACACCATCTTTGCCACTTACCATACTGTTTTCTCCACGATGGAAGATTTTTAAGACAGAGGAAGTCCTGGCAACTGCCATTTACTAAGTTGGCTCTTGGGGCCATATTTCAGGTGTCACACTGAAGACATCCTACCCCTCAGAAAGAAGAGGCTAATATAAGCGAAGAATCTATTGTTTGCTGGGTACCATGCTGGGCTTGCTGGACACAACAGCTACAAGGTCATTGAAATCTCACAACCACCTTGGGAAGTATTATTGTCCCCATTTTACAGATAGGGAACTAAAGCTCAGAGACTTAATAATTTGCTCAAGATCACACAGCCACCACTGGGCCTCTATCCCAAGTCTGTCTCTAAAGCCTGTGCTTTTTTCATTGTCACCTGCCTACAAATTAGGGTTTCTTGGAGAGAGACACCATAAGTGACCAGTACTTCCCTTCCAAAGGTACTCAAAGCATTCAGCCCACTTCAACTCCCACTTTCGCTTCCTGGCTGAACTGCCCATAATCCTGACTCCTGGCGGTCTCCGGAAGGTGCAAGCATTTCATGGAAAGACTTTTATCTTATCTTCCTTAGCATGCAGTAGCTTATTTGATCCAATCCTGGAGAATCTGTTCCTGGAAATATGGACTAGAGGATATGGACTGGGGTGTGAGGGAGAATGAATAAGTTCCGGCTCCATTCGTCCCTGCTGCTTCCACCTTCTGGGATTAATGTGGAAGAAGAGAAGTCAAAAAGGGACTTGTCTCGCTGAATTACGCATCAATTGTTCAATTTCTTGAGCTTTTTTTTTAATTCTGGGACATTTTTAAAAAACAGCATATACCAAATAACCAAGTATCCACCATCTAAAAATTACTTTTCAAGAATATTTGTCAAATTTCTTCAATTTTTTCTTTTTTTAAAGATTGGCACCTGAGTTAACATCTGTTGCCAATCTTCTTTTTTCTTCTTCTTCTTCTCCCCAAAGCCCCCCCAGTACATAGTTGTATATTCTAGTTGTGAGTGCCTCTGGTTGTGGCATGTGGGACGCTGCCTCAACATGGCTTGACGAGCGGTGCCATGTCCGCGCCTGGCATGCGAACCGGAGAAAACCCAGGCTGCTGAAGGGGAGTGCGTGAATTTAATGACTTGGCCACAGCACTGGCCCAAATTTCTTAAAAATAAAATAAGCAACATATTGCTCATTTAAAGATGAAACCCCTTTGGTTCTCCATTCCAAATTTCATTTCCCCCCTACCTCATCCCCCAGCAACCTCAGTCACAAATTTAGATTATTTCTGCCTAATCCACTTTATACTTATAAGTATGTGTTAAATACATGTATCAGGAGCAAAGAAAAACAAAAATTGAGTTTATATAAATGGCATCATACTGTACCTATTATTCTGCTCCCTGCTCTTCTCCTCTTTATGCTGTACCACTGAGAGCTCTTTAAAAGTTAAGAATCATGTCTTATTTAATCTCTGCATCCCTGGTGGCCTTGTACATTCTGAATGCTCAA
Organism: Equus quagga; assembly: GCF_021613505.1. Lineage (NCBI taxonomy): Eukaryota > Metazoa > Chordata > Mammalia > Perissodactyla > Equidae > Equus > Equus quagga. The sequence goes on along the minus strand of NC_060273.1, from coordinate 66,651,755 downwards.
TAAATCTGGAAGGAAAGAAGGAAGAAAGGAAGGTAGGTAGGTAGGTCAATACGGTCAGTCTTTGGAGTCAAAACTTCTTATGTGGCTCCCAATTAGAAGGGAGCGTAATTAGAAAGGCATTCTGAGTCCCCCATATGACGATTTCCCTGACTCTGAGAATGGTTCACGTCCTGTTAGAGCAGACCGCCCCTCCGCCCTTTGATGTGCTCACCATCCTGTTCTCCCGGGAAGGCCCAGGCACAGCTTCAAGAAGTTCCAGGCCACACAGCCGCCTAATGTGCTTAGCTCCAGTGTGGCCCGACTCTCGCTGGTCATAAATCAACCAGCCAAGGCTGAAGCCTGCGTTACTCTATCTCTCAAAAACCCTCAAGGATTTGGGGAATTAACTGCCGGTTCAAACACTTGTCTTCCCTCCTCTCCTTCTCCTGCCCCGTCTCTGTCTCTGTCAATCACAGAGCGCCTTTCTCAATGACCACCTGTCTCTGCCTCGCTGAATGTCTTTCTGAGTCTCTCTCTGTGTCTCTGATTCAAAATGGTGCCTTTCTTCAGCCCCTGCATCTCCCTTCCTGCCCTTCCCTCCTCCCTCCCCTGAGTCTAGCTGCAGCCATAGATCCAGGGGCCCAGCTGGGCCATACATCTCTCCAATACTGCTCTTCTCTCCCCCTCACTTTTAAGAATGCTTTTTATGGTGGCTTCTGCACAAACAGATGTTGGAGCTTGTTTGAGAAAACCTCTGGGAGCAGATGCTCTGGCAGTCCTTCAGATTCTTCTTTCCTCTGCAATCTCAGATGGATTTGGGAAGCAGTTCATTCATTCATTAACCCATTAAACAAATATTTATTGTGTTCCTATTATATGCCAGTCACCAAGGTGGGCACTGGGAATATAGCAGTCAGTAAAACAGCCCTTATGGAGTTGACAGTCTAGTAGGGAAGGCAGATATAAATCTAATAGCTGCTTAAATATGTAATAACAAATGTGATCAATACTATGAAAAAAATGGTCCTCAGTGCTCTAAGAATAATAACGTCTGTTGAATGTTTATTATGTAACTGGCATTATTGTAAGCATTTCAGATACATTTATCTTAACAAGAACTTCCATTATCCTCTTCTACTTAGTGTGAAACTGAGGAACAGAGTGGTTAAACCCCTTTCTTATGTGCACAGCTTGTGAGTGGGAGGGCCAAGATTTAAACATAACATTGGAGGGGGATGGGAGGAACAAGAGGAGGAAAGCTTCCCCAAGGCTCAGCTCCTTGCACGTATGAATACAGTTTTCTTACCCGAGATCACATAGAGAATAGGAGACAGAAACAGGACTAGAATCCAGCCTCCTGAATCCCAAACTAATGTAAAATCAAACAGGCTGGAGTATGACGGCTGGCTCTGTTACTAAATCTATTAAGCCCCGTGAGATTTCCCAGAAAAATAAAGAGGAGTACAGGGTTGGGGAGATGGTGGGAATAGACGCTTCCTGCTAAGATGGGCACGGAGGGACATGAGCATCTCTCCTGGGATATACTTGGAGATGGTAAGCTCCTTGAAGGAAGGACCCTGTTGTGTTCTCCATTGCAACCCCAGCGCTTAACACAGTGCCTGACGCACAGTAGGTGCTTAATTGTTATTATTGAAAAATGAATGAATGAGTAAGTTGAATTAAATGTAAAAGAATTAAGTAAAAAAGGTAGAACAGATGGAAGCTCCACGTTTCTTCCAAGCTAGGGGTTTGTGATTCCAATACTTCATTTCTTTCCACTCTCATTAACACTGCCAACAGTGCGGAGAGATTCTGCCAGGTATCTGGGTCAGTTTCTACTCTTTCTTTCCAATCTGCATATCCGAAATGATTTCCTGCTGTTTCATAAAACTCCCTTTTAAATTTTTTTCAGTTTTCGCTCATTCAATTAAGAGCTGAGTTTGATCTAGAAACCTTACCTCTTAAGTCTTTTTTGATAAAACATCCCCAGAGCACCCGTCTTTTGAAACCTCCTTATGAGTTTCAGAGCTGAGTAAAATGCCGACCACTTCCAGGATAATTGCACTGGAGCAAACATATTGTTCCTGGAATCTGTTTCCCAAACTGAGTAAACAGAGCCTGGTCTTTTTTTTACGTTCTTGTGAACACGCACTGCCTTCTCCTCCATTTTTCTCTCTGTCTGGAGAGGCTGCCTGGAGCTTATTTAATCTCTGAACCAGAGAAGAGGGAACGACTTGTTTGGGAAAACATCATCCACAGGAAATTTGGCTATGAGGGAGCCTTTGGCTGGAACTGACTCTTGGCTGATTCTGGCGTATTCAGTGGCTCTCTCTGTCCCACAAACAGGACAAGGAAGCCAAGAACCACTCAGCCACCTTAGAAAAGAGCGAGGAACCAAATGTACCCACCAACTCAAGAGGCTTTAGGCTGAAACAATCAATTAAAGCAGTGCCCACTGCTGCATCTTCTTTACAGGGATGTGTTGGATAAGGACACACACAAATCGGTTCTAGTCCCAACTCTGCCACTTAAATTAACTGTGTGACCATGGACAGGTGACTTCAGTTCTAGTACGGTCAGTTTTCTCCTCTGTGCAATGGGAATAATAATAGTATTCCTCTCAAATGCTTATCATACGAATAAAATTAGATAATACCTTCAGAACAGTGTCTGGCACCTAATCAGTGCCTGACAGGTGATGATGATGATGAACTGTGGCATGCAAAACGCTGTCACATTCACGGTGGCATCTGACCACACTTCCTTGCTCTCTTAGTAGAGAACCTGCATCAGAACCATGTTCTTCTGACTGTCAGTCTCTACGCTTGTTGATTCTGGGTCGTTCCAAAGGAGTTTGACTTGTTCTCTGTGACTCCCAGGACAAGGAGGTGGAAGCTACAGGAAGACGGATTTGGACTCAAAATAGGGATATTTATTTTTAATAGTCAGAGGTATAAAAAAAATGACTACCTTCAAAAAAAGGAGTGTGTTTCCTGTCCCTGGCGGCACACATGCAGAGGCTGGCCAACCACCTGGAGAGGATGTTGTAAAGGGAATGGAGAAGTTAGACTTGGTGGCTTTCCAATTCTGAGAGTCTGAGTGTCTCATATGAACAGGAAGTGTCTATTTCTGCCAGCCCTCCACCCCCATACTCCTCATTATTTTTCCAGGAAATCCCATAAGGCTTAAGAGTTTTATTTGCACTCCAGCCTATTTGACTTAAGAACTGGATTTCTTTGGGATTCAAGAGGCTGGATTCTAGCACTATTTCTTCCTCCTGTTCTCTAAGTGATCTCGGGAAAGAAAATTCTGTCGTTTGTGTCTGCCCAGCACCAACTCCCATTCTTTGATAACAGTTCCTCCATTTCCCTTTGGGGACCACTCCTCTCCTACTTTCAGTCCATGGGGCTCTAGTGAGATTGTCTCATCCCCGTGGTCAAGCACAGGACCCATGACTAACCACAAGGTGTTCCAGCTCCCTGGCTACAGTAAGGAGTTCAGGAATGGGCATCTCATTCAAGTTCGACCAATCAGACTTCATCCAAAGACTTTTGCTAGAACTGTTGAGAAAGAGATGCTCTTTCCCTGGAGGCTGCTAAGCTGGTAACATGCAAGCCTGGATGTTCTGGGGTCTGCCACATGGGCTGAGCTTGCCCCAAAATAAGGTGAATACAGAAGGAAGCAAAGCTAAGAGGTGGTAAGAACAAATCCCGATGACATCATTCTAATGCCTGCATCTAACAGTACCTGAAGTTTGACCTACAGCTAGAGTTTTTCAGTTATGCTAATCAATAAATTCAGGTCGTGTTTGGTTTTTAAATTTTTGGTTATTGCATTTATTCATTTATTTGTTTCTCAGATACATTTGGCTTGGATTCCTACCCCCTGTAACCAAGAGTTCCAACCAACACATATCACAATGCACTGAAGTGAGGATGGAAAACTTCCCATAGAAGGTAAGTCTTGAGCTGCAGTCTTCTCTGTATCAAGGAGTACTTACTAAAATCCTTGGTAAAGACTGTTAATTATTTAACGTGTCACTCTGTGCAGAGAATCGTTAGGGTCTCAACCAGAGCCATCCATGCCTTAACTAGAGTGAAATTTGAGACCACTTCAGTCACTGTCATTGTTATCTCCTATACTCCATATGCGTAACTCTAGTTTTTACTACCATTTCCAGGAATTACTCCTCCTCCCTTTTTTTAGAGAATGAAATTATCTTTCCTCCACCAAACACTGAAAGCACCTACTATCCTGTGCCTATCCTGTGTGACTTTAAAATCTGTAATTGTTTGAGTTGGTAGGGAAAATAACGTGAATAAGTGTGTGGACTCTGGATCAGACACCCCAGGTATGAATCAAGGTTCTTACTAGTTATCAGGAGGGTTCCTTTAACTGCTCTAAGCCTTAGTTTTCCTCTCTGTGAAATGGGGTAATAATTATAATACTTACTTCTTTGTATTTGTGGTAAACAGAATAATGGTCCCCTAAAGATGTCCACATCCCAATGCCTGGAACCTGTGAATACCTCACATGGCAAAAGGGATTAAACTATCCTGTGCCTTACTTTTGTCACCTGCCAAATGGAGTGAATAGTTTTGTGCTTATGAACATCTGAGGTTATGCATGTGGCACCCTTAGCACTGTGTCTGGCACATGATAGGTGCTCAGGACACCACTCCTAAAACTGTTATTCAAGGTAAGGATGGCAGGAGCCTAGAGAGACAGATTCAATGCCCTTGAATGAACGGAGGGGGTCCTGTCCAAGGAGGAAATGCTCACCTCTGGCTCAGAGGAGTTAGATTTCCAAGAAGAGCTGTGGGGCTTGGGTGGGGGTGACACTTTCTGCTGGCTTTTAGAGCATGGGTGAGAAGACACCTAGCCAGGTTCAGCCATGTCGGGGAGCAAGCCTGGGCCAGATGGGGCTGGGGTATGGGGCTTCATTGTGGATCGGGGTGAAATGAGCAGACAAAAAAACGGACCGCCCTCCCTAACTACTTTCTCACATCCTTAACATCCAGCATGTCAACTCACACACTCAAAATGAATTATTGGCCGGGCCCCACTTTGAGAGAATGTACTTGGGGAGCACCCACACACCTCTGCTGCCAGGTGCGACCTCCCCCTTGGCCCCTGCTGAGCTGGTTTGTGGCAGGCGGCGTCTGACAACAGAAGGACAGCAGGATTTATCACTGTCCAAACTTGTCCATTTGTCTTTGGCGCGGAGGGACTGACAGGGGAGTTTCCAGGGACGGCACTGAAGCGTACACGAGTTCTTGACAGAGACACATGGCGGCGATTACACGCGGTGTTAGGCATAGTTACTGGAGCCGCGGCAGCTCCAAGTCCTCTCCTGAGCACAGTCTCAGGCTGACTCTACAGTCCCCTTTGCTTCCAACTCCGTTTACAAATTACGTGTGGGGATGGAGAAGGAGGGGAGGCGGGGTGCACAGAAGGCCAGAGGAGGGCTCCTCTTCCCAGAGGCTGAGATGGGGGTTGCCTCTGTTGGCACAATGAATAGGGCAGCCTGGAACGATCTTCATCACCAGCTTCCTGTCCTAGGACACGAAAGCATTTGTTCCCTTCTCAAACATGAGACTCGAACCAAGCTCTCCCTGGAAAGGGAGCGTGGTGCCGCAGCATGAAGGACTGACAGAACATTTCCTGAGATGAAAAGAAGATGGAATGTCAGAGATTTTCATGGCCATGAATTCCAACTCCTGAGCTGAGGTTTGAGACCTCGCCTATCTCTGTCAGGTATTTATCTGACGTTTGCTTCCACACCTTCCTTGATAGGGGGCTCACTACTTCTAAGGGCAGCTTATTCCATTCGTGGGCACCTTTGACTCAGAAAAGTGCTGTCAGGGCCGGCCCCGTGGCCGAGTGGTTAAGTTCGTGATCTCCACTTTGGCAGCCCAGGGTTTCACCGGTTCGGATCCTGGGTGCAGACATGGCACCACTCTTCAGGCCACGCTGAGGCAGCGTCCCATATAGCACAACCAGAAGGACCTACAACTTGAATATACAACTACGTACTGGGGGCCTTTGGAGAGAAGAATAAAGAAAAAAAACAGATTGGCAACAGATGTTAGCTCAGGGCCAATCTTTAAAAAAAAAGAAAAGAAAGAAAGGTGCTTTCAGAGTGAACTGGAATCTGTCTCCCAGCGGCTCCGCTCGCTCCAGCTTTTCAGTCAGCTTTCCCAACCACGGTGTTTCTCCACGAGTTGCCTCTTGTATGAGAATCATCTGCTGAGCTCATTAAAATGCAGATACCTGGGCCCAATTCTGACCTGGTGAACCAGAATCTCTGAGGCAGGGGCCTAGGAATATGCGCTAAGGATGCCTGATCTGTAAGATGAGAGTTGTGGACCCCTGAAATGAATTGGAAGGGTGCCCATAAGCAAAGAACATCCAACGGGAAAGCTAGGAACCCGTAGGACAAACTTCTTCAATGTGTCAGACTCTGCCAGGGTGGGGCTGATTGGGGAGGAGGCCACATCGGATGCGGATGAACTAACTGGGAAATCACAAATAACAGCTAACACCTACTAAGCATTAAAAGCTTTGGCATAACCCCTCTGTGTATAGGCACTACAATCATCTCCATTTATCAAACAAGGAAACTGAGGCTCAGCGAGGTGACTTGCCCAAGGAAGTACATATGGGAAGTGGCAGTGCTGAGGTTTGGCTGACTCCACACCCCTGATCACCATCTGACACCTTGATGGGAACCCCAGATTTCTTCCTTTATCTCAATGAACAAAGTTGCTGTCATTTCACTGTGGAGCCAGTTTTCGCCTTCACCTTCTAGGAGAAGAGAGATTCCTCCAGGCATTTTTGAGGAGTACGGGCCAGTGCCCCAGGAAGGCAGGGCTCCCTGGGGCTTCCAGGTGATGACTCTGGCCCTGGGGAACAGCATCGACTCTCAGGGAGCAGTCTTGCTTCCCTAGGTGGCCCACCCCACCTGGTCACTCCTGTAGTCAGGCTCACCCCAAACATTTGCAGGGCCTGAGCAAGAGTATAAATGGAGGCCCACAAATCACCTGTCTGAATAGTTAGAAGCTATAAATTGAGGTAACAAACTATCTTGATAAGTATTCTTTCATCCTGGCCTGAAAAGTTAAGTTCAAATTTAGAATTTGAAGGAGCTCCTCCCTGGAACGTGGCAACGTGTGGAAAGCTGGTCCCCAGCCCTGGACCCCGGAACCGCCCCCTTCCCTTTCCACTCTGGATTCTGTCCCACACCCTGAAGGCCTCATGCACACATGTGTGGACACCACAGCCTGTACATCCCAGTTCTGTCCGCATGCCCTGCAAACAGCTGCACCTTGGCCCCCCCAGGGCTGGGCAGGGTCATTTCGGAGAGTCCTGTCTTGCCCTACCTGCTCTGGTCATGGCCCCTGTCAGCCTGTCTCTGCCCTCTGAATCTATTTGCTGCAGCCACTAATCGCCGGGGCTGAGAGGGAGAGGGCTCAGGACGCTGCAGCTCCTCAGGCCACCTGTATTAGCATGCCACTCAGTCGCCTGGGGGCCGCAGTCCCTGCTCTCAGCCTGGCACTAGGCCTAGCAGATGGGGCCGGGAGGCAGCCCCTCCTACAGCGAATGAAGCACAGGGCAAGGAGATGAAGTCTTGAGCTATCGCACAAGGCTGCAAATGAGAGAGAGAGAGAATCTTAGACTTTAGGCAGGGGAGGAGGTCACCTAGATCATGAGATCATATCTGCTTCGCATCTCACCTGAAATTTGCCTATTAAATCTTATTATCTTTTGGTTTTAAAAATATTATGATGCATCTCACTTAGGGATGATATCAGCCACAATTTTCCAGGTCAGTGATGATCAAAATGCCGTCTGGACCAGTGGCATTAGCTTCACCTGTTGTTAGACATGCAAACTCTCGGGTCCCCATTTGACCTACTGAATCAGAAACTCTGGAGGGAGGCTCAGCACTCTGTGTTTAACCAGCCTTCCTGATGGTTCTGATGTTCACTGAAGCTGAGAACCACTAATGGAGGTGATGCTGTCATTGGTTGCTTCAGAGCAAAGGAGCAATTCCGTGAGAGCCATGTTCATCAATATGGATTCATACAACAAATATTTCTTGAGAGGCAAACACTGTGTTAGGCACTGGGGACTCCACACAGAGTCTCTGCCCTCCAGTTGCTCACCATCAAGCTCAGGAGAAGGCAGGTAAACAAATGACTACAATAGGATGTGACAAATGCTAACACGGGACTAGTGGAGGACACTATGCAGTGGAGGAGAGTCAGATAAGATTCCCAGAGGCAGCTCTGCCTCCACAGAAACTTGGAGAAGCAAGAATTGTCAAATGCGGAGTGGAGCACAGTAAAGTTTCTAGTGACAAAGACTCTCTCCTTGGCCAAACTTTAGTCAGGCTCCTCTGAGCCCGCTTCTCAACTAGGCCTTGACCTTGGCCCTCATCCTGTCTTTGGTCCACCCCATCCAGTCTTAGCAAAGAATCCTGCCAAGTAATCTTCTTACCCTTGAAATCTGATCATCCTTGAGATCTGGTCAGATTCCTCACCCCTCATCCTTGATGTCTTAGCTGTTGACCCACCTTTAGCAAGAATCCTGTTAGGCCAGTTTAGCAAGAATCCCCCTACCCTCGATGCCCCCTCTTAGGAATCTCCTATCCACTGACCCCCTCACTCTGCTCATTGGCTATAAATCTCTAGCTGTCTTTGTTGTATTGAGAGTTGAGCCTTATCTCTCTCCCTTATTGCAACACTCTTATTGCAGTGGCCCTAAATAAAGTCTTCCTAACCAGTTTAAGAAGTATCAGAATAAGTTTTTCTCTAACACTGAATGGGGGAACGGTTGTGCAGAGGCCCAGGGAGAGGAAAGAACACGGTCTGGCCCATTCAGGCCCTTAGTATGGCTCCCACATTAGAGCAGAGTGTGAGTGAGGATCAACCAAGGAGGTGAGCCTGGAGAGGTAAACAGGGCCTGGGAGGCTCACCCCGAGCTTGGGGTTTGTCCTCAAGGCGGTGGAATGCCTGGGGAAGTTTTAAGCAGAAGAGTGATATGATTAGGCTTTTATTCTAGAAAAATCTCGCTGGCAGGCTGCCTCATGGTGAATGGATTGGGGAGCCCAAGCCTGGAGCCCTGGGAGACCAGTGAGGAGACTGCTGTCCCCAGAGGAAAAGACATGGTAGACAGAACTGGAGGAGGGCAGGTGGCTAGAGGGAAGTAGACGTCTTCGAGATCAATTTAGAGAGCATCTGCATGGTTAGTCCCTGGTCAGTCAGCTGCAGCGAGGTCTGAGAATCACTGAGGTAGGAGATGAAGAGACCGGGCTTGGTGGCAGGTTGATAGGGAGGGCAAGAGTGAGGGAAAGGAGAGAATGTGTGTGTGTGTTGGGGGGAGTCTGTGTGAGTCATCGGAGCTGCCAGTCCCTGCATGCTCAGAAGGTGAGTCACGGGACTGGACCGGGCGGTCAGGGTCTGAAAGCTTCACCCTCGTCTTTCTAGGTGGGAAGGAGGTGCCGGCTTTTGAGGAGGCTAAACCTCACATAATGAACCATTTGTTTAAAGGGGTTGGACTAAAACTCATTCATTCACTCCTTCAGTCATTCAAGAAATGTTTACTGAGCACCTACTATGTGCTAGGTGTGGGGAAACAGTGATGAGCAAACTCGGAGATGGTCCCAATCTAGTGGGCGCGGCCGAGTTTATACAAGCAATGACTGTATCTAATAAATGGAAAATTACAACTGTGCTAAGTGTCACGAAGGGGAAATACTTAGAGAACACATAATTCGGGATGTGATCCAGTCTGGAAGTCTTCCCTAGGACTGCGTCACCTGATCCAAGGTGCAAAGGATGAGTAAGAATTAGCTAGACGGAAGGGGAGGAGGGGGCTACAGGCAGGGCAGCACGCACAAAGACCCTGGGCCGGTGGCCTTTATCCTCCTGTGTTGGGTTCTCCACAGGAATGCGGGCCCAGATTCTCCAGGCTGTGGGAGAAGCCACCCCAAGTAGCAGCCCCTGACACCCCTTTCCAAAAGCCCACTTTGGAACTGGTACTAGCAGAATACCCCACGTTTCCCACGAGGGGGAGTTCCCTGGGTCTCCCGCAGGCTGGCAGGATGGGCCCAGATGTGTGAACCGAGACAACCCTGCCGAGAGGTCATCCTGCAGCAAGGTCATCTGTTGTCTCCACCGTCTCCGCCTGCCGCTGGGGGAAGTGCTTCCTGACAGCTGCTCTGAAGCGATTCTCCTTCAATTTCTGTTTTATAGCTCCTTGTTCCCTCCTCAGCGGGAGGCTGTGTCTCCAAAGAAGTCAGGCTGACATTGCAGGCTGCAATTACCATGCCCTTCCCCGGCTCAGATTTCCTGGTCATCTCCCACCTTCTGTGCTGTCAAGTGTCTCTGCATTTTTCCTATTGCACAGATATTTATCAAGCACCCACTGGGTGCCCCGGTGGATGAGGATGGATAAGAAGAAAATTTAAGACAGCCTTTCCATTGCCTAACTCGCAGGTGACTCCTCACAACCAATCCACAAATATTTGTAGAGTAGAAACAAGGAATTGAGTTTAAGAGTATTATTTAAAGGCCTGAAGGCACCCACAACAGAAATGAATATTGCAACGTATCTATCTAAAATTTGTAGGCAGAAGGAGAGTTAAGTGAGCTAATCCTCATCAGTCATACTAAGAAGGCAATAGATAGCTTAGAGTTCATAAATCAAGGAGCACAGGGAATAAAGCTTTGACAGGAACCACCAGAGTACGATGATGAAGAGCATTTAGGTGTCTGGGGTCAGACCTCCTGAGTTGAAATCCCATTTCTGTTGCTTACCAGCTGTGTGACGTTGGACAGAGCTTAACTTCTCTATACCTTAGTTTTCCCATCTGTCAAATGGGCATGATAATGGTACCCACCTCATGGGGTTGTGGTGCGCACTCGTGGAAACAATGTACATATGAGGCTTAGCTCAGGGTCTGGCACACGGCAAGCACTCAATAAATGTGAGCCGAAGTTGAAAGCAGAACAGTTAAAAAAATGTTGGTCCCTGGGGAACAGGAGATGGGGAGGCAGATGCTTTTTATTTTCAGTTCTCTGAATTATTTTGTTTTGTAAGCATACGCATACATCACATTGCTAAAAGTAAAATTTTTAAATAGATATACACGCTGGCTGATTACTACAGTAAACTGGATGTTGACTGCACCTTCCTGGCTCGAGTGTCTTCACTCCTGCCAAGTCAAACACCACCCCCTCCCCACCCATTTTCACCTCAGGCTCCCCTGACCCCTCTTTGTTCCCTTGCTTTCTGTATGTTTTGATCGTCACCCACTCTTAACTGTTCTAGGTAGGGCTTAGGGTCTGTCTTAGTTTGTCAGGGCTGACGTTACAAAGTACCACAGACTGGCTAGTTTAAACATAGAAAGTTAGAGCCAGGCCCGATGGCCTAGTGGTTAAGGTTCGGCACTCACCACTTTGGCAGCCCAGGTTCACTTCTGAGTGGCTGAAGCACACATCCCGTCTGTCAGTAGCCATGCTGTGGCAGCGGCTCCCATAGAAGAACTGGAACAACTTACAACTATGATATGCAACACATAGTGGGGCTTTGGGGAGGGAAGAAAAATGAAAAGAGGAAAACTGGCAACAGATTTAGCTCAGGGCAAATCTTTCCATGCAACAACAGCAACAAAACATAGAAAGTTGTTTTCTCACAGTTCTGGAGGCTGGAAGTCCAAGTCAAGGTGCTGGCGGGTTTGGATCCTTCTGAGGCTTCTCTCCTTGGCTTGTAGATAGCCGCCTTCTCACTGTGTCCTCACATGGTTTTTCCTGTGTGCAAGCATCCTTGGTGTTTCTCTGTGTCCAAGTTTCCTCTTCTTATAAGGACACCAGTCAGATTGGGTAAGGGCCCACCCTAATGGCCTGTTTTTAACTTAATCGCCCCTTTAAAGGCTCGGTCTCCAAATACAGTCACATTCTGAAGTACTAGGGGTTAGAGCTTCAACATAGGAACGAGGGGGAGAGGAATTCAGCCTATAACAGTGTCCCTGAGTCATCCTGCCCCCTGGGGCCCAGCCTGTGGCATTATGGTATTTGAGGCCTAGGACCAAATATCAGGCACATGTCTGGGGTAGACAATGTCACCTGGGCTTGCAGGCTGTGGCATCTGCCACAGGGTGAGTGGTCCCAGGGGTTCCTAGAATGTCCACATCCCTTTCTAAGGCCTCCTAGCTTACTCAGACGAGTTACTGCTCACTGCATGAGGGTCCCGGGATTCAGGGCATCAGGACTCCCCCTGGACTCTGCCGTTACCAGGTTGTGTGGCCATGGACAAGTCACTTCCCTTTTCTGAGCCTTGACTTCCTCCTTGATAAAATGAAGAAGTTGTTTGTCCTAAAAGACTTGAATTCTAATCCCTGCTCCTTCTTCCTCAGTCTTCACAGTCTAGGAGCCTTGAGCTCTTATCTTCTGGTCTCAGAAACTACACAGAGATGTGTGTCCAACACAACTATTCAGGGCCTCCTCCACCCCTGATGTGACAGATGCTGTTTCAATCCACCACTGCTTCAGGATCTGGTGGTCTTGCCTACCCAGCATCTGTCCATCCTTCCTCTGGACATAGGACCCTGATTTTCCTTTAGGGTAGGGATGAGTAGAACCTAGACCTAGCCAATGCGAATGACTCCTGGGATTTTTAGTGAAGCTGTTGGAAAACAGAAGTCAGCTTTCCCCTGGCATTGCTAGCTGTCAGGATAGCGTAAACCTGGAGCTACTGGTAGGTGCCTTGTCACCTGGAGAGGGTAGGCTGCATAAGGGCAAAGAATATATAAAGAAGAATCAGAGTTGAGAGAGTTTCTGGGGCTTGATGACATCTTTTGAACACCTGGATCTTGGTGTTCCTGAAGGCGTATCTAGCAGGGACTTTTCAATTAAATAAGTCAGTAAATTCCTTTCAGTCTTTTTCCCTTCCTCTGTTTACTTATTTATTGCCCAAATCTTTTTTGAGATGGTTTTCTCTTACTTTTTGAGAAAGAATCCTATCCTTGAATATTGTTTATCTTTGAGAAATTATTTCTCATGTCTCTTCTTTTTCTTAGCAAACTCCTACACATCCTTTAGGATCCACCCAAACATCACCTCCCCTGTGACCTTTCCCATGTGCCCCTCAGCAGAATTAGAAGTTCCTGCCTCTGGGCTCTCGTGGCAGCCTGTACGTTCCTCCAATAAAACACTTACTGCATTATATCAAGCTTTGGCATACTTATCTGTTCAGATGCCCATGTTTAAATGCTTGTTTGTCTTTGAACCCCCAGTGTCTGGATCAGGGGCTGGCACACAGTGTGTTCAATAAATGACAGAATGAAAGAATATATATAACCTGAATCCTTCTGCTGTGGCATCAGCCCTCTTTTTGGTTACTCAGAAGAAATCGAAACCAACTTGTCCCTCTGCTCTATGCGGAGTAGTTAGTTTCATCAGCTGCAAGGTAGTGTGATGTATTTACTGAGCTAAGTAAATTCTGAAAAACAATTCCAATTTTAATGCTGAACTCTCAGTGATTTTATGCACTTACCCTATCTTGTGATTCATCCCTCTTACCCTTATGCTGGAGGCCACAGCGTGCAGTGGACTGGGAGGGAGGAGCCCTCAGCTCTAATCTCCAGTTTCTTCTATGAATCTGTGGAGTCTCCTTATCTTCATAATGAAGGGCTGGACCAGATGAGGAGTTGAAACTTCCAAGGCCCACAAGGGCTATCGTGACAACTTGGCCTCAGTGGCCACTCAGCCCAGCTTGTTACCGCCATGCAGGAAAACAGGCTCAGGGTTGCCAGATGTTTCAATTTAAGAGAAGCTGGGAGTGTAGGTTTTTATATAAAATGTGTGCTTTTAAAAAATATTATGTGGGCCTAGGCTGTAAAGAATCAGGTACTCTCATCCATTGCTGGTGGAAATGCAAAGGATTTAACCCCATTAGTGGGGAATTTGGCAAAATCTTTCAAAACCAAAGAGTGTCTACACTTTGATCCAGCAAATCCTACTTCTAGGAATTGCCCCTGAAGTTTCACTTCCACACTACAGAACAAGACATACACAAGGTTATTCATTACGGCATTATTTTAATAGCCCAAAATTGAAAACAACTCCAAACATCCACCCATAGAGAACTGTTTGAACCCTGGTTTATTCACACCATGGAGTACTTTGCAACTGGGAAAAAGAATGGGATAATTTCTATGTCTCTCTCTGGAGTGATCTCCAGGATCATTCACATGAAAAAAGCAAAGTGTAGCCCGGTGTATAGAAAAGTGCTCTTCGGACTTGAATCAGCCAACTGAGGACAGAGGCATTTGCAAGGCCCACTGCATTGGCTCTCTCCTCGCTCTCTCTGCAGCTGGGGTTATGGGGCAGTAGAGCCCCCAAAGTGTGCGTGTGTGTGTGTGTGTTTGAGGCTGTGCATTCCCGCCTCCCACAGTAAGTGGCAGGGACTTGTTTACTGCAGAGCTCCTACAGGGACAAGCACTGCCCAGAGGGCCATTGGCAAACCCAAAGTCCCGTTCGAATAGCCTAGGAGAGTCATGCTAGTGTAACTTTGCAGAAAGAGTGCTGACTTGGATTCCAATAGTGTTATGTTCTAATACCAGATCTGCCCCTAACAGCCCCGAGGACCTTTCTCCTTCCTCCCACCTAATACAGTTGCTATTTGTGTGTTCATTTCTATAACCCCTTTTCCACCACTAGACCGTGAGCCCTGTGAGACTGTGATCCATCTGTTTGCCACCACTGAATCTCTAGCACTTGTTATAGTGCCTGGCACATAGTAGGTTCTCAATAAATGTCTGTTGAATGAATGATTAAAATGAATAAATAGATGATGTCATAAAGGACTTAGTATAGTGCCTACGCCTGATTCGTGTTCAATTACAGGTAGTAGTAGTTTACTTAATGCTAGGGCGGTAGTGATTACAAGTTGTATGACCTTAGGCAAATTAATGAAATCCCTGTGCCCTGGTTCCCTCATCTGTATTAGGGATGCAACAATATCTATTTCCAGGTGTTGTTGTGAATATTAATGAGATAACATATGCAAATCATTCAGTGTATGTCTTGGCACATAAAAGATAGTAAGTGGTGGTTATTCCTAAAGAGAAACAGTATAAAATAAATAAACAGAAGAAACAGGAAAATCCCTTGATTGATGTTGCAATGTGAAGAAAAATGCATGAAAATTCTCTCTCCGCGCCTTCCACTGTCCCCTTAGGGTAGCCATCCATTCTTCAACAAGTGAGCAGATACTATGTGCTGGGCACCATGCCAACTGCCAAGAGTAGCATCAAAAAATGACCCATTAATGAAGGAGTTTCTTTGGGGGTGGTGAAAATGTTCTAAAATTGATTGTGTTGGTGGTTGCACACAACTCTGTGAATATACTAAAAACCATTGAGTTGTACACTTTAAGTGGGTGAATGAATTGTATGACATGAATTATATCTCAATAAAGCTGTTATAAAAAAATGAGAAGGGGCCAGCCTGGTGGCACAGTGGTTAAGTTCGCATGCTCTGCTTAGGGGGCCCAGGTTCACAGGTTTGGATCCCAGGTGCAGACCTACACCACTCATCAAGCCATGCTGTGGTGGTGACCCACATACAAAATAGAGGAAGATTGGCACAGATGTTAGCTCAGGGCCAGTCTTCCTTGCCAAAAAAAAAAAAGAGAGAGAGAGAGAAATGAACAATAGATCTGAGTCTACCACTTCCTACTTGTGTGACTTTGGGCACACAAAGTGACTTCCTCTCTCTGCTTCAGTTTTCTCTTCAGGAAAATAGGAAAACTAGTAGAACCTACCTCACAGAGTTTTCATGAGGACTAACAGAGATAATGTTTTTAAGGTGCTAGCTTAGAGTTTGGTATGTAATAAGGGCTCCATAAATGCCAGCTAACATCATCACCATCATCTTTATTAATATATAAGTGCTAAAATAGAAATTACACAAGCACTATGAGAAAAGGAGAAAGGGGCTCTTAGCTCCACTGGATGGAGGAGGAAGGAGTCAGGGAAGACATGAAGGAGGAGGAGATGACATGGAAGCTGAGTAAGAATTCCTCTGACAGAAGGATGTGCAGGGTAGCCCTGGAAGGGGAACGGCATGGGGGTGAGAGACAACTTGGTTAAGGCAAGGAACTAACTAGCAGTTTTGCACAAAGTACAAGGCCAGAAACAAACTTTATTGTGAAAACAACAGGGAGACCACCAGCAAGAAGCAACATGGCAAGTCTGCATACCAGAATAGTCCCTACAATGGGGAGGGTGAATGTGAAGGGATGCAGGACCAAAGTGGCGGAGGAGTTAGGAGCCTATTGCGGTAATTCAGGTGAGAGATGATAAAGGCTTTCGCTTGGATTTGAGATTACGGTATCAAGGCCAGGGCTCCTTTGGTCCTAAGGGACAGAGACTCACTCCCAACTCCGGGGAAAAGGTAGATAGCAGGAAGCCTCAGAGAAGCCCCAGGGCGGGGATCCAGGCAGGCATCCCAGAAACCAGGATTGGAACTGGGAAACCTCATCTCTAAGCTTTCTCTCTCAGCATCTCTGCTCCTTGCACCTCTGCTCCGTTGTCTTCTGTTGACCGTTGCACTTCCTGGGTTACTCACGGTTTCTGCTTTCCCGTAACTTCTCCTCGTGTGAGGGCCCAAGAACAATCTCCACCCTAACGCCGCCTGAACTTCCACCTTCCGGGATCACCACCAGCTGCCTTCTTCCCTCTGTGCCACTTGATTCCAATTTCCGAGACAGAGTCTGAGTGGCTCTGCTCATCCTTTTGATCCAGGTCAGGCAAATGCTAGGCCAAGGGCCAGGCCATGGATGAGGGTTGAGGCTGGTCCACAGCTAGGGAATTTGGCCATGTGAGGTAGCCGGGTTCTGATCGGGGATTCTCCTTGCAGACCTGAAATATGTGTCATATAGTAGGCCAGAGGGGAAAGGATAAATTTAAAATTTATGACGCAATAAAATCAGCTTTATTAGGTAATTGTCTGAATGTGGGAGGTGAGTGGAGTGGAGGTAAGCATGACGGCAGGGGCCGGCTCGGGTAACTGGATGATCTCTCAGCTGCGCTTTCCTCCATGTTGGTGCTGTTTCTTTGTTCTCAGGAAGCTTCACTTAATTCAGTCAGGGTCTCAGCAGAAAACGGATGGCTGTCCCACACTGGGAAACGTGAGGAGGGTTTAACAAGAGGACGGGGGAACATGGTATAAGGTAGCACAAGGGACAGTGCAGCTCCCTGGGGCTAGAAACAGCGGTGTGCTGTGCAGCCCTAAGCCTGGAGGGGAAGGGGAGGGGCAGTTTTTAAAATCTAGAAAGGGAGACCTGCCTGACCCGAGTTGTGGTCTTATTTTTATTTTTTTTCCTTCTCCCCAAAGCCCCCCAATACATAGTTGTATATTTCAGTTGTGGGTCTTTCTGTTTGTGGCATGTGGGATGCCGCCTCAGCATGGCCGGACAAGCGGCGCCACATCCACGCCCAGGATCCGAACCTGCGAACCCCTGGGCCACCAAAGCGGAGTGGGAACTTAACCACTCGGCCACGGGGCCACCCCCGAGCTTTGGTCTTTAGTGGGGACACAGTCAGCCTGTGGCAACATCCCAGTAAGGAAGCTGGGGGGAAAAACAAACCCTGACCTGGCTCTTCTTCCTCCCTCTGAAACCCTGCCCTGGCTCTCCAAGTGCCAACCCCAACAGGAAGACAGAGAGCAAGGAAGCCCATTGATGTATTCTACGTAGTCAGTCCTCTCACTAATCAGAGCTGGAAGGGGCCACTACTTGCCGATAACCTCTACGTAAAAAACCACAGAATTGAAATGCAATTGTTCTAATTTGGCTTGGGTAGGTCAAGTCTCCATCTCTGCACCAATCACTGTAGCAGAAGGTGATAGCGCGCTCTGATTGGCTAAGAAAGAAGCTGAGGGCAGAGTCTGCTCTGATTCAACGTCTCAGCTAAGACCCGGAAAGCAAATCTCCTAGGAAAATCACTGTGTTGTTAACTGACCAGATAAAAAGAACAGATGTCCCCTACTGCCCATAACGGGGCTCGTCGAGGACTTTTGAGTGGGGGTTTGCTGTTTCTGCTGGACGCATTGGAGGGAAGAGACCAGAGTGCACTGGTGAATGGGTCAGCCCAGCCATAAGGGATGGAGCTGCCTCTCTCCAGGCCTCAGTTTCCCAGCAGGGACGAATCTTAACCTTCTGAGGCTGTAGCGCTCACCAGCAAGTTGTTAACGAACAAGTCCAGCCTTCTCATCAAGAGCGCAGACCCCGCGTCGCCAGTAAAGACCACCCAGCCTTGTTTTCTGAAATCTTTCCTTACAGTTAGACCTAGACGAGACCTCTCTGGACCCACTGAAGTTTGCTGGAAGGTGCCACCTAGTGGAACATCAGATGACCTGCCGCTTAGACAAAAAGAAACCTCAGGAGGGTTTTAGCGGAAAGCCGTCCAGCAGTGGTTCGCTCAAACTTGGCTGCAGCCACCCGGGGATGGTGGAGTCCCTACCCTCCGAGGTTCTGACTTAATTGGTCTTGGGGTGCGGGGTGCGCATCCATTTTTTTGTTTGTTTTAAAGATTGGCACCTGAATTAACATCTGTTGCCAATCTTCTTTCTTTCTTTCTTTTTCCTTCTTCTTCTCCCCAAAGCCCCCCAGTACACAGTTGTATATTCTAGTTGTGAGTGCCCCTGGCTGTGCTATGTGGGATGCTGCCTCAGCATGGCTTGATGAGCATTTCCATGTCCCCGCCCAGGATCTGAACCGGAGAAATCCCGGGCCACCGAAGGAGAGCTCGGGAACTGAACCACTCGGCCACCCGCCAGCCTGCATCCAGTTTTAAAAGGTACCTGGGGCATTCTATGTGCAGCTAAGGGTGAGACCACTGGGTATAGACTATCCAACGCTTGATTTTTACAGAGGTGCCCACAGACAGGAGCCACTTCTTAAGAGTCTGACTCCTAGGAAGCCCCCCTTTCCTCTGCACCCCACCACTTCTCTATTTGTGTTTTTGTACAACTTTTTTCCTTTGCGCAAAAATGCAAAGTAATTAAACAGGAAGCACGCTCTTTTCCCAAGCCCTGATATTTATCTTAGTGGCAGTCCTGGGAGGAAGATGGCTCCCTATGCACCTGATATTTGCATCTGACCGTTCTGACTAATACTCTGTTTGATGCGCCCACCCAATGATGCAGAGTATTTACGCTTGGAGATTTATGGCCTTCTCCGTCTGCTCTTTCAAAACATACTGTACTTGGGGCACCTTCCACAGCCACTGTCTTGATTCAATAGCATTCCTTTATAGGTGGCAGGATTGGTTTAATTGGCATCTCATTGTGGAAATGACAAAGTAGACTCTAAGAGAGAGAGAGGCAATCTTCTGTTTAGAGGTCATTTCACAGAGGCATCCTGCAAATCTTTTCTTTTTGTTCAGACTAGGAGCTGAAATGCCACTAAATGCGCACACTGGCCTAAACCACCTGAGTGGTGTTCCGTGTCTGGCTCCCTTTCTCCCATCCTACCCTGCAAGATTGGGTCTGGTTCCAGAATTTTAGAATTAAAAAAGACCTCAAAGAGCATCTGGTTCAACTGCTTTATTTAATGCAACCATAATCTATGTTTACCTAGACATCTCTAATTCCTGCTACCACATGCACTCATGGACTCATACGTCATAAACCTGATGAAAATTTGAGCAACCTGCCTGAAGCCACAGAGGAAATTAAGGGCAAAGTCTGGACTGATCCAGGCTGATTAGAGCCAGTTGGGGAAATTTCAGCTCCAGGACTTTTGTTCTCTTCCTCTATATTAGAAGTCTGAGCCTTGTTAAATGGCCAACCTGGTAGAGATAGCAATTTGGGTCGTTGACGCCAGTGTTAATGAGTTTCCTGAGTGCAGGTTTTAAAGAGGTGAGTGCTTGATTGATTGATTGATTCATTCATTCATTCATTCATTCATTTCCCAAATGTTTGTTGAGGACCTGTTTTGGGCCAGGCACTGTATTAGGCATTGAGGATATGCTGGAGAAAACAAACAAACAAACAAACAGACAAAACCCAATGGTCTCTGTCCTTATGAGGCTTATGGTCCATTGGAGGAGACAGATATCAAAGAATCACCCAGTAACTGTAAACATGGTGACTGGCAAGGAAAGGCACTGCTAAGGTGTCACATAACTGGGGAGCTTAGGCTGTTCAGGGAGGTCAGGCAGGCTTTGCTGAAAATGTATGATGATCTTGACGATCTCCAAGGAGAGGAGGAGCAAGAAGGCTTCAGGCTTGTAGCAGACACAGAAGTCCAACACCCGTAGCTTCTTGGTTTTCGCTTAGGGTCGAGCAGACCTCACC